>NW_027646369.1:0-557631 GCF_951394435.1 Stenella coeruleoalba
CAACGAAATGGACTCAAAACCCCATATTAAACGCCTAAGAATGTACCTGACTAGTAAGTATCTTAAAACCTAGGGATTGCTATGTCTCCGAAAGAGAATCAAGCGTGTGTACAGGGGCATAAACGCAGCAGTGATAGGATTGGAGAGGTTCGGTGAGCAAATGAAGACCCTTTGAAGTCATATTGCATGGTACCCATTTCACGAGTTTCAACTACCCAGGTTTAAGGTAGTCTTCCTTCAGCTAAAACATGCATGTGGAACCTAGAGTATGATCAACCATGTGATCGGGAGACGTGTTCAAATATGTCTCAGTTTTCGTACCCTGGTACTCGGGTGCAACATTCCAGACACTTTACTAACACTCTCCCATCTTGGAGAGTCAGTCCCTTTAACCTCCTGTTTGGCCCAGTTTACAATTTCTGTGGAAGATGAACAGGAATAGCGAGAACCAATGAGAGACTAGCTGGAGGTGTCTGGACGGGCAAATTTAACTCCCATTTCCCACCAGGAAGAGGAATTAACCAAAGGCTCAGCCTGCCGTGCTGGAACCAGATTAGGGCCTGAAGCCATCCTGCGGTGTTGCGGCCAGCTCACAAGAAAGCGAGTTGAAGAAAGGAGCTCAGGGGCACTGTAATTCACAAACCTGCAGAGTTATAAATGACAGCTATCGTCCAAAAATATACTGAAGTAAGGCTGCCAAGAGGACTTGAAAGCAGGGCAGGATTGCAGGAACCCGATTTCAGGTAGTAGACTGGAATTGCATTGAAAGCATACGAAAAGAGGCAGAACTTCCACAATGATGCACTTGGCCAAAAAGGGCGTATGCGTTTTTTCCTGAATATATTCAGGAAAAAACGCATACGCCATTTTTGGCCAACCAAGCAAACTTGCAAAGGAAATCTGCACTACAATGAAGTCTCACTTCCCCCCGGTCAAAAGGGCCATCTGAAAAAAGTGTAAAATCCAGAAAGGCAGGACAGGCCATGGAGAACTGGGAGCCTTGTTATGCTGATGGGCGGGATGTAAATTGCCAACAACCACTCGGGAGAAGTGTATGGTGTTTCCTGAAACATCTAAAAAACAAAGCAACAGAACCTAGGGCACTTCCACTTATGGTCCTATAGTTTAGGGAAATTAAAATCAAAAAGACACAGCCACCCCAAAGTTTGGAACGGCTCTGTTTACAAGAACCTCGTCTACAGTACAAGTTCAACATCGCAGAAAGTGAAAAATGGATAAAGAAGTTGTGGTATTTACTTACAAAGCAATATCACTCAGCAATGAAATCTGTGTCATCAGGCCCTTAGCAGCACAATGAGTGGATTCAGGTATGATGATTCTAACTGAAGTAATTCACACAGAAAAAGAAACATCATAAGATATCAGTAATACATGGAATGTAAACTTGGCTACACAGGAACTGAATTACAGAACAGAACAGGGTCTCAAATTTAGAAAACCAACTTATGCTTGCTTAAGGGTAAAGGTGAGTTGGGGTGCTGCATAAAACCAGAGATTGAAATGAGCACAGATAAAGTTCCTTAAGTCAAATATGGAATAGAAAAGAGCTACTCCTTGCTCAACGAAATGGACTCAACACCGCATATTAAACGCCTAAGAATGTACCTGACTAGTAAGTATCTTAAAACCTACGGATTGCTATGTCTCCGAAAGAGAATCAAGCATGTGTACAGGGGCATAAACGCAGCAGTGATAGGATTGGAGAGGTTCGGTGAGCAAATGAAGACCCTTTGAAGTCATATTGCATGGTACCCATTACACGGGTCTCAACTCTCCAGGTTTAAGGTATTCTTCCTTCAGCTAAAACATGCATGTGGAACCCAAGTATGATCAACCATGTGAACGGGAGACGTGTTCAAATATGTCTCAGTTTTCCCCCCCTGGTACTCGGGTGCAACATTCCAGACGCTTTACTAACATTCTCCCCACTTGGAGAGTCAGCGCCTTTAACTTCCTGTTTGGCCCAGTTTGCAATTTCTGCGGAAGATGAACAGGAATAGCGAGAACCAATGAGAGAGTAGCTGGAGGTGTCTGGACGGGCAAATTTAACTCTCATTTCCCACCAGGAAGAGGAAATAACCAAAGGCTCAGCGTGCCGTGCCGGAACCAGATTAGGGCGTGAAGCCATCCTGCGGTGTTGCGGCCAGGTCACAAGAAAGCAAGTTGAAGAAAGGAGCTCAGGGGCACTGTAATTCACAAACCTGCAGAGTTATAAATGACAGCTATCGTCCAAAAATATACTGAAGTAAGGCTGCCAAGAGGACTTGAAAGCGGGGCAGAATTGCAGGAAACCGATTTCAGGAGGTAGACTGGAATTGCATTGAAAGCATAGGAAAAGAGGCAGAACGTCCACAATGATGCACTTGGCCAAAAAGGGCGTATGCGTTTTTTCCTGAATATATTCAGGAAAAAACGCATACGCCCTTTTTGGCCAACCAAGCAAGCTTGCAAAGGAAATCTGCACTACAATGAAGTCTCACTTCCCCCCGGTCAAAAGGGCCATCTGAAAAAAGTGTAAAATCCAGAAAGGCAGGACAGGCCATGGACAACTGGGAGCCTTGTTATGCTGATGGGCGGGATGTAAATTGCCAACAGACACTCGGGAGAAGTGTATGGTGTTTCCTGAAACATCTAAAAAACAAAGCAACAGAGCCTAGGGCACTGCCACTTATGGTCCTATAGCTTAGGGAAATTAAAATCAAAAAGACACAGCCACCCCAAAGTTTGGGACGCCTCTGTTTACAAGAACCTCGTTTACCGTACAAGTTCAACATCGCAGAAAGTGAAAAATGGATAAAGAAGTTGTGGTATTTACTTACAAAGCAATATCACTCAGCAATGAATTCTATGTCATCAGGCCCTTAGCATCACAATGAGTGTATTCAGGTATGATGATTCTAACTGAAATAAGTCACACAGAAAAAGAAACATCATAAGATATCAGTAATACACGGAATGTAAACTTGGCTACACAGGAACTGAATTACAGAACAGAACAGGGTCTCAAATTTAGAAAACCAACTTATGCTTGCTTAAGGGGAAAGGTGAGTTGGGGTGCTGCATAAAACCAGAGATTGAAATGAGCACAGATAAAGTTCCTTAAGCCAAATATGGAATATACAAGAGCTACTCCTTGCTCAACGAAATGGATTCAACACCGCATATTAAACGCCTAAGAATGTACCTGACTAGTAAGTATCTTAAAACCTATGGATTGCTATGTCTCCGAAGGAGAATCAAGCATGTGTACAGGGGCATAAACGCAGCAGTGATAGGATTGGAGAGGTTCGGTGAGCAAATGAAGACCCTTTGAAGTCATATTGCATGGTACCCATTCCACGGGTTTCAACTACCCAGGTTTTAGGTATTCTTCCTTCAGCTAAAACATGCATGTGGAACCCAAGTATGATCAACCATGTGAACGGGAGACGTGTTCAAATATGTCTCAGTTTTCCTCCCCTGGTACTCGGGTGCAACATTCCAGACGCTTTACTAACACTCTCCCCACTTGGAGAGTCAGCGCCTTTAACCTCCTGTTTGGCCCAGTTTGCAATTTCTGCGGAAGATGAACAGGAATAACGAGAACCAATGAGAGACTAGCTGGGGGTGTCTGGACGGGCAAATTTAACTCTCATTTCCCACCAGGAAGAGGAAATAACCAAAGGCTCAGCGTGCCGTACCGGAACCAGATTAGGGCCTGAAGCCATCCTGCGGTGTTGCGGCCAGGTCACAAGAAAGCGAGTTGAAGAAAGGAGCTCAGGGGCACTGTAATTCACAAACCTGCAGAGTTATAAATGACAGCTATTGTCCAAAAATAGACTGAAGTAAGGCTGCCAAGAGGACTTGAAAGCGGGGCAGAATTGCAGGAAACCGATTTCAGGAGGTAGACTGGAATTGCATTGAAAGCATAGGAAAAGAGGCAGAATGTCCACAATGATGCACTTGGCCAAAAAGGGCGTATGCGTTTTTTCCTGAATATATTCAGGAAAAAACGCATACGCCCTTTTTGGCCAACCAAGCAAGCTTGAAAAGGAAATCTGCACTACAATGAAGTCTCACTTCCCCCCGGTCAAAAGGGCCATCTGAAAAAAGTGTAAAATCCAGAAAGGCAGGACAGGCCATGGACAACTGGGAGCCTTGTTATGCTGATGGGCGGGATGTAAATTGCCAACAGACACTCGGGAGAAGTGTATGGTGTTTCCTGAAACATCTAAAAAACAAAGCAACAGAGCCTAGGGCACTGCCACTTATGGTCCTATAGCTTAGGGAAATTAAAATAAAAAAGACACAGCCACCCCAAAGTTTGGGACGTCTCTGTTTACAAGAACCTCGTTTACAGTATAAGTTCAACATCGCAGAAAGTGAAAAATGGATAAAGAAGTTGTGGTATTTACTTACAAAGCAATATCACTCAGCAATGAAATCTATGTCATCAGGCCCTTAGCATCACAATGAGTGGATTCAGGTATGATGATTCTAACTGAAATATGTCACACAGAAAAAGAAACATCATAAGATATCAGTAATACACGGAATGGAAACTTGGCTACACAGGAACTGAATTACAGAACAGAACAGGGTCTCAAATTTAGAAAACCAACTTATGCTTGCTTAAGGGTAAAGGTGAGTTGGGGTGCTGCATAAAACCAGAGATTGAAATGAGCACAGATAAAGTTCCTTAAGCCAAATATGGAATAGACAAGAGCTACTCCTTGCTCAACGAAATGGACTCAAAACCCCATATTAAACGCCTAAGAATGTACCTGACTAGTAAGTATCGTAAAACCTATGGATTTCTATGTCTCCAAAAGAGAATCAAGCATGTGTACAGGGGCATAAACGCAGCAGTGATAGGATTGGAGAGGTTCGGTGAGCAAATGAAGACCCTTTGAAGTCATATTGCATGGTACCCATTACACGGGTCTGAACTCTCCAGGTTTAAGGTATTCTTCCTTCAGCTAAAACATGCATGTGGAACCCAAGTATGATCAACCATGTGAACGGGAGACGTGTTCAAATATGTCTCAGTTTTCCTCCCCTGGTACTCGGGTGCAACATTCCAGACGCTTTACTAACACTCTCCCCACTTGGAGAGTCAGTGCCTTTAACCTCCTGTTTGGCCCAGTTTGCAATTTCTGCGGAAGATGAACAGGAATAGCGAGAACCAATGAGAGGCTAGCTGGAGGTGTCTGGACGGGGAAATTTAACTCTCATTTCCCACCAGGAAGAGGAAATAAACAAAGGCTCAGCGTGCCGTACCGGAACCAGATTAGGGCCTGAAGCCATCCTGCGGTGTTGCGGCCAGCTCAAAAGAAACCGAGTTGAAGAAAGGAGCTCAGGGGCACTGTAATTCACAAACCTGCAGAGTTATAAATGACAGCTATCGTCCAAAAATAAACTGAAGTAAGGCTGCCAAGAGGACTTGAAAGCGGGGCAGAATTGCAGGAAACCGATTTCAGGAGGTAGACTGGAATTGCATTGAAAGCATAGGAAAAGAGGCAGAACGTCCACAATGATGCACTTGGCCAAAAAGGGCGTATGCGTTTTTTCCTGAATATATTCAGGAAAAAACGCATATGCCCTTTTTGGCCAACCAAGCAAGCTTGCAAAGGAAATCTGCACTACAATGAAGTCTCACTTCCCCCCGGTCAAAAGGGCCATCTGAAAAAAGTGTAAAATCCAGAAAGGCAGGACAGGCCATGGAGAACTGGGAGCCTTGTTATGCTGATGGGCGGGATGTAAATTGCCAACAACCACTCGGGAGAAGTGTATGGTGTTTCCTGAAACATCTAAAAAACAAAGCAACAGAACCTAGGGCACTTCCACTTATGGTCCTATAGTTTAGGGAAATTAAAATCAAAAAGACACAGCCACCCCAAAGTTTGGAACGGCTCTGTTTACAAGAACCTCGTCTACAGTACAAGTTCAACATCGCAGAAAGTGAAAAATGGATAAAGAAGTTGTGGTATTTACTTACAAAGCAATATCACTCAGCAATGAAATCTGTGTCATCAGGCCCTTAGCAGCACAATGAGTGGATTCAGGTATGATGATTCTAACTGAAGTAATTCACACAGAAAAAGAAACATCATAAGATATCAGTAATACATGGAATGTAAACTTGGCTACACAGGAACTGAATTACAGAACAGAACAGGGTCTCAAATTTAGAAAACCAACTTATGCTTGCTTAAGGGTAAAGGTGAGTTGGGGTGCTGCATAAAACCAGAGATTGAAATGAGCACAGATAAAGTTCCTTAAGCCAAATATGGAATAGACAAGAGCTACTCCTTGCTCAACGAAATGGACTCAAATCCCCATATTAAACGCCTAAGAATGTACCTGACTAGTAAGTATCGTAAAACCTATGGATTTCTATGTCTCCAAAAGAGAATCAAGCATGTGTACAGGGGCATAAACGCAGCAGTGATAGGATTGGAGAGGTTCGGTGAGCAAATGAAGACCCTTTGAAGTCATATTGCATGGTACCCATTACACGGGTCTCAACTCTCCAGGTTTAAGGTATTCTTCCTTCAGCTAAAACATGCATGTGGAACCTGGAGTATGATCAACAGTGTGAACGGGAGACGTGTTCAAATATGTCTCAGTTTTCCTCCCCTGGTACTCGGGTGCAACATTCCAGACGCTTTACTAACACTCTCCCCACTTGGAGAGGCAGCGCCTTTAACCTCCTGTTTGGCCCAGTTTGCAATTTCTGCGGAAGATGAACAGGAATAGGGAGAACCAATGAGAGACTAGCTGGAGGTGTCTGGACGGGCAAATTTAACTCTCATTTCCCACCATGAAGAGGAATTAACCAAAGGCTCAGCATGCCGTGCCGGAACCAGATTAGGGCCTGAAGCCATCCTGCGGTGTTGCGGCCAGCTCACAAGAAAGCGAGTTGAAGAAAGGAGCTCAGGGGCACTGTAATTCACAAACCTGCAGAGTTATAAATGACAGCTATCGTCCAAAAATATACTGAAGTAAGGCTGCCAAGAGGACTTGAAAGCGGGGCAGAATTGCAGGAAACCGATTTCAGGAGGTAGACTGGAATTGCATTGAAAGCATAGGAAAACAGGCAGAACATCCACAATGATGCACTTGGCCAAAAAGGGCGTATGCGTTTTTTCCTGAATATATTCAGGAAAAAACGCATACGCCCTTTTTGGCCAACCAAGCAAGCTTGCAAAGGAAATCTGCACTACAATGAAGTCTCACTTCCCCCCGGTCAAAAGGGCCATCTGAAAAAAGTGTAAAATCCAGAAAGGCAGGACAGGCCATGGAGAACTGGGAGCCTTGTTATGCTGATGGGCGGGATGTAAATTGCCAACAGACACTCGGGAGAAGTGTATGGTGTTTCCTGAAACATCTAAAAAACAAAGCAACAGAGCCTAGGGCACTTCCACTTATGGTCCTAGAGCTCAGGGAAATTAAAATCAAAAAGACACAGCCACCCCAAAGTTTGGGACGCCTCTGTTTACAAGAACCTCATTTACCGTACAAGTTCAATATCACAGAAAGTGAAAAATGGATAAAGAACTTGTGGTACTTACGTACAATGCAGTATCACTCAGCAATGAAATCTATGTCATCAGGCCCGTAGCAGCATAATGAGTGGATTCAGGTACGATGATTCTAACTGAAATAAGTCACACAGAAAAAGAAACATCATAAGATATCACTAATACACGGAATGTAAACTTGGCTACACAGGAACTGAATTCCAAAACAGAACAGGGTCTCAAATTTAGAAAACCAACTTATGCTTGCTTAAGGGGAAAGATGAGTTCGGGTGGTGCATAAAACCAGAGATTGAAATGAGCACAGATAAAGTTCCTTAAGCCAAATATGGAATAGACAAGAGCTACTCCTTGCTCAACGAAATGGACTCAAAACCCCATATTAAACGCCTAAGAATGTACCTGACTAGTAAGTATCTTAAAACCTAGGGATTGCTATGTCTCCGAAAGAGAATCAAGCGTGTGTACAGGGGCATAAACGCAGCAGTGATAGGATTGGAGAGGTTCGGTGAGCAAATGAAGACCCTTTGAAGTCATATTGCATGGTACCCATTTCACGAGTTTCAACTACCCAGGTTTAAGGTAGTCTTCCTTCAGCTAAAACATGCATGTGGAACCTAGAGTATGATCAACCATGTGATCGGGAGATGTGTTCAAATATGTCTCAGTTTTCGTACCCTGGTACTCGGGTGCAACATTCCAGACACTTTACTAACACTCTCCCATCTTGGAGAGTCAGTCCCTTTAACCTCCTGTTTGGCCCAGTTTACAATTTCTGTGGAAGATGAACAGGAATAGCGAGAACCAATGAGAGACTAGCTGGAGGTGTCTGGACGGGCAAATTTAACTCCCATTTCCCACCAGGAAGAGGAATTAACCAAAGGCTCAGCCTGCCGTGCTGGAACCAGATTAGGGCCTGAAGCCATCCTGCGGTGTTGCGGCCAGCTCACAAGAAAGCGAGTTGAAGAAAGGAGCTCAGGGGCACTGTAATTCACAAACCTGCAGAGTTATAAATGACAGCTATCGTCCAAAAATATACTGAAGTAAGGCTGCCAAGAGGACTTGAAAGCAGGGCAGGATTGCAGGAACCCGATTTCAGGTAGTAGACTGGAATTGCATTGAAAGCATAGGAAAAGAGGCAGAACTTCCACAATGATGCACTTGGCCAAAAAGGGCGTATGCGTTTTTTCCTGAATATATTCAGGAAAAAACGCATACGCCATTTTTGGCCAACCAAGCAAACTTGCAAAGGAAATCTGCACTACAATGAAGTCTCACTTCCCCCCGGTCAAAAGGGCCATCTGAAAAAAGTGTAAAATCCAGAAAGGCAGGACAGGCCATGGAGAACTGGGAGCCTTGTTATGCTGATGGGCGGGATGTAAATTGCCAACAGACACTCGGGTGAAGTGTATGGTGTTTCCTGAAACAACTAAAAAACAAAGCAACAGAGCCTAGGGCACTTCCACTTATGGTCCTATAGCTTAGGGAAATTAAAATCAAAAAGACACAGCCACCCCAAAGTTTGGGACGCCTCTGTTTACAAGAACCTTATTTACCGTACATGTTCAATATCACAGAAAGTGAAAAATGGATAAAGAACTTGTGGTACTTACGTACAATGCAGTATCAGTCAGCAATGAAATCTATGTCATCAGGCCCGTAGCAGCATAATGAGTGGATTCAGGTACGATGATTCTAACTGAAATAAGTCACACAGAAAAAGAAACATCATAAGATATCACTAATACACGGAATGTAAACTTGGCTACACAGGAACTGAATTCCAAAACAGAACAGGGTCTCAAATTTAGAAAACCAACTTATGCTTGCTTAAGGGGAAAGGTGAGTTGGGGTGCTGCATAAAACCAGAGATTGAAATGAGCACAGATAAAGTTCCTTAAGCCAAATATGAAATAGACAAGAGCTACTCCTTGCTCAATGAAATGGACTCAACACCCCATATTAAACGCCTAAGAATGTACCTGACTAGTAAGTATCTTAAAACCTATGGATTGCTATGTCTCCGAAAGAGAATCAAGCGTGTGTACAGGGGCATAAACGCAGCAGTGATAGGATTGGAGAGGTTCGGTGAGCAAATGAAGACCCTTTGAAGTCATATTGCATGGTACCCATTCCACGGGTTTCAACTACCCAGGTTTAAGGTATTCTTCCTTCAGCTAAAACATGCATGTGGAACCTAGAGTATGATCAACCATGTGATCGGGAGACGTGTTCAAATATGTCTCAGTTTTCGTACCCTGGTACTCGGGTGCAACATTCCAGACGCTTTACTAACACTCTCCCGACTTGGAGAGTCAATCCCTTTAACCTCCTGTTTGGCCCAGTTTGCAATTTCTGCGGAAGATGAACAGGAATAGCGAGAACCAATGAGAGACTAGCTGGAGGTGTCTGGACGGGCAAATTTAACTCTCATTTCCCACCAGGAAGAGGAATTAACCAAAGGCTCAGCGTGCCGTGCCGGAACCAGATTAGGGCCTGAAGCCATCCTGCAGTGTTGCGGCCAGCTCAAAAGAAAGCGAGTTGAAGACAGGGGCTCAGGGGCACTGTAATAAACAAACCTGCAGAGTTATAAATGACAGCTATCGTCCAAAAATATACTGAAGTAACGCTGCCAAGAGGACTTGAAAGCGGGGCAGGATTGCAGGAAACCGATTTCAGGAGGTAGACTGGAATTGCATTGAAAGCATAGGAAAAGAGGCAGAACGTCCACAATGATGCACTTGGCCAAAAAGGGCGTATGCGTTTTTTCCTGAATATATTCAGGAAAAAACGCATACGCCCTTTTTGGCCAACCAAGCAAGCTTGCAAAGGAAATCTGCACTACAATGAAGTCTCACTTCCCCCCGGTCAAAAGGGCCATCTGAAAAAAGTGTAAAATCCAGAAAGGCAGGACAGGCCATGGAGAACTGGGAGCCTTGTTATGCTGATGGGCGGGATGTAAATTGCCAACAACCACTCGGGAGAAGTGTATGGTGTTTCCTGAAACGCCTAAGAAACAAAGCAACAGAGCCTAGGGCACTTCCACTTATGGTCCTATAGCTTAGGGAAATTAAAATCAAAAAGACACAGCCACCCCAAAGTTTGGGACGCCTCTGTTTACAAGAACCTCGTTTACAGTACAAGTTCAACATCGCAGAAAGTGAAAAATGGATAAAGAAGTTGTGGTATTTACTTACAAAGCAATATCACTCAGCAATGAAATCTGTGTCATCAGGCCCTTAGCAGCACAATGAGTGGATTCAGGTATGATGATTCTAACTGAAATAAGTCACACAGAAAAAGAAACATCATAAGATATCAGTAATACACGGAATGTAAACTTGGCTACACAGGAACTGAATTACAGAACAGAACAAGGTCTCAAATTTAGAAAACCAACTTATGCTTGCTTAAGGGGAAAGGTGAGTTGGGGTGCTGCATAAAACCAGAGATTGAAATGAGCACAGATAAAGTTCCTTAAGCCAAATATGGAATAGACAAGAGCTACTCCTTGCTCAACGAAATGGACTCAACACCCCATATTAAACGCCTAAGAATGTACCTGACTAGTAAGTATCTTAAAACCTACGGATTGCTATGTCTCCGAAAGAGAATCAAGCATGTGTACAGGGGCATAAACGCAGCAGTGATAGATTTGGAGAGGTTCGGTGAGCAAATGAATACCCTTTGAAGACATATTGCATGGTACCCATTCCACGGGTCTCAACTCTCCAGGTTTAAGGTATTCTTCCTTCAGCTAAAACATGCATGTGGAACCTGGAGTATGATCAACAGTGTGAACGGGAGACGTGTTCAAATATGTCTCAGTTTTCCTCCCCTGGTACTCGGGTGCAATATTCCAGACGCTTTACTAACACTCTCCCCACTTGGAGAGTCAGCGCCTTTAACCTCCTGTTTGGCCCAGTTTGCAATTTCTGCGGAAGATGAACAGGAATAGGGAGAACCAATGAGAGACTAGCTGGAGGTGTCTGGACGGGCAAATTTAACTCTCATTTCCCACCATGAAGAGGAATTAACCAAAGGCTCAGCATGCCGTGCCGGAACAAGATTAGGGCCTGAAGCCATCCTGCGGTGTTGCGGCCAGCTCACAAGAAAGCGAGTTGAAGAAAGGAGCTCAGGGGCACTGTAATTCACAAACCTGCAGAGTTATAAATGACAGCTATCGTCCAAAAATATACTGAAGTAAGGCTGCCAAGAGGACTTGAAAGCGGGGCAGAATTGCAGGAAACCGATTTCAGGAGGTAGACTGGAATTGCATTGAAAGCATAGGAAAACAGGCAGAACGTCCACAATGATGCACTTGGCCAAAAAGGGCGTATGCGTTTTTTCCTGAATATATTCAGGAAAAAACGCATACGCCCTTTTTGGCCAACCAAGCAAGCTTGCAAAGGAAATCTGCACTACAATGAAGTCTCACTTCCCCCCGGTCAAAAGGGCCATCTGAAAAAAGTGTAAAATCCAGAAAGGCAGGACAGGCCATGGAGAACTGGGAGCCTTGTTATGCTGATGGGCGGGATGTAAATTGCCAACAGACACTGGGGAGAAGTGTATGGTGTTTCCTGAAACATCTAAAAAACAAAGCAACAGAGCCTAGGGCACTTCCACTTATGGTCCTATAGCTTAGGGAAATTAAAATCAAAAAGACACAGCCACCCCAAAGTTTGGGACGTCTCTGTTTACAAGAACCTCGTTTACGGTACAAGTTCAACATCGCAGAAAGTGAAAAATGGATAAAGAAGTTGTGGTATTTACTTACAAAGCAATATCACTCAGCAGTGAAATCTATGTCATCAGGCCCTTAGCAGCACAATGAGTGGATTCAGGTATGATGACTCTAACTGAAATAAGTCACACAGAAAAAGAAACATCATAAGATATCAGTAATACACGGAATGTAAACCTAGATACACAGGAACTAAATTACAGAACAGAACAGGGTCTCAAATTTAGAAAACCAACTTATGCTTGCTTAAGGGGAAAGGTGAGTTGGGGTGCTGCATAAAACCAGAGATTGAAATGAGCACAGATAAAGTTCCTTAAGTCAAATATGGAATAGACAAGAGCTACTCCTTGCTCAACGAAATGGACTCAACACCGCATATTAAACGCCTAAGAATGTACCTGACTAGTAAGTATCGTAAAACCTATGGATTGCTATGTCTCCAAAAGAGAATCAAGCATGTGTACAGGGGCATAAACGCAGCAGTGATAGGATTGGAGAGGTTCGGTGAGCAAATGCAGACCCTTTGAAGTCATATTGCATGGTACCCATTACACGGGTCTCAACTCTCCAGGTTTAAGGTATTCTTCCTTCAGCTAAAACATGCATGTGGAACCCAAGTATGATCAGCTATGTGAACAGGAGACGTGTTCAAATATGTCTCAGTTTTCGTACCCTGGTACTCGGGTGCAACATTCCAGACGCTTTACTAACACTCTCCCCACTTGGAGAGTCAGCGCCTTTAACCTCCTGTTTGGCCCAGTTTGCAATTTCTGCGGAAGATGAACAGGAATAGCGAGAACCAATGAGAGACTAGCTGGAGGTGTCTGGACGGGCAAATTTAACTCTCATTTCCCACCAGGAAGAGGAAATAACCAAAGGCTCAGCGTGCCGTGCCGGAACCAGAGTAGGGCCTGAAGCCATCCTGCGGTGTTGCGGCCAGGTCACAAGAAAGCGAGTTGAAGAAAGGAGCTCATGGGCACTGTAATTCACAAACCTGCAGAGTTATAAATGACAGCTATCGTCCAAAAATAGACTGAAGTAAGGCTGCCAAGAGGACTTGAAAGCGGGGCAGAATTGCAGGAAACCGATTTCAGGAGGTAGACTGGAATTGCATTGAAAGCATAGGAAAAGAGGCAGAACGTCCACAATGATGCACTTGGCCAAAAAGGGCGTATGCGTTTTTTCCTGAATATATTCAGGAAAAAACGCATACGCCCTTTTTGGCCAACCAAGCAAGCTTGCAAAGGAAATCTGCACTACAATGAAGTCTCACTTCCCCCCGGTCAAAAGGGCCATCTGAAAAAAGTGTAAAATCCAGAAAGGCAGGACAGGCCATGGACAACTGGGAGCCTTGTTATGCTGATGGGCGGGATGTAAATTGCCAACAGACACTCGGGAGAAGTGTATGGTGTTTCCTGAAACATCTAAAAAACAAAGCAACAGAGCCTAGGGCACTTCCACTTATGGTCCTATAGCTTAGGGAAATTAAAATCAAAAAGACACAGCCACCCCAAACTTTCGAACGGCTCTGTTTACAAGAACCTCGTTTACAGTACAAGTTCAACATCGCAGAAAGTGAAAAATGGATAAAGAAGTTGTGGTATTTACTTACAAAGCAATATCACTCAGCAATGAAATCTGTGTCATCAGGCCCGTAGCAGCACAATGAGTGGATTCAGGTATGATGATTCTAACTGAAATAAGACACACAGAAAAGAAACATCATAAGATATCAGTAATACACGGAATGTAAACTTGGCTATACAGGAACTGAATTACAGAACAGAACAGGGTCTCAAATTTAGAAAACCAACTTATGCTTGCTTAAGGGTAAAGGTGAGTTGGGGTGCTGCATAAAACCAGAGATTGAAATGAGCACAGATAAAGTTCCTTAAGTCAAATATGGAATAGACAAGAGCTACTCCTTGCTCAATGAAATGGACTCAACACCGCATATTAAACGCCTAAGAATGTACCTGACTAGTAAGTATCGGAAAACCTATGGATTGCTATGTCTCCAAAAGAGAATCAAGCATGTGTACAGGGGCATAAACGCAGCAGTGATAGGATTGGAGAGGTTCGGTGAGCAAATGCAGACCCTTTGAAGTCATATTGCATGGTACGCATTACACGGGTCTCAACTCTCCAGGTTTAAGGTATTCTTCCTTCAGCTAAAACATGCATGTGGAACCTAGAGTATGATCAACCATGTGATCGGGAGACGTGTTCAAATATGTCTCAGTTTTCCTCCCCTGGTACTCGGGTGCAACATCACAGACGCTTTACTAACACTCTCCCGACTTGGAGAGTCAGTCCCTTTAACCTCCTGTTTGGCCCAGTTTGCAATTTCTGCGGAAGATGAACAGGAATAGCGAGAACCAATGAGAGACTAGCTGTAGGTGTCTGGACAGGCAAATTTAACTCTCATTTCCCACCAGGAAGAGGAATTAACCAAAGGCTCAGCGTGTCGTGCCAGAACCAGATTAGGGCCTGAAGCCATCCTGCGGTGTTGCGGCCAGGTCACAAGAAAGCGAGTTGAAGAAAGGAGCTCAGGGGCACTGTAATTCACAAACCTGCAGACTTATAAATGACAGCTATCGTCCAAAAATATACTGAAGTAAGGCTGCCAAGAGGACTTGAAAGCGGGGCAGAATTGCAGGAAACCGATTTCAGGAGGTAGACTGGAATTGCATTGAAAGCATAGGAAAAGAGGCAGAACGTCCACAATGATGCACTTGGCCAAAAAGGGCGTATGCGTTTTTTCCTGAATATATTCAGGAAAAAACGCATACGCCCTTTTTGGCCAACCAAGCAAGCTTGCAAAGGAAATCTGCACTACAATGAAGTCTCACTTCCCCCCGGTCAAAAGGGCCATCTGAATAAAGTGTAAAATCCAGAAAGACAAGACAGGCCATGGAGAACTGGGAGCCTTGTTATGGTGATGGGCGGGATGTAAATTGCCAACAACCACTCGGGAGAAGTGTATGGTGTTTCCTGAAACATGTAAAAAACAAAGCAACAGAACCTAGGGCACTTCCACTTATGGTCCTATAGCTTAGGGAAATTAAAATCAAAAAGACACAGCCACCCCAAAGTTCGGAACGGCTCTGTTTACAAGAACCTCGTTTACAGTATAAGTTCAACATCGCAGAAAGTGAAAAATGGATAAAGAAGTTGTGGTATTTACTTACAAAGCAATATCACTCAGCAATGATATCTGTGTCATCAGGCCCTTAGCAGCACAATGAGTGGATTCAGGTACGATGATTCTAACTGAAATAAGTCACACAGAAAAAGAAACATCATAAGATATCACTAATACACGGAATGTAAACTTGGCTACACAGGAACTGAATTCCAAAACAGAACAGTGTCTCAAATTTAGAAAACCAACTTATGCTTGCTTAAGGGTAAAGGTGAGTTGGGGTGCTGCATAAAACCAGAGATTGAAATGAGCACAGATAAAGTTCCTTAAGCCAAATATTGAATAGACAAGAGCTACTCCTTGCTCAACGAAATGGACTCAACACCCCATATTAAACGCCTAAGTATGTACCTGACTAGTAAGTAGCTTAAAAGCTATGGATTGCTATGTCTCTAAAAGAGAATCAAGCGTGTGTACAGGGGCATAAACGCAGCAGTGATAGGATTGGAGAGGTTTGGTGAGCAAATGAAGACCCTTTGAAGTCATATTGCATGGTACCCATTACACGGGTCTCAACTCTCCAGGTTTAAGGTATTCTTCCTTCAGCTAAAACATTCATGTGGAACCCAAGTATGATCAACCATGTGAACGGGAGACGTGTTAAATATGTCTCAGTTTTCCTCCCCTGGTACTCGGGTGCAACATTCCAGACGCTTTACTAACACTCTCCCCACTTGGAGAGTCAGCGCCTTTAACCTCCTGTTTGGCCCAGTTTGCAATTTCTGCGGAAGATGAACAGAAATAGCGAGAACCAATGAGAGGCTAGCTGGAGGTGTCTGGACGGGCAAATTTAACTCTCATTTCCCACCAGGAAGAGGAAATAACCAAAGGCTCAGCGTGCCGTACCGGAACCAGATTAGGGCCTGAAGCCATCCTGCGGTGTTGCGGCCAGCTCAAAAGAAAGCGAGTTGAAGAAAGGAGCTCAGGGGCACTGTAATTCACAAACCTGCAGAGTTATAAATGACAGCTATCGTCCAAAAATACACTGAAGTAAGGCTGCCAAGAGGACTTGAAAGCGGGGCAGAATTGCAGGAAACCGATTTCAGGAGGTAGACTGGAATTGCATTGAAAGCATAGGAAAAGAGGCAGAACGTCCACAATGATGCACTTGGCCAAAAAGGGCGTATGCGTTTTTTCCTGAATATATTCAGGAAAAAACGCATACGCCCTTTTTGGCCAACCAAGCAAGCTTGCAAAGGAAATCTGCACTACAATGAAGTCTCACTTCCCCCCGGTCAAAAGGGCCATCTGAAAAAAGTGTAAAATCCAGAAAGGCAGGACAGGCCATGGAGAACTGGGAGCCTTGTTATGCTGATGGGCGGGATGTAAATTGCCAACAACCACTCGGGAGAAGTGTATGGTGTTTCCTGAAACATCTAAAAAACAAAGCAACAGAACCTAGGGCACTTCCACTTATGGTCCTATAGCTTAGGGAAATTAAAATCAAAAAGACACAGCCACCCCAAAGTTTGGAACAGCTCTGTTTACAAGAACCTCGTTTACAGTACAAGTTCAACATCGCAGAAAGTGAAAAATGGATAAAGAAGTTGTGGTATTTACTTACAAAGCAATATCACTCAGCAATGAAATCTGTGTCATCAGGCCCTTAGCAGCACAATGAGTGGATTCAGGTATGATGATTCTAACTGAAGTAAGTCACACAGAAAAAGAAACATCATAAGATATCAGTAATACACGGAATGTAAACTTGGCTACACAGGAACTGAATTACAGAACAGAACAGGGACTCAAATTTAGAAAACCAACTTATGCTTGCTTAAGGGTAAAGGTGAGTTGGGGTGCTGCATAAAACCAGAGATTGAAATGAGCACAGATAAACTTCCTTAAGTCAAATATGGAATAGACAAGAGCTACTCCTTGCTCAACGAAATGGACTCAACACCGCATATTAAACGCCTAAGAATGTACCTGACTAGTAAGTATCTTAAAACCTATGGATTGCTATGTCTCCGAAAGAGAATCAAGCATGTGTACAGGGGCATAAACGCAGCAGTGATAGGATTGGAGAGGTTCGGTGAGCAAATGCAGACCCTTTGAAGTCATATTGCATGGTACCCATTACACGGGTCTCAACTCTCCAGGTTTAAAGTATTCTTCCTTCAGCTAAAACATGCATGTGGAACCCAAGTATGATCAACCATGTGAACGGGACACGTGTTCAAATATGTCTCAGTTTTCGTACCCTGGTACTCGGGTGCAACATTCCAGACGCTTTACTAACACTCTCCCAACTTGGAGAGTAAGTCCCTTTAACCTCCTGTTTGGCCCAGTTTGCAATTTCTGCGGAAGATGAACAGGAATAGCGAGAACCAATGAGAGACTAGCTGGAGGTGTCTGGACGGGCAAATTTAACTCTCATTTCCCACCAGGAAGAGGAAATAACCACAGGCTCAGCGTGCCGTGCCGAACCAGATTAGGGCCTGAAGCCATCCTGCGGTGTTGCGGCCAGGTCACAAGAAAGCGAGTTGAAGAAAGGAGCTCAGGGGCACTGTAATTCACAAACCTGCAGAGTTATAAATGACAGCTATCGTCCAAAAATAAACTGAAGTAAGGCTGCCAAGAGGACTTGAAAGTGGGGCAGAATTGCAAGAAACCGATTTCAGGAGGTAGACTGGAATTACATTGAAAGCATAGGAAAAGAGGCAGAACGTCCACAATGATGCACTTGGCCAAAAAGGGCGTATGCGTTTTTTCCTGAATATATTCAGGAAAAAACGCATACGCCCTTTTTGACCAACCAAGCAAGCTTGCAAAGGAAATCTGCACTACAATGAAGTCTCACTTCCCCCTGGTCAAAAGGGCCATCTGAAAAAAGTGTAAAATCCAGAAAGGCAGGACAGGCCATGGACAACTGGGAGCCTTGTTATGCTGATGGGCGGGATGTAAATTGCCAACAGACACTCGGGAGAAGTGTATGGTGTTTCCTGAAACATCTAAAAAACAAAGCAACAGAGCCTAGGGCACTGCCACTTATGGTCCTATAGCTTAGGGAAATTAAAATCAAAAAGACACAGCCACCCCAAAGTTTGGGACGCCTCTGTTTACAAGAACCTCGTTTACCGTACAAGTTCAACATCGCAGAAAGTGAAAAATGGATAAAGAAGTTGTGGTATTTACGTACAAAGCAATATCACTCAGCAATGAATTCTATGTCATCAGGCCCTTAGCATCACAATGAGTGTATTCATGTATGATGATTCTAACTGAAATAAGTCACACAGAAAAAGAAACATCATAAGATATCAGTAATACACGGAATGTAAACTTGGCTACACAGGAACTGAATTACAGAACAGAACAGGGTCTCAAATTTAGAAAACCAACTTATGCTTGCTTAAGGGGAAAGGTGAGTTGGGGTGCTGCATAAAACCAGAGATTGAAATGAGCACAGATAAAGTTCCTTAAGCCAAATATGGAATAGACAAGAGCTACTCCTTGCTCAACGAAATGGACTCAACACCGCATATTAAACGCCTAAGAATGTACCTGACTAGTAAGTATCTTAAAACCTATGGATTGCTATGTCTCCGAAGGAGAATCAAGCATGTGTACAGGGGCATAAACGCAGAAGTGATAGATTTGGAGAGGTTCGGTGAGCAAATGAAGAGCCTTTGAAGTCATATTGCATGGTACCCATTCCACGGGTTTCAACTACCCAGGTTTTAGGTATTCCTCCTTCAGCTAAAACATGCATGTGGAACCCAAGTATGATCAACCATGTGAACGGGAGACGTGTTCAAATATGTCTCAGTTTTCCTCCCCTGGTACTCGGGTGCAACATTCCAGACGCTTTACTAACACTCTCCCCACTTGGAGAGTCAGCGCCTTTAACCTCCTGTTTGGCCCAGTTTGCAATTTCTGCGGAAGATGAACAGGAATAGCGAGAACCAATGAGAGGCTAGCTGGAGGTTTCTGGACGGGCAAATTTAACTCTCATTTCCCACCAGGAAGAGGAAATAACCAAAGGCTCAGCGTGCCGTACCGGAACCAGATTAGGGCCTGAAGCCATCCTGCGGTGTTGCGGCCAGGTCACAAGAAAGCGAGTTGAAGAAAGGAGCTCAGGGGCACTGTAATTCACAAACCTGCAGAGTTATAAATGACAGCTATCGTCCAAAAATAGACTGAAGTAAGGCTGCCAAGAGGACTTGAAAGCGGGGCAGAATTGCAGGAAACCGATTTCAGGAGGTAGACTGGAATTGCATTGAAAGCATAGGAAAAGAGGCAGAATGTCCACAATGATGCACTTGGCCAAAAAGGGCGTATGCGTTTTTTCCTGAATATATTCAGGAAAAAACGCATACGCCCTTTTTGGCCAACCAAGCAAGCTTGCAAAGGAAATCTGCACTACAATGAAGTCTCACTTCCCCCTGGTCAAAAGGGCCATCTGAAAAAAGTGTAAAATCCAGAAAGGCAGGACAGGCCATGGAGAACTGGGAGCCTTGTTATGCTGATGGGCGGGATGTAAATTGCCAACAACCACTCGGGAGAAGTGTATGGTGTTTCCTGAAACATCTAAAAAACAAAGCAACAGAACCTAGGGCACTTCCACTTATGGTCCTATAGCTTAGGGAAATTAAAATCAAAAAGACACAGCCACCCCAAAGTTTGGAACGGCTCTGTTTACAAGAACCTCGTTTACAGTACAAGTTCAACATCGCAGAAAGTGAAAAATGGATAAAGAAGTTGTGGTATTTACTTACAAAGCAATATCACTCAGCAATGAAATCTGTGTCATCAGGCCCTTAGAAGCACAATGAGTGGATTCAGGTATGATGATTCTAACTGAAATATGTCACACAGAAAAAGAAACATCATAAGATATCAGTAATACACGGAATGTAAACTTGGCTACACAGGAACTGAATTACAGAACAGAACAGTGTCTCAAATTTAGAAAACCAACTTATGCTTGCTTAAGGGTAAAGGTGAGTTGGGGTGCTGCATAAAACCAGAGATTGAAATGAGCACAGATAAAGTTCCTTAAGTCAAATATGGAATAGAAAAGAGCTACTCCTTGCTCAACGAAATGGACTCAACACCGCATATTAAACGCCTAAGAATGTACCTGACTAGTAAGTATCGTAAAACCTATGGATTGCTATGTCTCCGAAAGAGAATCAAGCATGTGTACAGGGGCATAAATGCAGCAGTGATAGGATTGGAGAGGTTCGGTGAGCAAATGAAGACCCTTTGAAGTCATATTGCATGGTACCCATTACACGGGTCTCAACTCTCCAGGTTTAAGGTATTCTTCCTTCATCTAAAACATGCATGTGGAACCCAAGTATGATCAACCATGTGAACGGGAGACGTGTTCAAATATGTCTCAGTTTTCCTCCCCTGGTACTCGGGTGCAACATTCCAGACGCTTTACTAACACTCTCCCCACTTGGAGAGTCAGCGCCTTTAACCTCCTGTTTGGCCCAGTTTGCAATTTCTGCGGAAGATGAACAGGAATAGTGAGAACCAATGAGAGGCTAGCTGGAGGTGTCTGGACGGGCAAATTTAACTCTCATTTCCCACCAGGAAGAGGAATTAACCAAAGGCTCAGCGTGCCGGGCCGGAACCAGATTAGGGCCTGAAGCCATCCTGCGGTGTTGCGGCCAGGTCACAAGAAAGCGAGTTGAAGAAAGGAGCTCAGGGGCACTGTAATTCACAAACCTGCAGAGTTATAAATGACAGCTATCGTCCAAAAATAGACTGAAGTAAGGCTGCCAAGAGGACTTGAAAGCGGGGCAGAATTGCAGGAAACCGATTTCAGGAGGTAGACTGGAATTGCATTGAAAGCATAGGAAAAGAGGCAGAACGTCCACAATGATGCACTTGGCCAAAAAGGGCGTATGCGTTTTTTCCTGAATATATTCAGGAAAAAACGCATACGCCCTTTTTGGCCAACCAAGCAAGCTTGCAAAGGAAATCTGCACTACAATGAAGTCTCACTTCCCCCCGGTCAAAAGGGCCATCTGAAAAAAGTGTAAAATCCAGAAAGGCAGGACAGGCCATGGACAACTGGGAGCCTTGTTATGCTGATGGGCGGGATGTAAATTGCCAACAGACACTCGGGAGAAGTGTATGGTGTTTCCTGAAACATCTAAAAAACAAAGCAACAGAGCCTAGGGCACTGCCACTTATGGTCCTATAGCTTAGGGAAATTAAAATCAAAAAGACACAGCCACCCCAAAGTTTGGGACGCCTCTGTTTACAAGAACCTCGTTTACAGTACAAGTTCAACATCGCAGAAAGTGAAAAATGGATAAAGAAGTTGTGGTATTTACTTACAAAGCAATATCACTCAGCAATGAAATCTATGTCATCAGGCCCTTAGCATCACAATGAGTGGATTCAGGTATGATGACTCTAACTGAAATAAGTCACACAGAAAAAGAAACATCATAAAATATCAGTAATACACGGAATGTAAACTTGGCTACACAGGAACTGAATTACAGAACAGAACAGGGTCTCAAATTTAGAAAACCAACTTATGCTTGCTTAAGGGTAAAGGTGAGTTGGGGTGCTGCATAAAACCAGAGATTGAAATGAGCACAGATAAAGTTCCTTAAGTCAAATATGGAATAGACAAGAGCTACTCCTTGCTCAACGAAATGGACTCAACACCGCATATTAAACATCTAAGAATGTACCTGACTAGTAAGTATCGTAAAACCTATGGATTGCTATGTCTCCAAAAGAGAATCAAGCATGTGTACAGGGGCATAAACGCAGCAGTGATAGGATTGGAGAGGTTCGGTGAGCAAATGAAGACCCTTTGAAGTCATATTGCATGGTACCCATTACACGGGTCTCAACTCTCCAGGTTTAAGGTATTCTTCCTTCAGCTAAAACATGCATGTGGAACCCAAGTATGATCAACCATGTGAACGGGAGACGTGTTCAAATATGTCTCAGTTTTCCTCCCCTGGTACTCGGGTGCAACATTCCAGATGCTTTACTAACACTCTCCCCACTTGGAGAGTCAGTGCCTTTAACCTCCTGTTTGGCCCAGTTTGCAATTTCTGCGGAAGATGAACAGGAATAGCGAGAACCAATGAGAGGCTAGCTGGAGGTGTCTGGACGGGCAAATTTAACTCTCATTTCCCACCAGGAAGAGGAAATAAACAAAGGCTCAGCGTGCCGTACCGGAACCAGATTAGGGCCTGAAGCCATCCTGCGGTGTTGCGGCCAGCTCAAAAGAAAGCGAGTTGAAGAAAGGAGCTCAGGGGCACTGTAATTCACAAACCTGCAGAGTTATAAATGACAGCTATCGTCCAAAAATAAACTGAAGTAAGGCTGCCAAGAGGACTTGAAAGCGGGGCAGAATTGCAGGAAACCGATTTCAGGAGGTAGACTGGAATTGCATTGAAAGCATAGGAAAAGAGGCAGAACGTCCACAATGATGCACTTGGCCAAAAAGGACGTATGCGTTTTTTCCTGAATATATTCAGGAAAAAACGCATACGCCCTTTTTGGCCAACCAAGCAAGCTTGCAAAGGAAATCTGCACTACAATGAAGTCTCACTTCCCCCCGGTCAAAAGTGCCATCTGAAAAAAGTGTAAAATCCAGAAAGGCAGGACAGGCCATGGAGAACTGGGAGCCTTGTTATGCTGATGGGCGGGATGTAAATTGCCAACAACCACTCGGGAGAAGTGTATGGTGTTTCCTGAAACATCTAAAAAACAAAGCAACAGAACCTAGGGCACTTCCACTTATGGTCCTATAGCTTAGGGAAATTAAAATCAAAAAGACACAGCCACCCCAAAGTTTGGAACGGCTCTGTTTACAAGAACCTCGTTTACAGTACAAGTTCAACATCGCAGAAAGTGAAAAATGTATAAAGAAGTTGTGGTATTTACTTACAAAGCAATATCACTCAGCAATGAAATCTGTGTCATCAGGCCCTTAGCAGCACAATGAGTGGATTCAGGTATGATGATTCTAACTGAAATAAGTCACACAGAAAAAGAAACATCATAGGATATCAGTAATACACGGAATGGAAACTTGGCTACACAGGAACTGAATTACAGAACAGAACAGGGTCTCAAATTTAGAAAACCAACTTATTCTTGCTTAAGGGTAAAGGTGAGTTGGGGTGCTGCATAAAACCAGAGATTGAAATGAGCACAGATAAAGTTCCTTAAGCCAAATATGGAATAGAAAAGAGCTACTCCTTGCTCAACGAAATGGACTCAACACCCCATATTAAACGCCTAAGAATGTACCTGACTAGTAAGTATCTTAAAACCTATGGATTGCTATGTCTCCGAAAGAGAATCAAGCATGTGTACAGGGGCATAAACGCAGCAGTGATAGGATTGGAGAGGTTCGGTGAGCAAATGAAGACCCTTTGAAGTCATATTGCATGGTACCCATTCCACGGGTTTCAACTACCCAGGTTTAAGGTATTCTTCCTTCAGCTAAAACATGCATGTGGAACCTAGAGTATGATCAACCATGTGATCGGGAGACGTGTTCAAATATGTCTCAGTTTTCCTCCCCTGGTACTCGGGTGCAACATTCCAGACGCTTTACTAACACTCTCCCCACTTGCAGAGTCAGTCCCTTTAACCTCCTGTTTGGCCCAGTTTGCAATTTCTGCGGAAGATGAACAGGAATAGCGAGAACCAATGAGAGGCTAGCTGGAGGTGTCTGGACGGGCAAATTTAACTCTCATTTCCCACCAGGAAGAGGAATTAACCAAAGGCTCAGCGTGCCGGGCCGGAACCAGATTAGGGCCTGAAGCCATCCTGCGGTGTTGCGGCCAGGTCACAAGAAAGCGAGTTGAAGAAAGGAGCTCAGGGGCACTGTAATTCACAAACCTGCAGAGTTATAAATGACAGCTATCGTCCAAAAATAGACTGAAGTAAGGCTGCCAAGAGGACTTGAAAGCGGGGCAGAATTGCAGGAAACCGATTTCAGGAGGTAGACTGGAATTGCATTGAAAGCATAGGAAAAGAGGCAGAACGTCCACAATGATGCACTTGGCCAAAAAGGGCGTATGCGTTTTTTCCTGAATATATTCAGGAAAAAACGCATACGCCCTTTTTGGCCAACCAAGCAAGCTTGCAAAGGAAATCTGCACTACAATGAAGTCTCACTTCCCCCCGGTCAAAAGGGCCATCTGAAAAAAGTGTAAAATCCAGAAAGGCAGGACAGGCCATGGAGAACTGGGAGCCTTGTTATGCTGATGGGCGGGATGTAAATTGCCAACAGACACTCGGGAGAAGTGTATGGTGTTTCCTGAAACATCTAAAAAACAAAGCAACAGAGCCTAGGGCACTGCCACTTATGGTCCTATAGCTTAGGGAAATTAAAATCAAAAAGACACAGCCACCCCAAAGTTTGGGACGCCTCTGTTTACAAGAACCTCGTTTACAGTACAAGTTCAACATCGCAGAAAGTGAAAAATGGAGAAAGAAGTTGTGGTATTTACTTACAAAGCAATATCACTCAGCAATGAAATCTATGTCATCAGGCCCTTAGCATCACAATGAGTGGATTCAGGTATGATGACTCTAACTGAAATAAGTCACACAGAAAAAGAAACATCATAAGATATCAGTAATACACGGAATGTAAACTTGGCTACACAGGAACTGAATTACAGAACAGAACAGGGTCTCAAATTTAGAAAACCAACTTATGCTTGCTTAAGGGTAAAGGTGAGTTGGGGTGCTGCATAAAACCAGAGATTGAAATGAGCACAGATAAAGTTCCTTAAGTCAAATAAAGAATAGACAAGAGCTACTCCTTGCTCAACGAAATGGACTCAACACCCCATATTAAACGCCTAAGAATGTACCTGACTAGTAAGTATCGTAAAACCTATGGATTGCTATGTCTCCGAAAGAGAATCAAGCATGTGTACAGGGGCATAAAGGCAGCAGTGATAGGATTGGAGAGGTTCGGTGAGCAAATGAAGACCCTTTGAAGTCATATTGCATGGTACCCATTACACGGGTCTCAACTCACCAGGTTTAAGGTATTCTTCCTTCAGCTAAAACATGCATGTGGAACCCAAGTATGATCAACCATGTGAACGGGAGACGTGTTCAAATATGTCTCAGTTTTCCTCCCCTGGTACTCGGGTGCAACATTCCAGACGCTTTACTAACACTCTCCCCACTTGGAGAGTCAGCGCCTTTAACCTCCTGTTTGGCCCAGTTTGCAATTTCTGCGGAAGATGAACAGGAATAGCGAGAACCAATGAGAGGCTAGCTGCAGGTGTCTGGACGGGCAAATTTAACTCTCATTTCCCACCAGGAAGAGGAATTAACCAAAGGCTCAGCATGCCGGGCCGGAACCAGATTAGGGCCTGAAGCCATCCTGCGGTGTTGTGGCCAGGTCACAAGAAAGCGAGTTGAAGAAAGGAGCTCAGGGGCACTGTAATTCACAAACCTGCAGAGTTATAAATGACAGCTATCGTCCAAAAATAGACAGAAGTAAGGCTGCCAAGAGGACTTGAAAGCGGGGCAGAATTGCAGGAAACCGATTTCAGAAGGTAGACTGGAATTGCATTGAAAGCATAGGAAAAGAGGCAGAACGTCCACAATGATGCACTTGGCCAAAAAGGGCGTATGCGTTTATTCCTGAATATATTCAGGAAAAAACGCATACGCCCTTTTTGGCCAACCAAGCAAGCTTGCAAAGGAAATCTGCACTACAATGAAGTCTCACTTCCCCCCGGTCAAAAGGGCCATCTGAAAAAAGTGTAAAATCCAGAAAGGCAGGACAGGCCATGGAGAACTGGGAGCCTTGTTATGCTGATGGGTGGGATGTAAATTGCCAACAGACACTCGGGAGAAGTGTATGGTGTTTCCTGAAACATCTAAAAAACAAAGCAACAGAGCCTAGGGCACTGCCACTTATGGTCCTATAGCTTAGGGAAATTAAAATCAAAAAGACACAGCCACCCCAAAGTTTGGGACGCCTCTGTTTACAAGAACCTCATTTACAGTACAAGTTCAACATCGCAGAAAGTGAAAAATGGAGAAAGAAGTTGTGGTATTTACTTACAAAGCAATATCACTCAGCAATGAAATCTATGTCATCAGGCCCTTAGCATCACAATGAGTGGATTCAGGTATGATGACTCTAACTGAAATAAGTCACACAGAAAAAGAAACATCATAAGATATCAGTAATACACGGAATGTAAACTTGGCTACACAGGAACTGAATTACAGAACAGAACAGGGTCTCAAATTTAGAAAACCAACTTATGCTTGCTTAAGGGTAAAGGTGAGTTGGGGTGCTGCATAAAACCAGAGATTGAAATGAGCACAGATAAAGTTCCTTAAGTCAAATATGAAATAGACAAGAGCTACTCCTTGCTCAACGAAATGGACTCAACACCGAATATTAAACGCCTAAGAATGTACCTGACTAGTAAGTATCGTAAAACCTATGGATTGCTATGTCTCCAAAAGAGAATCAAGCATGTGTACAGGGGCATAAACGCAGCAGTGATAGGATTGGAGAGGTTCGGTGAGCAAATGAAGACCCTTTAAAGTCATATTGCATGGTAACCATCACACGGGTCTCAACTCTCCAGGTTTAAGGTATTCTTCCTTCAGCTAAAACATGCATGTGGAACCCAAGTATGATCAACCATGTGAACGGGAGACGTGTTCAAATATGTCTCAGTTTTCCTCCCCTGGTACTCGGGTGCAACATTCCAGACGCTTTACTAACACTCTCCCCACTTGGAGAGTCAGCGCCTTTAACCTCCTGTTTGGCCCAGTTTGCAATTTCTGCGGAAGATGAACAGGAATAGCGAGAACCAATGAGAGGCTAGCTGGAGGTGTCTGGACGGGCAAATTTAACTCTCATTTCCCACCAGGAAGAGGAATTAACCAAAGGCTCAGCATGCCGGGCCGGAACCAGATTAGGGCCTGAAGCCATCCTGCGGTGTTGCGGCCATGTCACAAGAAAGCGAGTTGAAGAAAGGAGCTCAGGGGCACTGTAATTCACAAACCTGCAGAGTTATAAATGACAGCTATCGTCCAAAAATAGACTGAAGTAAGGCTGCCAAGAGGACTTGAAAGCGGGGCAGAATTGCAGGAAACCGATTTCAGGAGGTAGACTGGAATTGCATTGAAAGCATAGGAAAAGAGGCAGAACGTCCACAATGATGCACTTGGCCAAAAAGGGCGTATGCGTTTTTTCCTGAATATATTCAGGAAAAAACGCATACGCCCTTTTTGGCCAACCAAGCAAGCTTGCAAAGGAAATCTGCACTACAATGAAGTCTCACTTCCCCCCGGTCAAAAGGGCCATCTGAAAAAAGTGTAAAATCCAGAAAGGCAGGACAGGCCATGGAGAACTGGGAGCCTTGTTATGCTGATGGGCGGGATGTAAATTGCCAACAGACACTTGGAAGAAGTGTATGGTGTTTCCTGAAACATCTAAAAAACAAAGCAACAGAGCCTAGGGCACTTCCACTTATGGTCCTATAGCTTAGGGAAATTAAAATCAAAAAGACACAGCCACCCCAAAGTTTGGAACGGCTCTGTTTACAAGAACCTCATTTACAGTACAAGTTCAACATCGCAGAAAGTGAAAAATGGATAAAGAAGTTGTGGTATTCACTTACAAAGCAATATCACTCAGCAATGAAATCTATGTCATCAGGCCCTTAGCAGCACAATGAGTGGATTCAGGTATGATGATTCTAACTGAAATAAGTCACACAGAAAAAGAAACATCATAAGATATCAGTAATACACGGAATGGAAACTTGGCTACACAGGAACTGAATTACAGAACAGAACAGGGTCTCAAATTTAGAAAAACAACTTATGCTTGCTTAAGGGGAAAGGTGAGTTGGGGTGCTGCATTAAACCAGAGATTGGAATGAGCACAGATAAAGTTCCTTAAGCCAAATATGGAATAGACAAGAGCTACTCCTTGCTCAACGAAATGGACTCAACACCGCATATTAAACGCCTAAGAATGTACCTGACTTGTAAGTATCTTAAAACCTATGGATTGCTATGTCTCCAAAAGAGAATCAAGCATGTGTACAGGGGCATAAACGCAGCAGTGATAGGATTGGAGAGGTTCGGTGAGCAAATGAAGACCCTTTGAAGTCATATTGCATGGTACCCATTCCACTGGTTTCAACTACCCAGGTTTAAGGTATTCTTCCTTCAGCTAAAACATGCATGTGGAACCTTGAGTATGATCAACCATGTGATCGGGAGACGTGTTCAAATATGTCTCAGTTTTCCTCCCCTGGTACTCGGGTGCAACATTCCAGACGCTTTACTAACACTCTCCCCACTTGGAGAGTCAGTCCCTTTAACCTCCTGTTTGGCCCAGTTTGCAATTTCTGCGGAAGATGAACAGGAATAGCGAGAACCAATGAGAGGCTAGCTGGAGGTGTCTGGACGGGCAAATTTAACTCTCATTTCCCACCAGGAAGAGGAATTAACCAAAGGTTCAGCATGCCGGGCCGGAACCAGATTAGGGCCTGAAGCCATCCTGCGGTGTTGCGGCCAGGTCACAAGAAAGCGAGTTGAAGAAAGGAGCTCAGGGGCACTGTAATTCACAAACCTGCAGAGTTATAAATGACAGCTATCGTCCAAAAATAGACTGAAGTAAGGCTGCCAAGAGGACTTGAAAGCAGGGCAGAATTGCAGGAAACCGATTTCAGGAGGTAGACTGGAATTGCATTGAAAGCATAGGAAAAGAGGCAGAACGTCCACAATGATGCACTTGGCCAAAAAGGGCGTATGCGTTTTTTCCTGAATATATTCAGGAAAAAACGCATACGCCCTTTTTGGCCAACCAAGCAAGCTTGCAAAGGAAATCTGCACTACAATGAAGTCTCACTTCCCCCCGGTCAAAAGGGCCATCTGGAAAAAGTGTAAAATCCAGAAAGGCAGGACAGGCCATGGAGAACTGGGAGCCTTGTTATGCTGATGGGCGGGATGTAAATTGCCAACAGACACTTGGGAGAAGTGTATGGTGTTTCCTGAAACATCTAAAAAACAAAGCAACAGAGCCTAGGGCACTTCCACTTATGGTCCTATAGCTTAGGGAAATTAAAATCAAAAAGACACAGCCACCCCAAAGTTTGGGACGCCTCTGTTTACAAGAACCTCGTTTACAGTACAAGTTCAACATCGCAGAAAGTGAAAAATGGATAAAGAAGTTGTGGTATTTACTTACAAAGCAATATCACTCAGCAATGAAATCTATGTCATCAGGCCCTTAGCATCACAATGAGTGGATTCAGGTATGATGATTCTAACTGAAATAAGTCACACAGAAAAAAAACATCATAAGATATCAGTAATACACGGAATGTAAACTTGGCTACACAGGAACTGAATTACAGAACAGAACAGGGTCTCAAATTTAGAAAACCAACTTATGCTTGCTTAAGGGTAAAGGTGAGTTGGGGTGCTGCATAAAACCAGAGATTGAAATGAGCACAGATAAAGTTCCTTAAGTCAAATATGGAATAGACAAGAGCTACTCCTTGCTCAACGAAATGGACTCAACACCGCATATTAAACGCCTAAGAATGTACCTGACTAGTAAGTATCGTAAAACCTATGGATTGCTATGTCTCCAAAAGAGAATCAAGCATGTGTACAGGGGCATAAACGCAGCAGTGATAGGATTGGAGAGGTTCGGTGAGCAAATGAAGACCCTTTGAAGTCATATTGCATGGTACCCATTACACGGGTCTCAACTCTCCAGGTTTAAGGTATTCTTCCTTCAGCTAAAACATGCATGTGGAACCCAAGTATGATCAACCATGTGAACGGGAGACGTGTTCAAATATGTCTCAGTTTTCCTCCCCTGGTACTCGGGTGCAACATTCCAGATGCTTTACTAACACTCTCCCCACTTGGAGAGTCAGCGCCTTTAACCTCCTGTTTGGCCCAGTTTGCAATTTCTGCGGAAGATGAACAGGAATAGCGAGAACCAATGAGAGGCTAGCTGGAGGTGTCTGGACGGGCAGATTATTCCTGAATATATTCAGGAAAAAACGCATACGCCCTTTTTGGCCAACCAAGCAAGCTTGCAAAGGAAATCTGCACTACAATGAAGTCTCACTTCCCCCCGGTCAAAAGGGCCATCTGAAAAAAGTGTAAAATCCAGAAAGGTAGGACAGGCCATGGAGAACTGGGAGCCTTGTTATGCTGATGGGCGGGATGTAAATTGCCAACAGACACTCGGGAGAAGTGTATGGTGTTTCCTGAAACATCTAAAAAACAAAGCAACAGAGCCTAGGGCACTGCCACTTATGGTCCTATAGCTTAGGGAAATTAAAATCAAAAAGACACAGCCACCCCAAAGTTTGGGACGCCTCTGTTTACAGGAACCTCGTTTACAGTACAAGTTCAACATCGCAGAAAGTGAAAAATGGATAAAGAAGTTGTGGTATTTACTTACAAAGCAATATCACTCAGCAATGAAATCTATGTCATCAGGCCCTTAGCATCACAATGAATGGATTCAGGTATGATGATTCTAACTGAAATAAGTCACACAGAAAAAGAAACATCATAAGATATCAGTAATACACGGAATGTAAACTTGGCTACACAGGAACTGAATTACAGAACAGAACAGGGTCTCAAATTTAGAAAACCAACTTATGCTTGCTTAAGGGTAAAGGTGAGTTGGGGTGCTGCATAAAACCAGAGATTGAAATGAGCACAGATAAAGTTCCTTAAGTCAAATATGGAATAGACAAGAGCTACTCCTTGCTCAACGAAATGGACTCAACACCGCATATTAAACGCCTAAGAATGTACCTGACTAGTAAGTATCGTAAAACCTATGGATTGCTATGTCTCCAAAAGAGAATCAAGCATGTGTACAGGGGCATAAATGCAGCAGTGATAGGATTGGAGAGGTTCGGTGAGCAAATGAAGACCCTTTGAAGTCATATTGCATGGTACCCATTCCACGGGTCTCAACTCTCCAGGTTTAAGGTATTCTTCCTTCAGCTAAAACATGCATGTGGAACCCAAGTATGATCAACCATGTGAACGGGAGACGTGTTCAAATATGTCTCAGTTTTCCTCCCCTGGTACTCCGGTGCAACATTCCAGACGCTTTACTAACACTCTCCCCACTTGGAGAGTCAGCGCCTTTAACCTCCTGTTTGGCCCAGTTTGCAATTTCTGCGGAAGATGAACAGGAATAGCGAGAACCAATGAGAGGCTAGCTGGAGGTGTCTGGACGGGCAAATTATTCCTGAATATATTCAGGAAAAAACTCATACGCCCTTTTTGGCCAACCAAGCAAGCTTGCAAAGGAAATCTGCACTACAATGAAGTCTCACTTCCCCCCGGTCAAAAGGGCCATCTGAAAAAAGTGTAAAATCCGGAAAGGCAGGACAGGCCATGGAGAACTGGGAGCCTTGTTATGCTGATGGGCGGGATGTAAATTGCCAACAGACACTCGGGAGAAGTGTATGGTGTTTCCTGAAACATCTAAAAAACAAAGCAACAGAGCCTAGGGCACTGCCGCTTATGGTCCTATAGCTTAGGGAAATTAAAATCAAAAAGACACAGCCACCCCAAAGTTTGGGACGCCTCTGTTTACAAGAACCTCGTTTACAGTACAAGTTCAACATCGCAGAAAGTGAAAAATGGATAAAGAAGTTGTGGTATTTACTTACAAAGCAATATCACTCAGCAATGAAATCTGTGTCATCAGGCCCTTAGCAGCACAATGAGTGGATTCAGGTATGATGATTCTAACTGAAGTAAGTCACACAGAAAAAGAAACATCATAAGATATCAGTAATACACGGAATGTAAACTTGGCTACACAGGAACTGAATTTCAGAACAGAACAGGGTCTCAAATTTAGAAAACCAACTTATTCTTGCTTAAGGGTAAAGGTGAGTGGGTGTGCTGCATAAAACCAGAGATTGAAATGAGCACAGATAAAGTTCCTTAAGCCAAATATGGAATAGACAAGAGCTACTCCTTGCTCAACGAAATGGACTCAACACCGCATATTAAACGCCTAAGAATGTACCTGACTAGTAAGTATCTTAAAACCTATGGATTGCTATGTCTCCGAAAGAGAATCAAGCATGTTTACAGGGGCATAAACGCAGCAGTGATAGGATTGGAGAGGTTCGGTGAGCAAATGAAGACCCTTTGAAGTCATATTGCATGGTACCCATTCCACGGGTTTCAACTACCCAGGTTTAAGGTATTCTTCCTTCAGCTAAAACATGCATGTGGAACCTAGAGTATGATCAACCATGTGATCAGGAGACGTGTTCAAATATGTCTCAGTTTTCCTCCCCTGGTACTCGGGTGCAACATTCCAGACGCTTTACTAACACTCTCCCCACTTGGAGAGTCAGTCCCTTTAACCTCCTGTTTGGCCCAGTTTGCAATTTCTGCGGAAGATGAACAGGAATAGCGAGAACCAATGAGAGGCTAGCTGGAGGTGTCTGGACGGGCAAATTTAACTCTCATTTCCCACCAGGAAGAGGAATTAACCAAAGGCTCAGCATGCCGGGCTGGAACCAGATTAGGGCCTGAAGCCATCCTGAGGTGTTGCGGCCAGCTCACAAGAAAGCGAGTTGAAGAAAGGAGCTCAGGGACACTGTAATTAACAAACCTGCAGACTTATAAATGACAGCTATCGTCCAAAAATAGACTGAAGTAAGGCTGCCAAGAGGACTTGAAAGCGGGGCAGAATTGCAGGAAACCGATTTCAGGAGGTAGACTGGAATTGCATTGAAAGCATAGGAAAAGAGGTAGAACGTCCACAATGATGCACTTGGCCAAAAAGGGCGTATGCGTTTTTTCCTGAATATATTCAGGAAAAAACGCATACGCCCTTTTTGGCCAACCAAGCAAGCTTGCAAAGGAAATCTGCACTACAATGAAGTCTCACTTCCCCCCGGTCAAAAGGGCCATCTGAAAAAAGTGTAAAATCCAGAAAGGTAGGACAGGCCATGGAGAACTGGGAGCCTTGTTATGCTGATGGGCGGGATGTAAATTGCCAACAGACACTCGGGAGAAGTGTATGGTGTTTCCTGAAACATCTAAAAAACAAAGCAACAGAGCCTAGGGCACTGCCACTTATGGTCCTATAGCTTAGGGAAATTAAAATCAAAAAGACACAGCCACCCCAAAGTTTGGGACGCCTCTGTTTACAGGAACCTCGTTTACAGTACAAGTTCAACATCGCAGAAAGTGAAAAATGGATAAAGAAGTTGTGGTATTTACTTACAAAGCAATATCACTCAGCAATGAAATCTATGTCATCAGGCCCTTAGCATCACAATGAATGGATTCAGGTATGATGATTCTAACTGAAATAAGTCACACAGAAAAAGAAACATCATAAGATATCAGTAATACACGGAATGTAAACTTGGCTACACAGGAACTGAATTACAGAACAGAACAGGGTCTCAAATTTAGAAAACCAACTTATGCTTGCTTAAGGGTAAAGGTGAGTTGGGGTGCTGCATAAAACCAGAGATTGAAATGAGCACAGATAAAGTTCCTTAAGTCAAATATGGAATAGACAAGAGCTACTCCTTGCTCAACGAAATGGACTCAACACCGCATATTAAACGCCTAAGAATGTACCTGACTAGTAAGTATCGTAAAACCTATGGATTGCTATGTCTCCAAAAGAGAATCAAGCATGTGTACAGGGGCATAAATGCAGCAGTGATAGGATTGGAGAGGTTCGGTGAGCAAATGAAGACCCTTTGAAGTCATATTGCATGGTACCCATTCCACGGGTCTCAACTCTCCAGGTTTAAGGTATTCTTCCTTCAGCTAAAACATGCATGTGGAACCCAAGTATGATCAACCATGTGAACGGGAGACGTGTTCAAATATGTCTCAGTTTTCCTCCCCTGGTACTCCGGTGCAACATTCCAGACGCTTTACTAACACTCTCCCCACTTGGAGAGTCAGCGCCTTTAACCTCCTGTTTGGCCCAGTTTGCAATTTCTGCGGAAGATGAACAGGAATAGCGAGAACCAATGAGAGGCTAGCTGGAGGTGTCTGGACGGGCAAATTATTCCTGAATATATTCAGGAAAAAACTCATACGCCCTTTTTGGCCAACCAAGCAAGCTTGCAAAGGAAATCTGCACTACAATGAAGTCTCACTTCCCCCCGGTCAAAAGGGCCATCTGAAAAAAGTGTAAAATCCGGAAAGGCAGGACAGGCCATGGAGAACTGGGAGCCTTGTTATGCTGATGGGCGGGATGTAAATTGCCAACAGACACTCGGGAGAAGTGTATGGTGTTTCCTGAAACATCTAAAAAACAAAGCAACAGAGCCTAGGGCACTGCCGCTTATGGTCCTATAGCTTAGGGAAATTAAAATCAAAAAGACACAGCCACCCCAAAGTTTGGGACGCCTCTGTTTACAAGAACCTCGTTTACAGTACAAGTTCAACATCGCAGAAAGTGAAAAATGGATAAAGAAGTTGTGGTATTTACTTACAAAGCAATATCACTCAGCAATGAAATCTGTGTCATCAGTCCCTTAGCAGCACAATGAGTGGATTCAGGTATGATGATTCTAACTGAAGTAAGTCACACAGAAAAAGAAACATCATAAGATATCAGTAATACACGGAATGTAAACTTGGCTACACAGGAACTGAATTTCAGAACAGAACAGGGTCTCAAATTTAGAAAACCAACTTATTCTTGCTTAAGGGTAAAGGTGAGTGGGTGTGCTGCATAAAACCAGAGATTGAAATGAGCACAGATAAAGTTCCTTAAGCCAAATATGGAATAGACAAGAGCTACTCCTTGCTCAACGAAATGGACTCAACACCGCATATTAAACGCCTAAGAATGTACCTGACTAGTAAGTATCTTAAAACCTATGGATTGCTATGTCTCCGAAAGAGAATCAAGCATGTTTACAGGGGCATAAACGCAGCAGTGATAGGATTGGAGAGGTTCGGTGAGCAAATGAAGACCCTTTGAAGTCATATTGCATGGTACCCATTCCACGGGTTTCAACTACCCAGGTTTAAGGTATTCTTCCTTCAGCTAAAACATGCATGTGGAACCTAGAGTATGATCAACCATGTGATCAGGAGACGTGTTCAAATATGTCTCAGTTTTCCTCCCCTGGTACTCGGGTGCAACATTCCAGACGCTTTACTAACACTCTCCCCACTTGGAGAGTCAGTCCCTTTAACCTCCTGTTTGGCCCAGTTTGCAATTTCTGCGGAAGATGAACAGGAATAGCGAGAACCAATGAGAGGCTAGCTGGAGGTGTCTGGACGGGCAAATTTAACTCTCATTTCCCACCAGGAAGAGGAATTAACCAAAGGCTCAGCATGCCGGGCTGGAACCAGATTAGGGCCTGAAGCCATCCTGCGGTGTTGCGGCCAGCTCACAAGAAAGCGAGTTGAAGAAAGGAGCTCAGGGACACTGTAATTAACAAACCTGCAGACTTATAAATGACAGCTATCGTCCAAAAATAGACTGAAGTAAGGCTGCCAAGAGGACTTGAAAGCGGGGCAGAATTGCAGGAAACCGATTTCAGGAGGTAGACTGGAATTGCATTGAAAGCATAGGAAAAGAGGTAGAACGTCCACAATGATGCACTTGGCCAAAAAGGGCGTATGCGTTTTTTCCTGAATATATTCAGGAAAAAACGCATACGCCCTTTTTGGCCAACCAAGCAAGCTTGCAAAGGAAATCTGCACTACAATGAAGTCTCACTTCCCCCCGGTCAAAAGGGCCATCTGAAAAAAGTGTAAAATCCAGAAAGGCAACAGGCCATTGAGAACTGGGAGCCTTGTTATGCTGATGGGCGGGATGTAAATTGCCAACAGACACTTGGGAGAAGTGTATGGTGTTTCCTGAAACATCTAAAAAACAAAGCAACAGAGCCTAGGGCACTTCCACTTATGGTCCTATAGCTTAGGGAAATTAAAATCAAAAAGACACAGCCACCCCAAAGTTTGGGACGCCTCTGTTTACAAGAACCTCGTTTACAGTACAAGTTCAACATCGCAGAAAGTGAAAAATGGATAAAGAAGTTGTGGTATTTACTTACAAAGCAATATCACTCAGCAATGAAATCTGTGTCATCAGGCCCTTAGCAGCACAATGAGTGGATTCAGGTATGATGATTCTAACTGAAGTAAGTCACACAGAAAAAGAAACATCATAAGATATCAGTAATACACGGAATGTAAACTTGGCTACACAGGAACTGAATTACAGAACAGAACAGGGTCTCAAATTTAGAAAACCAACTTATTCTTGCTTAAGGGTAAAGGTGAGTGGGTGTGCTGCATAAAACCAGAGATTGAAATGAGCACAGATAAAGTTCCTTAAGCCAAATATGGAATAGACAAGAGCTACTCCTTGCTCAACGAAATGGACTCAACACCGCATATTAAACGCCTAAGAATGTACCTGACTAGTAAGTATCTTAAAACCTATGGATTGCTATGTCTCCGAAAGAGAATCAAGCATGTTTACAGGGGCATAAACGCAGCAGTGATAGGATTGGAGAGGTTCGGTGAGCAAATGAAGACCCTTTGAAGTCATATTGCATGGTACCCATTCCACGGGTTTCAACTACCCAGGTTTAAGGTATTCTTCCTTCAGCTAAAACATGCATGTGGAACCTAGAGTATGATCAACCATGTGATCAGGAGACGTGTTCAAATATGTCTCAGTTTTCCTCCCCTGGTACTCGGGTGCAACATTCCAGACGCTTTACTAACACTCTCCCCACTTGGAGAGTCAGTCCCTTTAACCTCCTGTTTGGCCCAGTTTGCAATTTCTGCGGAAGATGAACAGGAATAGCGAGAACCAATGAGAGGCTAGCTGGAGGTGTCTGGACGGGCAAATTTAACTCTCATTTCCCACCAGGAAGAGGAATTAACCAAAGGCTCAGCATGCCGGGCTGGAACCAGATTAGGGCCTGAAGCCATCCTGCGGTGTTGCGGCCAGCTCACAAGAAAGCGAGTTGAAGAAAGGAGCTCAGGGACACTGTAATTCACAAACCTGCAGACTTATAAATGACAGCTATCGTCCAAAAATAGACTGAAGTAAGGCTGCCAAGAGGACTTGAAAGCGGGGCAGAATTGCAGGAAACCGATTTCAGGAGGTAGACTGGAATTGCATTGAAAGCATAGGAAAAGAGGTAGAACGTCCACAATGATGCACTTGGCCAAAAAGGGCGTATGCGTTTTTTCCTGAATATATTCAGGAAAAAACGCATACGCCCTTTTTGGCCAACCAAGCAAGCTTGCAAAGGAAATCTGCACTACAATGAAGTCTCACTTCCCCCCGGTCAAAAGGGCCATCTGAAAAAAGTGTAAAATCCAGAAAGGCAGGACAGGCCATGGAGAACTGGGAGCCTTGTTATGCTGATGGGCGGGATGTAAATTGCCAACAACCACTCGGGAGAAGTGTATGGTGTTTCCTGAAACATCTAAAAAACAAAGCAACAGAGCCTAGGGCACTGCCACTTATGGTCCTATAGCTTAGGGAAATTAAAATCAAAAAGACACAGCCACCCCAAAGTTTGGGACGCCTCTGTTTACAAGAACCTCGTTTACAGTACAAGTTCAACATCGCAGAAAGTGAAAAATGGATAAAGAAGTTGTGGTATTTACTTACAAAGCAATATCACTCAGCAATGAAATCTGTGTCATCAGGCCCTTAGCAGCACAATGAGTGGATTCAGGTATGATGATTCTAACTGAAGTAAGTCACACAGAAAAAGAAACATCATAAGATATCAGTAATACACGGAATGTAAACTTGGCTACACAGGAACTGAATTACAGAACAGAACAGGGTCTCAAATTTAGAAAACCAACTTATTCTTGCTTAAGGGTAAAGGTGAGTGGGGGTGCTGCATAAAACCAGAGATTGAAATGAGCACAGATAAAGTTCCTTAAGCCAAATATGGAATAGACAAGAGCTACTCCTTGCTCAACGAAATGGACTCAACACCGCATATTAAACGCCTAAGAATGTACCTGACTTGTAAGTATCTTAAAACCTATGGATTGCTATGTCTCCGAAAGAGAATCAAGCATGTGCACAGGGGCATAAACGCAGCAGTGATAGGATTGGAGAGGTTCGGTGAGCAAATGAAGACCCTTTGAAGTCATATTGCATGGTACCCATTCCACGGGTTTCAACTACCCAGGTTTAAGGTATTCTTCCTTCAGCTAAAACATGCATGTGGAACCTAGAGTATGATCAACCATGTGATCGGGAGACGTGTTCAAATATGTCTCAATTTTCCTCCCCTGGTACTCGGGTGCAACATTCCAGACGCTTTACTAACACTCTCCCCACTTGGAGAGTCAGTCCCTTTAACCTCCTGCTTGGCCCAGTTTGCAATTTCTGCGGAAGATGAACAGGAATAGCGAGAACAAATGAGAGGCTAGCTGGAGGTGTCTGGACGGGCAAATTTAACTCTCATTTCCCACCAGGAAGAGGAATTAACCAAAGGCTCAGCATGCCGGGCCGGAACCAGATTAGGGCCTGAAGCCATCCTGCGGTGTTGCGGCCAGCTCAAAGAAAGCGAGCTGAAGAAAGGAGCTCAGGGGCACTGTAATTCACAAACCTGCAGAGTTATAAATGACAGCTATCGTCCAAAAATAGACTGAAGTAAGGCTGCCAAGAGGACTTGAAAGCGGGGCAGAATTGCAGGAAACCGATTTCAGGAGGTAGACTGGAATTGCATTGAAAGCATAGGAAAAGAGGCAGAACGTCCACAATGATGCACTTGGCCAAAAAGGGCGTATGCGTTTTTTCCTGAATATATTCAGGAAAAAACGCATACGCCCTTTTTGACCAACCAAGCAAGCTTGCAAAGGAAATCTGCACTACAATGAAGTCTCACTTCCCCCCGGTCAAAAGGGCCATCTGAAAAAAGTGTAAAATCCAGAAAGGCAGGTCAGGCCATGGAAAACTGGGAGCCTTGTTATGCTGATGGGCGGGATGTAAATTGCCAACAACCACTGGGGAGAAGTGTATGGTGTTTCCTGAAACATCTAAAAAACAAAGCAACAGAGCCTAGGGCACTTCCACTTATGGTCCTATAGCTTAGGGAAATTAAAATCAAAAAGACACAGCCACCCCAAAGTTTGGGACGCCTCTGTTTACAAGAACCTCGTTTACAGTACAAGTTCAACATCGCAGAAAGTGAAAAATGGATAAAGAAGTTGTGGTATTTACTTACAAAGCAATATCACTCAGCAATGAAATCTATGTCATCAGGCCCTTAGCATCACAATGAGTGGATTCAGGTATGATGATTCTAACTGAAATAAGTCACACAGAAAAAGAAACATCATAAGATATCAGTAATACACGGAATGTAAACTTGGCTACACAGGAACTGAATTACAGAACAGAACAGGGTCTCAAATTTAGAAAACCAACTTATGCTTGCTTAAGGGTAAAGGTGAGTTGGGGTGCTGCATAAAACCAGAGATTGAAATGAGCACAGATAAAGTTCCTTAAGTCAAATATGGAATAGACAAGAGCTACTCCTTGCTCAACGAAATGGACTCAACACCGCATATTAAACGCCTAAGAATGTACCTGACTAGTAAGTATCGTAAAACCTATGGATTGCTATGTCTCCAAAAGAGAATCAAGCATGTGTACAGGGGCATAAATGCAGCAGTGATAGGATTGGAGAGGTTCGGTGGGCAAATGAAGACCCTTTGAAGTCATATTGCATGGTACCCATTCCACGGGTCTCAACTCTCCAGGTTTAAGGTATTCTTCCTTCAGCTAAAACATGCATGTGGAACCCAAGTATGATCAATCATGTGAATGGGAGACGTGTTCAAATATGTCTCAGTTTTCCTCCCCTGGTACTCGGGTGCAACATTCCAGACGCTTTACTAACACTCTCCCCACTTGGAGAGTCAGCGCCTTTAACCTCCTGTTTGGCCCAGTTTGCAATTTCTGCGGAAGATGAACAGGAATAGCGAGAACCAATGAGAGACTAGCTGGAGGTGTCTGGACGGGCAAATTTAACTCTCATTTCCCACCAGGAAGAGGAAATAACCAAAGGCTCAGCATGCCGTGCCGGAACCAGATTAGGGCCTGAAGCCATCCTGCAGTGTTGCGGCCAGGTCACAAGAAAGCGAGTTGAAGAAAGGAGCTCAGGGACACTGTAATTCACAAACCTGCAGAGTTATAAATGACAGCTATCGTCCAAAAATAGACTGAAGTAAGGCTGCCAAGAGGACTTGAAAGCGGGGCAGAATTGCAGGAAACCGATTTCAGGAGGTAGACTGGAATTGCATTGAAAGCATAGGAAAAGAGGCAGAACGTCCACAATGATGCACTTGGCCAAAAAGGGCGTATGCGTTTTTTCCTGAATATATTCAGGAAAAAACGCATACGCCCTTTTTGGCCAACCAAGCAAGCTTGCAAAGGAAATCTGCACTACAATGAAGTCTCACTTCCCCCCGGTCAAAAGGGCCATCTGAAAAAAGTGTAAAATCCAGAAAGGCAGGACAGGCCATGGAGAACTTGGAGCCTTGTTATGCTGATGGGCGGGATGTAAATTGCCAACAACCACTCGGGAGAAGTGTATGGTGTTTCCTGAAACATCTAAAAAACAAAGCAACAGAACCTAGGGCACTTCCACTTATGGTCCTATAGCTTAGGGAAATTAAAATCAAAAAGACACAGCCACCCCAAAATTTGGAACGGCTCTGTTTACAAGAACCTCATTTACAGTACAAGTTCAACATCGCAGAAAGTGAAAAATGGATAAAGAAATTGTGGTACTTACGTACAATGCAGTATCACTCAGCAATGAAATCTATGTCATCAGGCCCGTAGCAGCATAATGAGTAGATTCAGGTACGATGATTCTAACTGAAATAAGTCACACAGAAAAAGAAACATCATAAGATATCACTAATACACGGAATGTAAACTTGGCTACACAGGAACTGAATTCCAAAACAGAACAGGTTCTCAAATTTAGAAAACCAACTTATGCTTGCTTAAGGGGAAAGGTGAGTTGGGGTGCTGCATAAAACCAGAGATTGAAATGAGCACAGATAAAGTTCCTTAAGCCAAATATGGAATAGACAAGAGCTACTCCTTGCTCAACGAAATGGACTCAAAACCCCATATTAAACGCCTAAGAATGTACCTGACTAGTAAGTATCTTAAAACCTATGGATTGCTATGTCTCCAAAAGAGAATCAAGCGTGTGTACAGGGGCATAAACGCAGCAGTGATAGGATTGGAGAGGTTCGGTGAGCAAATGAAGACCCTTTGAAGTCATATTGCATGGTACCCATTACACGGGTCTCAACTCTCCAGGTTTAAGGTATTCTTCCTTCAGCTAAAACATGCATGTGGAACCCAGAGTATGATCAACCATGTGAACGGGAGACGTGTTCAAATATGTCTCAGTTTTCCTCCCCTGGTACTCGGGTGCAACATTCCAGACGCTTTACTAACACTCTCCCGACTTGGAGAGTAAGCACCTTTAACCTCCTGTTTGGCCCAGTTTGCAATTTCTGCGGAAGATGAACAGGAATAGCGAGAACCAATGAGAGGCTAGCTGGATGTGTCTGGACGGGCAAATTTAACTCTCATTTCCCACCAGGAAGAGGAATTAACCAAAGGCTCACCATGCCGGGCTGGAACCAGATTAGGGCCTGAAGCCATCCTGCGGTGTTGCGGCCAGGTCACAAGAAAGCGAGTTGAAGAAAGGAGCTCAGGGGCACTGTAACTCACAAACCTGCAGAGTTATAAATGACAGCTATCGTCCAAAAATAGACTGAAGTAAGGCTGCCAAGAGGACTTGAAAGCGGGGCAGAATTGCAGGAAACCGATTTCAGGAGGTAGACTGGAATTGCATTGAAAGCATAGGAAAAGAGGCAGAACGTCCACAATGATGCACTTGGCCAAAAAGGGCGTATGCGTTTTTTCCTGAATATATTCAGGAAAAAACGCATACGCCCTTTTTGGCCAACCAAGCAAGCTTGCAAAGGAAATCTGCACTACAATGAAGTCTCACTTCCCCCCGGTCAAAAGGGCCATCTGAAAAAAGTGTAAAATCCAGAAAGTCAACAGGCCATTGAGAACTGGGAGCCTTGTTATGCTGATGGGCGGGATGTAAATTGCCAACAGACACTCGGGAGAAGTGTATGGTGTTTCCTGAAACATCTAAAAAACAAAGCAACAGAGCCTAGGGCACTTCCACTTATGGTCCTATAGCTTAGGGAAATTAAAATCAAAAAGACACAGCCACCCCAAAGTTTGGAACGGCTCTGTTTACAAGAACCTCGTTTACAGTACAAGTTCAACATCGCAGAAAGTGAAAAATGGATAAAAAAGTTGTGGTATTCAGTTACAAAACAATATCACTCAGCAATGAAATCTATGTCATCAGGCCCGTAGCAGCACAATGAGTGGATTCAGGTATGATGATTCTAACTGAAATAAGTCACACAGAAAAAGAAACATCATAAGATATCAATAATACACGGAATTGAAACTTGGCTACACAGGAACTGAATTACAGAACAGAACAGGGTCTCAAATTTAGAAAACCAACTTATGCTTGCTTAAGGGTAAAGGTGAGTTGGGGTGCTGCATAAAACCAGAGATTGAAATGAGCACAGATAAAGTTCCTTAAGCCAAATATGGAATAGACAAGAGCTACTCCTTGCTCAACGAAATGGACTCAACACCGCATATTAAACGCCTAAGAATGTACCTGACTAGTAAGTATCTTAAAACCTATGGATTGCTATGTCTCCGAAGGGGAATCAAGCATGTGTACAGGGGCATAAACGCAGCAGTGATAGGATTGGAGAGGTTCGGTGAGCAAATGAAGACCCTTTGAAGTCATATTGCATGGTACCCATTCCACGGGTTTCAACTACCCGGGTTTAAGGTATTCTTCCTTCAGCTAAAACATGCATGTGGAACCCAGAGTATGATCAACCATGTGATCGGGAGACGTGTTCAAATATGTCTCAGTTTTCGTACCCTGGTACTCGGTTGCAACATTCCAGACGCTTTACTAACACTCTCCCCACTTGGAGAGTCAGCACCTTTAACCTCCTGTTTGGCCCAGTTTGCAATTTCTGCAGAAGATGAACAGGAATAGCGAGAACCAATGAGAGACTAGCTGGAGGTGTCTGGACGGGCAAATTTAACTCTCATTTCCCACCAGGAAGAGGAATTAACCAAAGGTTCAGCGTGCCGTGCCGGAACCAGATTAGGGCCTGAAGCCATCCTGCGGTGTTGCGGCCAGCTCACAAGAAAGCGAGTTGAAGAAAGGAGCTCAGGGGCACTGTAATTCACAAACCTGCAGACTTATAAATGACAGCTATCGTCCAAAAATAGACTGAAGTAAGGCTGCCAAGAGGACTTGAAAGCGGGGCAGAATTGCAGGAAACCGATTTCAGGAGGTAGACTGGAATTGCATTGAAAGCATAGGAAAAGAGGCAGAACGTCCACAATGATGCACTTGGCCAAAAAGGGTGTATGCGTTTTTTCCTGAATATATTCAGGAAAAAACGCATACGCCCTTTTTGGCCAACCAAGCAAGCTTGCAAAGGAAATCTGCACTACAATGAAGTTTCACTTCCCCCCGGTCAAAAGGGACATCTGAAAAAAGTGTAAAATCCAGAAAGGCAGGACAGGCCATGGAGAACTGGGAGCCTTGTTATGCTGATGGGCGGGATGTAAATTGCCAACAGACACTCGGGAGAAGTGTATGGTGTTTCCTGAAACATCTAAAAAACAAAGCAACAGAGCCTAGGGCACTTCCACTTATGGTCCTATAGCTTAGGGAAATTAAAATCAAAAAGACACAGCCACCCCAAAGTTTGGGACGCCTCCGTTTACAAGAACCCCGTTTACCGTACAAGTTCAATATCACATAAAGTGAAAAATGGATAAAGAACTTGTGGTACTTACGTACAATGCAGTATCACTCAGCAATGAAATCTATGTCATCAGGCCCGTAGCAGCATAATGAGTGGATTCAGGTACGATGATTCTAACTGAAATAAGTCACACAGAAAAAGAAACATCATAAGATATCAGTAATACACGGAATGTAAACTTGGCTACACAGGAACTGCATTCCAAAACAGAACAGGGTCTCAAATTTAGAAAACCAACTTATGCTTGCTTAAGGGGAAAGGTGAGTTGGGGTGCTGCATAAAACCAGAGATTGAAATGAGCACAGATAAAGTTCCTTAAGCCAAATATGGAATAGACAAGAGCTACTCCTTGCTCAACGAAATGGACTCAAAACCCCATATTAAACGCCTAAGAATGTACCTGACTAGTAAGTATCTTAAAACCTATGGATTGCTATGTCTCCAAAAGAGAATCAAGCGTGTGTACAGGGGCATAAACGCAGCAGTGATAGGATTGGAGAGGTTCGGTGAGCAAATGAAGACCCTTTGAAGTCATATTGCATGGTACCCATTACACGGGTCTCAACTCTCCAGGTTTAAGGTATTCTTCCTTCAGCTAAAACATGCATGTGGAACCCAGAGTATGATCAACCATGTGAACGGGAGACGTGTTCAAATATGTCTCAGTTTTCCTCCCCTGGTACTCGGGTGCAACATTCCAGACGCTTTACTAACACTCTCCCGACTTGGAGAGTCAGTCCCTTTAACCTCCTGTTTGGCCAAGTTTGCAATTTCTGCGGAAGATGAACAGGAATAGCGAGAACCAATGAGAGGCTAGCTGGAGGTGTCTGGATGGGCAAATTTAACTCTCATTTCCCACCAGGAAGAGGAATTAACCAAAGGCTCAGCATGCCGGGCCGGAACAAGATTAGGGCCTGAAGCCATCCTGCGGTGTTGCGGCCAGGGCACAAGAAAGCGAGTTGAAGAAAGGAGCTCAGGGGCACTGTAATTCACAAACCTGCAGAGTTATAAATGACAGCTATCGTCCAAAAATAGACTGAAGTAAGGCTGCCAAGAGGACTTGAAAGCGGGGCAGAATTGCAGGAAACCGATTTCAGGAGGTAGACTGGAATTGCATTGAAAGCATAGGAAAAGAGGCAGAACGTCCACAATGATGCACTTGGCCAAAAAGGGCGTATGCGTTTTTTCCTGAATATATTCAGGAAAAAACGCATATGCCCTTTTTGGCCAACCAAGCAAGCTTGCAAAGGAAATCTGCACTACAATGAAGTCTCACTTCCCCCCGGTCAAAAGGGCCATCTGAAAAAAGTGTAAAATCCAGAAAGGCAACAGGCCATTGAGAACTGGGAGCCTTGTTATGCTGATGGGAGGGATGTAAATTGCCAACAGACACTAGGGAGAAGTGTATGGTGTTTCCTGAAACATCTAAAAAACAAAGCAACAGAGCCTAGGGCACTTCCACTTATGGTCCTATAGCTTAGGGAAATTAAAACCAAAAAGACACAGCCACCCCAAAGTTTGGAACGGCTCTGTTTACAAGAACCTCGTTTACAGTACAAGTTCAACATCGCAGAAAGTGAAAAATGGATAAAAAAGTTGTGGTATTCAGTTACAAAACAATATCACTCAGCAATGAAATCTATGTCATCAGGCCCGTAGCAGCACAATGAGTGGATTCAGGTATGATGATTCTAACTGAAGTAAGTCACACAGAAAAAGAAACATCATAAGATATCAGTAATACACGGAATGTAAACTTGGCTACACAGGAACTGAATTACAGAACAGAACAGGGTCTCAAATTTAGAAAACCAACTTATGCTTGCTTAAGGGGAAAGGTGAGTTGGGGTGCTGCATAAAACCAGAGATTGAAATGAGCACAGATAAAGTTCCTTAAGCCAAATATGGAATAGACAAGAGCTACTCCTTTCTCAACGAAATGTACTCAACACCGCATATTAAACGCCTAAGAATGTACCTGACTAGTAAGTATCTTAAAACCTATGGATTGCTATGTCTCCGAAGGGGAATCAAGCATGTGTACAGGGGCATAAACGCAGCACTGATAGGATTGGAGAGGTTCGGTGAGCAAATGAAGACCCTTTGAAGTCATATTGCATGGTACCCATTCCACGGGTTTCAACTACCCAGATTTTAGGTATTCTTCCTTCAGCTAAAACATGCATGGGGAACCCAAGTATGATCAACCATGTGAACGGGAGACGTGTTCAAATATGTCTCAGTTTTCGTACCCTGGTACTCGGGTGCAACATTCCAGACGCTTTACTAACACTCTCCCCACTTGGAGAGTCAGCACCTTTAACCTCCTGTTTGGCCCAGTTTGCAATTTCTGCGGAAGATGAACAGGAATAGCGAGAACCAATGAGAGACTAGCTGGAGGTGTCTGGACGGGCAAATTTAACTGTCATTTCCCACCAGGAAGAGGAATTAACCAAAGGCTCAGCGTGCCGTGCCGGAACCAGATTAGGGCCTGAAGCCATCCTGCGGTGTTGCGGCCAGCTCACAAGAAAGCCAGTTGAAGAAAGGAGCTCAGGGGCACTGTAATTCACAAACCTGCAGAGTTATAAATGACAGCTATCGTCCAAAAATAGACTGAAGTAAGGCTGCCAAGAGGACTTGAAAGCGGGGCAGAATTGCAGGAAACCGATTTCAGGAGGTAGACTGGAATTGCATTGAAAGCATAGGAAAAGAGGCAGAACGTCCACAATGATGCACATGGCCAAAAAGGGCGTATGCGTTTTATCCTGAATATATTCAGGAGAAAATGCATACGCCCTTTTTGGCCAACCAAGCAAGCTTGCAAAGGAAATCTGCACTACAATGAAGTTTCACTTCCCCCCGGTCAAAAGGGCCATCTGAAAAAAGTGTAAAATCCAGAAAGGCAGGACAGGCCATGGAGAACTGGGAGCCTTGTTATGCTGATGGGCGGGATGTAAATTGCCAACAGACACTCGGGAGAAGTGTATGGTGTTTCCTGAAACATCTAAAACACAAAGCAACAGAGCCTAGGGCACTTCCACTTATGGTCCTATAGCTTAGGGAAATTAAAATCAAAAAGACACAGCCACCCCAAAGTTTGGGACGCCTCCGTTTACAAGAACCTCGTTTACCGTACAAGTTCAATATCACAGAAAGTGAAAAATGGATAAAGAAACTTGTGGTACTTACGTACAATGCAGTATCACTCAGCAATGAAATCTATGTCATCAGGCCCGTAGCAGCATAATGAGTGGATTCAGGTACGATGATTCTAACTGAAATAAGTCACACAGAAAAAGAAACATCATAAGATATCACTAATACACGGAATGTAAACTTGGCTACACAGGAACTGAATTCCAAAACAGAACAGGGTCTCAAATTTAGAAAACCAACTTATGCTTGCTTAAGGGGAAAGGTGAGTTGGGGTGCTGCATAAAACCAGAGATTGAAATGAGCACAGATAAAGTTCCTTAAGCCAAATATGGAATAGACAAGAGCTACTCCTTGCTCAACGAAATGGACTCAACACCGCATATTAAACGCCTAAGAATGTACCTGACTAGTAAGTATCTTAAAACCTATGGATTGCTATGTCTCCGAAGGGGAATCAAGCATGTGTACAGGGGCATAAACGCAGCAGTGATAGGATTGGAGAGGTTCGGTGAGCAAATGAAGACCCTTTGAAGTCATATTGCATGGTACCCATTCCACGGGTTTCAACTACCCAGGTTTTAGGTATTCTTCCTTCAGCTAAAACATGCATGTGGAACCCAGAGTATGATCAACCATGTGATCGGGAGACGTGTTCAAATATGTCTCAGTTTTCGTACCCTGGTACTCGGGTGCAACATTCCAGACGCTTTACTAACACTCTCCCCACTTGGAGAGTCAGCACCTTTAACCTCCTGTTAGGCCCAGTTTGCAATTTCTGCAGAAGATGAACAGGAATAGCGAGAACCAATGAGAGACTAGCTGGAGGTGTCTGGACGGGCAAATTTAACTCTCATTTCCCACCAGGAAGAGGAATTAACCAAAGGCTCAGCGTGCCGTGCCGGAACCAGATTAGGGCCTGAAGCCATCCTGCGGTGTTGCGGCCAGCTCACAAGAAAGCGAGTTGAAGAAAGGAGCTCAGGGGCACTGTAATTCACAAACCTGCAGAGTTATAAATGACAGCTATCGTCCAAAAATAGACTGAAGTAAGGCTGCCAAGAGGACTTGAAAGCGGGGCAGAATTGCAGGAAACCGATTTCAGGAGGTAGACTGGAATTGCATTGAAAGCATAGGAAAAGAGGCAGAACGTCCACAATGATGCACTTGGCCAAAAAGGGCGTATGCGTTTTTTCCTGAATATATTCAGGAATATATTCCTGAATATATTCAGGAAAAAACGCATACGCCCTTTTTGGCCAACCAAGCAAGCTTGCAAAGGAAATCTGCACTACAATGAAGTTTCACTTCCCCCCGGTCAAAAGGGCCATCTGAAAAAAGTGTAAAATCCAGAAAGGCAGGACAGGCCATGGAGAACTGGGAGCCTTGTTATGCTGATGGGCGGGATGTAAATTGCCAACAGACACTCGGGAGAAGTGTATGGTGTTTCCTGAAACATCTAAAAAACAAAGCAACAGAGCCTAGGGCACTTCCACTTATGGTCCTATAGCTTAGGGAAATTAAAATCAAAAAGACACAGCCACCCCAAAGTTTGGGACGCCTCCGTTTACAAGAACCTCGTTTACCGTACAAGTTCAATATCACAGAAACTGAAAAATGGATAAAGAACTTGTGGTACTTACGTACAATGCAGTATCACTCAGCAATGAAATCTATGTCATCAGGCCCGTAGCAGCATAATGAGTAGATTCAGGTACGATGATTCTAACTGAAATAAGTCACACAGAAAAAGAAACATCATAAGATATCAGTAATACACGGAATGTAAACTTGGCTACACAGGAACTGCATTCCAAAACAGAACAGGGTCTCAAATTTAGAAAACCAACTTATGCTTGCTTAAGGGGAAAGGTGAGTTGGGGTGCTGCATAAAACCAGAGATTGAAATGAGCACAGATAAAGTTCCTTAAGCCAAATATGGAATAGACAAGAGCTACTCCTTGCTCAACGAAATGGACTCAACACCGCATATTAAACGCCTAAGAATGTACCTGACTAGTAAGTATCTTAAAACCTATGGATTGCTATGTCTCCGAAGGGGAATCAAGCATGTGTACAGGGGCATAAACGCAGCAGTGATAGGATTGGAGAGGTTCGGTGAGCAAATGAAGACCCTTTGAAGTCATATTGCATGGTACCCATTCCACGGGTTTCAACTACCCAGGTTTTAGGTATTCTTCCTTCAGCTAAAACATGCATGTGGAACCCAGAGTATGATCAACCATGTGATCGGGAGACGTGTTCAAATATGTCTCAGTTTTCGTACCCTGGTACTCGGGTGCAACATTCCAGACGCTTTACTAACACTCTCCCCACTTGGAGAGTCAGCACCTTTAACCTCCTGTTTGGCCCAGTTTGCAATTTCTGCGGAAGATGAACAGGAATAGCGAGAACCAATGAGAGACTAGCTGGAGGTGTCTGGACGGGCAAATTTAACTCTCATTTCCCACCAGGAAGAGGAATTAACCAAAGGCTCAGCGTGCCGTGCCGGAACCAGATTAGGGCCTGAAGCCATCCTGCGGTGTTGCGGCCAGCTCACAAGAAAGCGAGTTGAAGAAAGGAGCTCAGGGGCACTGTAATTCACAAACCTGCAGACTTATAAATGACAGCTATCGTCCAAAAATAGACTGAAGTAAGGCTGCCAAGAGGACTTGAAAGCGGGGCAGAATTGCAGGAAACCGATTTCAGGAGGTAGACTGGAATTGCATTGAAAGCATAGGAAAAGAGGCAGAACGTCCACAATGATGCACTTGGCCAAAAAGGGCGTATGCGTTTTTTCCTGAATATATTCAGGAAAAAACGCATACGCCCTTTTTGGCCAACCAAGCAAGCTTGCAAAGGAAATCTGCACTACAATGAAGTTTCACTTCCCCCCGGTCAAAAGGGCCATCTGAAAACAGTGTAAAATCCAGAAAGGCAGGACAGGCCATGGAGAACTGGGAGCCTTGTTATGCTGATGGGCGGGATGTAAATTGCCAACAGACACTCGGGAGAAGTGTATGGTGTTTCCTGAAACATCGAAAAAACAAAGCAACAGAACCTAGGGCACTTCCACTTATGGTCCTATAGCTTAGGGAAATTAAAATCAAAAAGACACAGCCACCCCAAAGTTTGGAACGGCTCTGTTTACAAGAACCTCGTTTACAGTACAAGTTCAACATCGCAGAAAGTGAAAAATGGAGAAAGAAGTTGTGGTATTTACTTACAAAGCAATATCACTCAGCAATGAAATCTGTGTCATCAGGCACTTAGCAGCACAATGAGTGGATTCAGGTATGATGATTCTAACTGAAATAAGTCACACAGAAAAAGAAACATCATAAGATATCAGTAATACACGGAATGTAAACTTGGCTACACAGGAACTGAATTACAGAACAGAACAGGGTCTCAAATTTAGAAAACCAACTTATGCTTGCTTAAGGGTAAAGGTGAGTTGGGGTGCTGCATAAAACCAGAGATTGAAATGAGCACAGATAAAGTTCCTTAAGCCAAATATGGAATAGACAAGAGCTACTCCTTGCTCAACGAAATGGACTCAACACCGCATATTAAACGCCTAAGAATGTACCTGACTAGTAAGTATCTTAAAACCTATGGATTGCTATGTCTCCAAAAGAGAATCAAGCATGTGTACAGGGGCATAAACGCAGCAGTGATAGGATTGGAGAGGTTCGGTGAGCAAATGAAGACCCTTTGAAGTCATATTGCATGGTACCCATTCCACGGGTTTCAACTACCCAGGTTTTAGGTATTCTTCCTTCAGCTAAAACATGCATGTGGAACCCAGAGTATGATCAACCATGTGATCGGGAGACGTGTTCAAATATGTCTCAGTTTTCGTACCCTGGTACTCGGGTGCAACATTCCAGACGCTTTACTAACACTCTCCCCACTTGGAGAGTCAGCACCTTTAACCTCCTGTTTGGCCCAGTTTGCAATTTCTGCGGAAGATGAACAGGAATAGCGAGAACCAATGAGAGACTAGCTGGAGGTGTCTGGACGGGCAAATTTAACTCTCATTTCCCACCAGGAAGAGGAATTAACCAAAGGCTCAGCGTGCCGTGCCGGAACCAGATTAGGGCCTGAAGCCATCCTGCGGTGTTGCGGCCAGCTCACAAGAAAGCGAGTTGAAGAAAGGAGCTCAGGGGCACTGTAATTCACAAACCTGCAGACTTATAAATGACAGCTATCGTCCAAAAATAGACTGAAGTAAGGCTGCCAAGAGGACTTGAAAGCGGGGCAGAATTGCAGGAAACCGATTTCAGGAGGTAGACTGGAATTGCATTGAAAGCATAGGAAAAGAGGCAGAACGTCCACAATGATGCACTTGGCCAAAAAGGGCGTATGCGTTTTTTCCTGAATATATTCAGGAAAAAACGCATACGCCCTTTTTGGCCAACCAAGCAAGCTTGCAAAGGAAATCTGCACTACAATGAAGTCTCACTTCCCCCCGGTCAAAAGGGCCATCTGAAAAAAGTGTAAAATCCAGAAAGGCAGGACAGGCCATGGAGAACTGGGAGCCTTGTTATGCTGATGGGCGGGATGTAAATTGCCAACAGACACTCGGGAGAAGTGTATGGTGTTTCCTGAAACATCTAAAAAACAAAGCAACAGAGCCTAGGGCACTTCCACTTATGGTCCTATAGCTTAGGGAAATTAAAATCAAAAAGACACAGCCACCCCAAAGTTTGGGACGCCTCCGTTTACAAGAACCCCGTTTACCGTACAAGTTCAATATCACAGAAAGTGAAAAATGGATAAAGAACTTGTGGTACTTACGTACAATGCAGTATCACTCAGCAATGAAATCTATGTCATCAGGCCCGTAGCAGCATAATGAGTAGATTCAGGTACGATGATTCTAACTGAAATAAGTCACACAGAAAAAGAAACATCATAAGATATCACTAATACACGGAATGTAAACTTGGCTACACAGGATCTGCATTCCAAAACAGAACAGGGTCTCAAATTTAGAAAACCAGCTTATGCTTGCTTAAGGGGAAAGGTGAGTTGGGGTGCTGCATAAAACCACAGATTGAAATGAGCACAGATAAAGTTCCTTAAGCCAAATATGGAATAGACAAGAGCTACTCCTTGCTCAACGAAATGGACTCAAAACCCCATATTAAACGCCTAAGAATGTACCTGACTAGTAAGTATCTTAACACCTATGGATTGCTATGTCTCCAAAAGAGAATCAAGCATGTGTACAGGGGCATAAACGCAGCAGTGATAGGATTGGAGAGGTTCGGTGAGCAAATGAAGACCCTTTGAAGTCATATTGCATGGTACCCATTACACGGGTCTCAACTCTCCAGGTTTAAGGTATTCTTCCTTCAGCTAAAACATGCATGTGGAACCTAGAGTATGATCAACCATGTGAACGGGAGACGTGTTCAAATATGTCTCAGTTTTCCTCCCCTGGTACTCGGGTGCAACATTCCAGACGCTTTACTAACGCTCTCCCGACTTGGAGAGTCAGTCCCTTTAACCTCCTGTTTGGCCCAGTTTGCAATTTCTGCGGAAGATGAACAGGAATAGCGAGAACCAATGAGAGGCTAGCTGCAGGTGTCTGGACGGGCAAATTTAACTCTAATTTCCCACCAGGAAGAGGAATTAACCAAAGGCTCAGCATGCCGGGCCGGAACAAGATTAGGGCCTGAAGCCATCCTGTGGTGTTGCGGCCAGGTCACAAGAAAGCGAGTTGAAGAAAGGAGCTCAGGGGCACTGTAACTCACAAACCTGCAGAGTTATAAATGACAGCTATCGTCCAAAAATAGACTGAAGTAAGGCTGCCAAGAGGACTTGAAAGCGGGGCAGAATTGCAGGAAACCGATTTCAGGAGGTAGACTGGAATTGCATTGAAAGCATAGGAAAAGAGGCAGAACGTCCACAATGATGCACTTGGCCAAAAAGGGCGTATGCGTTTTTTCCTGAATATATTCAGGAAAAAACGCATACGCCCTTTTTGGCCAACCAAGCAAGCTTGCAAAGGAAATCTGCACTACAATGAAGTCTCACTTCCCCCCGGTCAAAAGGGCCATCTGAAAAAAGTGTAAAATCCAGAAAGGTAACAGGCCATTGAGAACTGGGAGCCTTGTTATGCTGATGGGCGGGATGTAAATTGCCAACAACCACTGGAGAGTAGTGTATGGTGTTTCCTGAAACATCTAAAAAACAAAGCAACAGAGCCTAGGGCACTTCCACTTATGGTCCTATAGCTTAGGGAATTTAAAATCAAAAAGACACAGCCACCCCAAAGTTTGGAACGGCTCTGTTTACAAGAACCTCGTTTACAGTACAAGTTCAACATCGCAGAAAGTGAAAAATGGATAAAGAAGTTGTGGTATTTACTTACAAAGCAATATCACTCAGCAATGAAATCTGTGTCATCAGGCCCTTAGCAGCACAATGAGTGGATTCAGGTATGATGATTCTAACTGAAATAAGTCACACAGAAAAAGAAACATCATAAGATATCAGTAATACACGGAATGTAAACTTGGCAACACAGGAACTGAATTACAGAACAGAACAGGGGCTCAAATTTAGAAAACCAACTTATGCTTGCTTAAGGGTAAAGGTGAGTTGGGGTGCTGCATAAAACCAGAGATTGAAATGAGCACAGATAAAGTTCCTTAAGTCAAATATGGAATAGACAAGAGCTACTCCTTGCTCAACGAAATGGACTCAACACCGCATATTAAACGCCTAAGAATGTACCTGACTAGTAAGTATCTTAAAACCTATGGATTGCTATGTCTCCGAAAGAGAATCAAGCATGTGTACAGGGGCATAAACGCAGCAGTGATAGGATTGGAGAGGTTCGGTGAGCAAATGAAGACCCTTTGAAGTCATATTGCATGGTACCCATTCCACGGGTTTCAACTACCCAGGTTTAAGGTATTCTTCCTTCAGCTAAAACATGCATGTGGAACCAAGAGTATGATCATCCGTGTGAACGGGAGATGTGTTCAAATATGTCTCAGTTTTCGTACCCTGGTACTCGGGTGCAACATTCCAGACGCTTTAGTAACACTCTCCCGACTTGGAGAGTCAGCGCCTTTAACCTCCTGTTTGGCCCAGTTTGCAATTTCTGCGGAAGATGAACAGGAATAGCGAGAACCAATGAGAGACTAGCTGGAGGTGTCTGGACGGGCAAATTTAACTCTCATTTCCCACCAGGAAGAGGAAATAACCAAAGGCTCAGCGTGCCGAGCCGGAACCAGATAAGGGCCTGAAGCCATCCTGCGGTGTTGCGGCCAGCTCACAAGAAAGCGAGTTGAAGAAAGGAGCTCAGGGGCACTGTAATTCACAAACCTGCAGAGTTATAAATGACAGCTATCGTCCAAAAATAGACTGAAGTAAGGCTGCCAAGAGGACTTGAAAGCGGGGCAGAATTGCAGGAAACCGATTTCAGGAGGTAGACTGGAATTGCATTGAAAGCATAGGAAAAGAGGCAGAACGTCCACAATGATGCACTTGGCCAAAAAGGGCGTATGCGTTTTTTTCCTGAATATATTCAGGAAAAAACGCATACGCCCTTTTTGGCCAACCAAGCAAATTTGCAAAGGAAATCTGCACTACAATGAAGTCTCACTTCCCTCTGGTCAAAAGGGCCATCTGAAAAAGGTGTAAAATCCAGAAAGGCAGGACAGGCCATGGAGAACTGGGAGCCTTGTTATGCTGATGGGCGGGATGTAAATTGCCAACAGACACTCGGGAGAAGTGTATGGTGTTTCCTGAAACATCTAAAAAACAAAGCAACAGAGCCTAGGGCACTGCAACTTATGGTCCTATAGCTTAGGGAAATTAAAATCAAAAAGACACAGCCACCCCAAAATTTGGAACGGCTCTGTTTACAAGAACCTCGTTTACAGTACAAGTTCAACATCGCAGAAAGTGAAAAATGGATAAAGAAGTTGTGGTATTTACTTACAAAGCAATATCACTCAGCAATGAAATCTGTGTCATCAGGCCCTTAGCAGCACAATGAGTGGATTCATGTATGATGATTCTAACTGAAGTAAGTCACACAGAAAAAGAAACATCTTAAGATATCAGTAATACACGGAATGTAAACTTGGCTACACAGGAACTGAATTACAGAACAGAACAGGGTCTCAAATTTAGAAAACCAACTTATGCTTGCTTAAGGGGAAAGGTGAGTTGGGGTGCTGCATAAAAGCAGAGATTGAAATGAGCACAGATAAAGTTCCTTAAGCCAAATATGGAATAGACAAGAGCTACTCCTTGCTCAACGAAATGGACTAAACAACGCATATTAAACGCCTAAGAATGTACCTGACTAGTAAGTATCTTAAAACCTATGGATTGCTATGTCTCCGAAAGAGAATCAAGCATGTGTACAGGGGCATAAACGCAGCAGTGATAGGATTGGAGAGGTTCGGTGAGCAAATGAAGACCCTTTGAAGTCATATTGAATGGTAACCTTTCCACGGGTTTAAACTACCCAGGTTTTAGGTATTCTTCCTTCAGCTAAAACATGCATGTGGAACCCAGAGTATGATCAACCATGTGATCGGGAGACGTGTTCAAATATGTCTCAGTTTTCGTACCCTGGTACTCGGGTGCAACATTCCAGACGCTTTACTAACACTCTCCCGACTTGGAGAGTCAGCGCCTTTAACCTCCTGTTTGGCCCAGTTTGCAATTTCTGCGGAAGATGAACAGGAATAGCGAGAACCAATGAGAGACTAGCTGGAGGTGTCTGGACGGGCAAATTTAACTCTCATTTCCCACCAGGAAGAGGAAATAACCAAAGGCTCAGCGTGCTGTGCCGGAACCAGATAAGGGCCTGAAGCCATCCTGCGGTGTTGCGGCCAGCTCACAAGAAAGCGAGTTGAAGAAAGGAGCTCAGGGGCACTGTAATTCACAAACCTGCAGAGTTATAAATGACAGCTATCGTCCAAAAATAGACTGAAGTAAGGCTGCCAAGAGGACTTGAAAGCGGGGCAGCATTGCAGGAAACCGATTTCAGGAGGTAGACTGGAATTGCATTGAAAGCATAGGAAAAGAGGCAGAACGTCCACAATGATGCACTTGGGCAAAAAGGGCGTATGCGTTTTTTCCTGAATATATTCAGGAAAAAACGCATACGCGCTTTTTGGCCAACCAAGCAAACTTGCAAAGGAAATCTGCACTACAATGAAGTCTCACTTCCCTCTGGTCAAAAGGGCCATCTGAAAAAAGTGTAAAATCCAGAAAGGCAGGACAGGCCATGGAGAACTGAGAGCCTTGTTATGCTGATTGGCGGGATGTAAATTGCCAACAGACACTCGGGAGAAGTGTATGGTGTTTCCTGAAACATCTAAAAAACAAAGCAACAGAGCCTAGGGCACTTCCACTTATGGTCCTATAGCTTAGGGAAATTAAAATCAAAAAGACACAGCCACCCCAAAATTTGGAACAGCTCTGTTTACAACAACCTCATTTACATTACAAGTTCAACATCGCAGAAAGTGAAAAATGGATAAAGAAGTTGTGGTATTTACTTACAAAGCAATATCACTCAGCAATGAAATCTGTGTCATCAGGCCCTTAGCAGCACAATGAGTGGATTCAGGTATGATGATTCTAACTGAAGTAAGTCACACAGAAAAAGAAACATCATAAGATATCAGTAATACACGGAATGTAAACTTGGCTACACAGGAACTGAATTACAGAACAGAACAGGGTCTCAAATTTAGAAAACCAACTTATGCTTGCTTAAGGGTAAAGGTGAGTTGGGGTGCTGCATAAAACCAGAGATTGAAATGAGCACAGATAAAGTTCCTTAAGCCAAATATGGAATAGACAAGAGCTACTCCTTGCTCAACGAAATGGACTCAACACCGCATATTAAACGCCTAAGAATTTACCTGACTAGTAAGTATCTTAAAACCTATGGATTGCTATGTCTCCAAAAGAGAATCAAGCATGTGTACAGGGGCATAAACGCAGCAGTGATAGGATTGGAGAGGTTCGGTGAGCAAATGAAGACCCTTTGAAGTCATATTGCATGGTACCCATTCCTCGGGTTTCAACTACCCAGGTTTAAGTTATTCTTCCTTCAGCTAAAACATGCATGTGGAACCTAGAGTATGATCAACCATGTGATCGGGAGACGTGTTCAAATATGTCTCAGTTTTCGTACCCTGGTACTCGGGTGCAACATTCCAGACACTTTACTAACACTCTCCCCACTTGGAGAGTCAGTCCCTTTAACCTCCTGTTTGGCCCAGTTTGCAATTTCTGCGGAAGATGAACAGGAATAGCGAGAACCAATGAGAGGCTAGCTGGAGGTGTCTGAACGGGCAAATTTAATTCTCATTTCCCACCAGGAAGAGGAATTAACCAAAGGCTCAGCGTGCCGTGCCGGAACCAGATTAGGGCCTGAAGCCATCCTGCGGTGTTGCGGCCAGGTCACAAGAAAGCGAGTTGAAGAAAGGAGCTCAGGGGCACTGTAATTCACAAACCTGCAGAGTTATAAATGACAGCTATCGTCCAAAAATAGACTGAAGTAAGGCTGCCAAGAGGACTTGAAAGCGGGGCAGAATTGCAGGAAACCGATTTCAGGAGGTAGACTGGAATTGCATTGAAAGCATAGGAAAAGAGGCAGAACGTCCACAATGATGCACTTGGCCAAAAAGGGCATATGCGTTTTTTCCTGAATATATTCAGGAAAAAACGCATACGCGCTTTTTGGCCAACCAAGCAAACTTGCAAAGGAAATCTGCACTACAATGAAGTCTCACTTCCCCCGGGTCAAAAGGGCCATCTGAAAAAAGTGTAAAATCCAGAAAGGCAGGACAGGCCATGGAGAACTGGGAGCCTTGTTATGCTGATGGGCGGGATGTAAATTGCCAACAACCACTTGGGAGAAGTGTATGGTGTTTCCTGAAACATCTAAAAAACAAAGCAACAGAACCTAGGGCACTTCCACTTATGGTCATATAGCTTAGGGAAATTAAAATCAAAAAGACACAGCCACCCCAAAGTTTGGAACGGCTCTGTTTACAAGAACCTCGTTTACAGTACAAGTTCAACATCGCAGAAAGTGAAAAATGGATAAAGAAGTTGTGGTATTTACTTACAAAGCAATATCACTCAGCAATGAAATCTGTGTCATCAGGCCCTTAGCAGCACAATGAGTGGATTCAGGTATGATGATTCTAACTGAAATAAGTCACACAGAAAAAGAAACATCATAAGATATCAGTAATACACGGAATGTAAACTTGGCTACACAGGAACTGAATTACAGAACAGAACAGGGTCTCAAATTTAGAAAACCAACTTATGCTTGCTTAAGGGTAAAGGTGAGTTGGGGTGCTGCATAAAACCAGAGATTGAAATGAGCACAGATAAAGTTCCTTAAGCCAAATATGGAATAGACAAGAGCTACTCCTTGCTCAATGTAATGGACTCAACACCCCATATTAAACGCCTAAGAATGTACCTGACTAGTAAGTATCTTAAAACCTATGGATTGCTATGTCTCCGAAAGAGAATCAAGCATGTGTACAGGGGCATAAACGCAGCAGTGATAGGATTGGAGAGGTTCGGTGAGCAAATGAAGACCCTTTGAAGTCATATTGCATGGTACCCATTCCACGGGTTTCAACTACCCAGGTTTAAGGTATTCTTCCTTCAGCTAAAATATGCATGTGGAACCCAGAGTATGATCAACCATGTGATCGGGAGACGTGTTCAAATATGTCTCAGTTTTCCTCCCCTGGTACTCGGGTGCAACATTCCAGACGCTTTACTAACACTCTCCCCACTTGGAGAGTCAGTCCCTTTAACCTCCTGTTTGGCCCAGTTTGCAATTTCTGCGGAAGATGAACAGGAATAGCGAGAACCAATGAGAGGCTAGCTGGAGGTGTCTGGACGGGCAAATTTAACTCTCATTTCCCACCAGGAAGAGGAAATAACCAAAGGCTCAGCGTGCCGTACCGGAACCAGATTAGGGCCTGAAGCCATCCTGCGGTGTTGCGGCCACCTCAAAAGAAACCAAGTTGAAGAAAGGAGCTCAGGGGCACTATAATTCACAAACCTGCAGAGTTATAAATGACAGCTATCGTCCAGAAATATACTGAAGTAAGGCTGCCAAGAGGACTTGAAAGCGGGGCAGAATTGCAGGAAACCAATTTCAGGAGGTAGACTGGAATTGCATTGAAAGCATAGGAAAAGAGGCAGAACGTCCACAATGATGCACTTGGCCAAAAAGGGCGTATGCCTTTTTTCCTGAATATATTCAGGAAAAAACGCATACGCACTTTTTGGCCAACCAAGCAAGCTTGCAAAGGAAATCTGCACTACAATGAAGTCTCACTTCCCCCCGGTCAAAAGGGCCATCTGAAAAAAGTGTAAAATCCAGAAAGGCAGGACAGGCCATGGAGAACTGGGAGCCTTGTTATGCTGATGGGCGGGATGTAAATTGCCAACAGACACTCGGGAGAAGTGTATGGTGTTTCCTGAAACATCTAAAAAACAAAGCAACAGAGCCTAGGGCACTGCCACTTATGGTCCTATAGCTTAGGGAAATTAAAATCAAAAAGACACAGCCACCCCAAAGTTTGGGACGGCTCTGTTTACAAGAACCTCGTTTACAGTACAAGTTCAACATCGCAGAAAGTGAAAAATGGAGAAAGAAGTTGTGGTATTTACTTACAAAGCAATATCACTCAGCAATGAAATCTGTGTCATCAGGCCCTTAGCAGCACAATGAGTGGATTCAGGTATGATGATTCTAACTGAAATAAGTCACACAGAAAAAGAAACATCATAAGATATCTGTAATACACGGAATGTAAACTTGGCTACACAGGAACTGAATTACAGAACAGAACAGGGTCTCTAATTTAGAAAACCAACTTATGCTTGCTTAAGGGTAAAGGTGAGTTGGGGTGCTGCATAAAACCAGAGATTGAAATGAGCACAGATAAAGTTCCTTAAGTCAAATATGGAATAGACAAGAGCTACTCCTTGCTCAACGAAATGGACTCAACACCGCATATTAAACGCCTAAGAATGTACCTGACTAGTAAGTATCTTAAAACATATGGATTGCTATGTCTCCGAAAGAGAATCAAGCATGTGTACAGGGGCATAAACGCAGCAGTGATAGGATTGGAGAGGTTCGGTGAGCAAATGAAGACACTTTGAAGTCATATTGCATGGTACCCATTACACGGGTCTTAACTCTCCAGGTTTAAGGTATTCTTCCTTCAGCTAAAACATGCATGTGGAACCCAAGTATGATCAACCATGTGAACGGGAGACGTGTTCAAATATGTCTCAGTTTTCCTCCCCTGGTACTCGGGTGCAACATTCCAGACGCTTTACTAACACTCTCCCCACTTGGAGAGTCAGCGCCTTTAACCTCCTGTTTGGCCCAGTTTGCAATTTCTGCGGAAGATGAACAGGAATAGCGAGAACCAATGAGAGGCTAGCTGGAGGTGTCTGGACGGGCAAATTTAACTCTCATTTCCCACCAGGAAGAGGAAATATCCAAAGGCTCAGCGTGCCGTACCGGAACCAGATTAGGGCCTGAAGCCATCCTGCGGTGTTGCGGCCAGCTCACAAGAAAGCAAGTTGAAGAAAGGAGCTCAGGGGCACTGTAATTCACAAACCTGCAGAGTTATAAATGACAGCTATCGTCCAAAAATAGACTGAAGTAAGGCTGCCAAGAGGACTTGAAAGTGGGGCAGAATTGCAGGAAACCGATTTCAGGAGGTAGACTGGAATTGCATTGAAAGCATAGGAAAACAGGCAGAACGTCCACAATGATGCACTTGGCCAAAAAGGGCGTATGCGTTTTTTCCTGAATATATTCAGGAAAAAACGCATACGCCCTTTTTGGCCAACCAAGCAAGCTTGCAAAGGAAATCTGCACTACAATGAAGTCTCACTTCCCCCCGGTCAAAAGGGCCATCTGAAAAAAGTGTAAAATCCAGAAAGGCAGGACAGGCCATGGAGAACTGGGAGCCTTGTTATGCTGATGGGCGGGATGTAAATTGCCAACAACCACTCGGGAGAAGTGTATGGTGTTTCCTGAAACATCTAAAAAACAAAGCAACAGAACCTAGGGCACTTCCACTTATGGTCCTATAGCTTAGGGAAATTAAAATCAAAAAGACACAGCCACCCCAAAGTTTGGAACGGCTCTGTTTACAAGAACCTAGTTTACAGTACAAGTTCAACATCGCAGAACGTGAAAAATGGATAAAGAAGTTGTGGTATTTACTTACAAAGCAATATCACTCAGCAATGAAATCTGTGTCATCAGGCCCTTAGCAGCACAATGAGTGGATTCAGGTATGATGATTCTAACTGAAATAAGTCACACAGAAAAAGAAACATCATAAGATATCAGTAATACACGGAATGTAAACTTGGCTACACAGGAACTGAATTACAGAACAGAACAGGGTCTCAAATTTAGAAAACCAACTTATGCTTGCTTAAGGGTAAAGGTGAGTTGGGGTGCTGCATAAAACCAGAGATTGAAATGAGCACAGATAAAGTTCCTTAAGCCAAATATGGAATAGACAAGAGCTACTCCTTGCTCAACGAAATGGACTCAACACCGCATATTAAACGCCTAAGAATTTACCTGACTAGTAAGTATCTTAAAACCTATGGATTGCTATGTCTCCAAAAGAGAATCAAGCATGTGTACAGGGGCATAAACGCAGCAGTGATAGGATTGGAGAGGTTCGGTGAGCAAATGAAGACCCTTTGAAGTCATATTGCATGGTACCCATTCCTCGGGTTTCAACTACCCAGGTTTAAGTTATTCTTCCTTCAGCTAAAACATGCATGTGGAACCTAGAGTATGATCAACCATGTGATCGGGAGACGTGTTCAAATATGTCTCAGTTTTCGTACCCTGGTACTCGGGTGCAACATTCCAGACACTTTACTAACACTCTCCCCACTTGGAGAGTCAGTCCCTTTAACCTCCTGTTTGGCCCAGTTTGCAATTTCTGCGGAAGATGAACAGGAATAGCGAGAACCAATGAGAGGCTAGCTGGAGGTGTCTGAACGGGCAAATTTAATTCTCATTTCCCACCAGGAAGAGGAATTAACCAAAGGCTCAGCGTGCCGTGCCGGAACCAGATTAGGGCCTGAAGCCATCCTGCGGTGTTGCGGCCAGGTCACAAGAAAGCGAGTTGAAGAAAGGAGCTCAGGGGCACTGTAATTCACAAACCTGCAGAGTTATAAATGACAGCTATCGTCCAAAAATAGACTGAAGTAAGGCTGCCAAGAGGACTTGAAAGCGGGGCAGAATTGCAGGAAACCGATTTCAGGAGGTAGACTGGAATTGCATTGAAAGCATAGGAAAAGAGGCAGAACGTCCACAATGATGCACTTGGCCAAAAAGGGCATATGCGTTTTTTCCTGAATATATTCAGGAAAAAACGCATACGCGCTTTTTGGCCAACCAAGCAAACTTGCAAAGGAAATCTGCACTACAATGAAGTCTCACTTCCCCCCGGTCAAAAGGGCCATCTGAAAAAAGTGTAAAATCCAGAAAGGCAGGACAGGCCATGGAGAACTGGGAGCCTTGTTATGCTGATGGGCGGGATGTAAATTGCCAACAACCACTCGGGAGAAGTGTATGGTGTTTCCTGAAACATCTAAAAAACAAAGCAACAGAACCTAGGGCACTTCCACTTATGGTCATATAGCTTAGGGAAATTAAAATCAAAAAGACACAGCCACCCCAAAGTTTGGAACGGCTCTGTTTACAAGAACCTCGTTTACAGTACAAGTTCAACATCGCAGAAAGTGAAAAATGGATAAAGAAGTTGTGGTATTTACTTACAAAGCAATATCACTCAGCAATGAAATCTGTGTCATCAGGCCCTTAGCAGCACAATGAGTGGATTCAGGTATGATGATTCTAACTGAAATAAGTCACACAGAAAAAGAAACATCATAAGATATCAGTAATACACGGAATGTAAACTTGGCTACACAGGAACTGAATTACAGAACAGAACAGGGTCTCAAATTTAGAAAACCAACTTATGCTTGCTTAAGGGTAAAGGTGAGTTGGGGTGCTGCATAAAACCAGAGATTGAAATGAGCACAGATAAAGTTCCTTAAGCCAAATATGGAATAGACAAGAGCTACTCCTTGCTCAATGTAATGGACTCAACACCCCATATTAAACGCCTAAGAATGTACCTGACTAGTAAGTATCTTAAAACCTATGGATTGCTATGTCTCCGAAAGAGAATCAAGCATGTGTACAGGGGCATAAACGCAGCAGTGATAGGATTGGAGAGGTTCGGTGAGCAAATGAAGACCCTTTGAAGTCATATTGCATGGTACCCATTCCACGGGTTTCAACTACCCAGGTTTAAGGTATTCTTCCTTCAGCTAAAATATGCATGTGGAACCCAGAGTATGATCAACCATGTGATCGGGAGACGTGTTCAAATATGTCTCAGTTTTCCTCCCCTGGTACTCGGGTGCAACATTCCAGACGCTTTACTAACACTCTCCCCACTTGGAGAGTCAGTCCCTTTAACCTCCTGTTTGGCCCAGTTTGCAATTTCTGCGGAAGATGAACAGGAATAGCGAGAACCAATGAGAGGCTAGCTGGAGGTGTCTGGACGGGCAAATTTAACTCTCATTTCCCACCAGGAAGAGGAAATAACCAAAGGCTCAGCGTGCCGTACCGGAACCAGATTAGGGCCTGAAGCCATCCTGCGGTGTTGCGGCCACCTCAAAAGAAACCAAGTTGAAGAAAGGAGCTCAGGGGCACTATAATTCACAAACCTGCAGAGTTATAAATGACAGCTATCGTCCAAAAATATACTGAAGTAAGGCTGCCAAGAGGACTTGAAAGCGGGGCAGAATTGCAGGAAACCAATTTCAGGAGGTAGACTGGAATTGCATTGAAAGCATAGGAAAAGAGGCAGAACGTCCACAATGATGCACTTGGCCAAAAAGGGCGTATGCCTTTTTTCCTGAATATATTCAGGAAAAAACGCATACGCACTTTTTGGCCAACCAAGCAAGCTTGCAAAGGAAATCTGCACTACAATGAAGTCTCACTTCCCCCCGGTCAAAAGGGCCATCTGAAAAAAGTGTAAAATCCAGAAAGGCAGGACAGGCCATGGAGAACTGGGAGCCTTGTTATGCTGATGGGCGGGATGTAAATTGCCAACAACCACTCGGGAGAAGTGTATGGTGTTTCCTGAAACATCTAAAAAACAAAGCAACAGAGCCTAGGGCACTGCCACTTATGGTCCTATAGCTTAGGGAAATTAAAATCAAAAAGACACAGCCACCCCAAAGTTTGGGACGGCTCTGTTTACAAGAACCTCGTTTACAGTACAAGTTCAACATCGCAGAAAGTGAAAAATGGAGAAAGAAGTTGTGGTATTTACTTACAAAGCAATATCACTCAGCAATGAAATCTGTGTCATCAGGCCCTTAGCAGCACAATGAGTGGATTCAGGTATGATGATTCTAACTGAAATAAGTCACACAGAAAAAGAAACATCATAAGATATCTGTAATACACGGAATGTAAACTTGGCTACACAGGAACTGAATTACAGAACAGAACAGGGTCTCTAATTTAGAAAACCAACTTATGCTTGCTTAAGGGTAAAGGTGAGTTGGGGTGCTGCATAAAACCAGAGATTGAAATGAGCACAGATAAAGTTCCTTAAGTCAAATATGGAATAGACAAGAGCTACTCCTTGCTCAACGAAATGGACTCAACACCGCATATTAAACGCCTAAGAATGTACCTGACTAGTAAGTATCTTAAAACATATGGATTGCTATGTCTCCGAAAGAGAATCAAGCATGTGTACAGGGGCATAAACGCAGCAGTGATAGGATTGGAGAGGTTCAGTGAGCAAATGAAGACACTTTGAAGTCATATTGCATGGTACCCATTACACGGGTCTTAACTCTCCAGGTTTAAGGTATTCTTCCTTCAGCTAAAACATGCATGTGGAACCCAAGTATGATCAACCATGTGAACGGGAGACGTGTTCAAATATGTCTCAGTTTTCCTCCCCTGGTACTCGGGTGCAACATTCCAGACGCTTTACTAACACTCTCCCCACTTGGAGAGTCAGCGCCTTTAACCTCCTGTTTGGCCCAGTTTGCAATTTCTGCGGAAGATGAACAGGAATAGCGAGAACCAATGAGAGGCTAGCTGGAGGTGTCTGGACGGGCAAATTTAACTCTCATTTCCCACCAGGAAGAGGAAATATCCAAAGGCTCAGCGTGCCGTACCGGAACCAGATTAGGGCCTGAAGCCATCCTGCGGTGTTGCGGCCAGCTCACAAGAAAGCAAGTTGAAGAAAGGAGCTCAGGGGCACTGTAATTCACAAACCTGCAGAGTTATAAATGACAGCTATCGTCCAAAAATATACTGAAGTAAGGCTGCCAAGAGGACTTGAAAGCGAGGCAGAATTGCAGGAAACCGATTTCAGGAGGTAGACTGGAATTGCATTGAAAGCATAGGAAAACAGGCAGAACGTCCACAATGATGCACTTGGCCAAAAAGGGCGTATGCGTTTTTTCCTGAATATATTCAGGAAAAAACGCATACGCCCTTTTTGGCCAACCAAGCAAGCTTGCAAAGGAAATCTGCACTACAATGAAGTCTCACTTCCCCCCGGTCAAAAGGGCCATCTGAAAAAAGTGTAAAATCCAGAAAGGCAGGACAGGCCATGGAGAACTGGGAGCCTTGTTATGCTGATGGGCGGGATGTAAATTGCCAACAACCACTCGGGAGAAGTGTATGGTGTTTCCTGAAACATCTAAAAAACAAAGCAACAGAACCTAGGGCACTTCCACTTATGGTCCTATAGCTTAGGGAAATTAAAATCAAAAAGACACAGCCACCCCAAAGTTTGGAACGGCTCTGTTTACAAGAACCTAGTTTACAGTACAAGTTCAACATCGCAGAACGTGAAAAATGGATAAAGAAGTTGTGGTATTTACTTACAAAGCAATATCACTCAGCAATGAAATCTGTGTCATCAGGCCCTTAGCAGCACAATGAGTAGATTCAGGTATGATGATTCTAACTGAAATAAGTCACACAGAAAAAGAAACATCATAAGATATCAGTAATACACGGAATGTAAACTTGGCTACACAGGAACTGAATTACAGAACAGAACAGGGTCTCAAATTTAGAAAACCAACTTATGCTTGCTTAAGGGTAAAGGTGAGTTGGGGTGCTGCATAAAACCAGAGATTGAAATGAGCACAGATAAAGTTCCTTAAGCCAAATATGGAATAGACAAGAGCTACTCCTTGCTCAATGAAATGGACTCAACACCCCATATTAAACGCCTAAGAATGTACCTGACTAGTAAGTATCTTAAAACCTATGGATTGCTATGTCTCCGAAAGAGAATCAAGCATGTGTACAGGGGCATAAACGCAGCAGTGATAGGATTGGAGAGGTTCGGTGAGCAAATGAAGACCCTTTGAAGTCATATTGCATGGTACCCATTACACGGGTCTCAACTCTCCAGGTTTAAGGTATTCTTCCTTCAGCTAAAACATGCATGTGGAACCCAGAGTATGATCAACCATGTGATCGGGAGACGTCTTCAAATATATCTCAGTTTTCATACCCTGGTACTCGGGTGCAACATTTCAGATGCTTTAATAACACTCTCCCGACTTGGAGAGTCAGTCCCTTTAACCTCCTGTTTGGCCCAGTTTGCAATTTCTGCGGAAGATGAACAGGAATAGCGAGAACCAATGAGAGGCTAGCTGGAGGTGTCTGGACGGGCAAATTTAACTCTCATTTCCCACCAGGAAGAGGAAATAACCAAGGGCTCAGCGTGCCGTACCGGAACCAGATTAGGGCCTGAAGCCATCCTGCGGTGTTGCGGCCAGCTCAAAAGAAAGCGAGTTGAAGAAAGGAGCTCAGGGGCACTGTAATTCACAAACCTGCAGAGTTATAAATGACAGCTATCGTCCAAAAATAGACTGAAGTAAGGCTGCCAAGAGGACTTGAAAGCGGGGCAGAATTGCAGGAAACCGATTTCAGGAGGTAGACTGGAATTGCATTGAAAGCATAGGAAAAGAGGCAGAACGTCCACAATGATGCACTTGGCCAAAAAGGGCGTATGCGTTTTTTCCTGAATATATTCAGGAAAAAACGCATACGCCCTTTTTGGCCAACCAAGCAAGCTTGCAAAGGAAATCTGCACTACAATGAAGTCTCACTTCCCCCCGGTCAAAAGGGCCATCTGAAAAAAGTGTAAAATCCAGAAAGGCAGGACAGGCCATGGAGAACTGGGAGCCTTGTTATGCTGATGGGCGGGATGTAAATTGCCAACAACCACTCGGGAGAAGTGTATGGTGTTTCCTGAAACATCTAAAAAACAAAGCAACAGAACCTAGGGCACTTCCACTTATGGTCCTATAGCTTACGGAAATTAAAATCAAAAAGACACAGCCACCCCAAAGTTTGGAATGGCTCTGTTTACAAGAACCTCGTTTACAGTACAAGTTCAACATCGCAGAAAGTGAAAAATGGATAAAGAAGTTGTGGTATTTACTTACAAAGCAATATCACTCAGCAATGAAATCTGTGTCATCAGGCCCTTAGCAGCACAATGAGTGGATTCAGGTATGATGATTCTAACTGAAGTAAGTCACACAGAAAAAGAAACATCATAAGATATCAGTAATACACGGAATGTAAACTTGGCTACACAGGAACTGTATTACAGAACAGAACAGGGACTCAAATTTAGAAAACCAACTTATGCTTGCTTAAGGGTAAAGGTGAGTTGGGGTGCTGCATAAAACCAGAGATTGAAATGAGCACAGATAAAGTTCCTTAAGCCAAATATGGAATAGACAAGAGCTACTCCTTGCTCAACGAAATGGACTCAACAACGCATATTAAACGCCTAAGAATGTACCTGACTTGTAAGTATCTTAAAACCTATGGATTGCTATGTCTCCAAAAGAGAATCAAGCATGTGTACAGGGGCATAAACGCAGCAGTGATAGGATTGGAGAGGTTGGGTGAGCAAATGAAGACCCTTTGAACTCATATTGCATGGTACCCATTCCACGTGTTTCAACTACCTAGGTTTAAGGTATTCTTCCTTCATCTAAAACATGCATGTGGAACCTAGAGTATGATCAACCATGTGATCGGGAGACGTGTTCAAATATGTCTCAGTTTTCGTACCCTGGTACTCGGGTGCAACATTCCAGACGCTTTACTAACACTCTCCCGACTTGGAGAGTCAGTCCCTTTAACCTCCTGTTTGGCCCAGTTTGCAATTTCTGCGGAAGATGAACAGGAATAGCGAGAACCAATGGAGACTAGCTGGAGGTGTCTGGACGGGCAAATTTAACTCTCATTTCCTACCAGGAAGAGGAATTAACCAAAGGCTCAGCGTGCCATGCCAGAATCAGATTAGGGCCTGAAGCCATCCTGCGGTGTTGCGGCCAGGTCACAAGAAAGCGAGTTGAAGAAAGGAGCTCAGGGGCACTGTAATTCACAAACCTGCAGAGTTATAAATGACAGCTATCGTCCAAAAATATACTGAAGTAAGGCTGCCAAGAGGACTTGAAAGCGGGGCAGAATTGCAGGAAACCGATTTCAGGAGGTAGACTGGAATTGCATTGAAAGCATAGGAAAAGAGGCAGAACGTCCACAATGATGCACTTGGCCAAAAAGGGCGTATGCGTTTTTTCCTGAATATATTCAGGAAAAAACGCATACGCCCTTTTTGGCCAACCAAGCAAGCTTGCAAAGGAAATCTGCACTACAATGAAGTCTCACTTCCCCCCAGTCAAAAGGGCCATCTGAAAAAAGTGTAAAATCCAGAAAGGCAGGACAGGCCATGGAGAACTGGGAGCCTTGTTATGCTGATGGGCGGGATGTAAATTGCCAACAGACACTCGGGAGAAGTGTATGGTGTTTCCTGAAACATCTAAAAAACAAAGCAACAGAGCCTAGGGCACTGCCACTTATGGTCCTATAGCTTAGGGAAATTAAAATCAAAAAGACACAGCCACCCCAAAGTTTGGGACGCCTCTGTTTACAAGAACCTCGTTTACAGTACAAGTTCAACATCGCAGAAAGTGAAAAATGGATAAAGAAGTTGTGGTATTTACTTACAAAGCAATATCACTCAGCAATGAAATCTGTGTCATCAGGCCCTTAGCATCTCAATGAGTGGATGCAGGTATGATGATTCTAACTGAAATAAGTCACACAGAAAATGAAACATCATAAGATATCAGTAATACACGGAATGAAACTTGGCTACACAGGAACTGAATTACAGAACAGAACAGGGTCTCAAATTTAGAAAACCAACTTATGCTTGCTTAAGGGTAAAGGTGAGTTGGGGTGCTGCATAAAACCAGAGATTGAAATGAGCACAGATAAAGTTCCTTAAGTCAAATATGGAATAGACAAGAGCTACTCCTTGCTCAACGAAATGGACTCAACACCGCATATTAAACGCCTAAGAATGTACCTGACTAGTAAGTATCTTAAAACCTATGGATTGCTATGTCTCCGAAAGAGAATCAAGCATGTGTACAGGGGCATAAACGCAGCAGTGATAGGATTGGAGAGGTTCGGTGAGCAAATGAAGACCCTTTGAAGTCATATTGCATGGTACCCATTCCACGGGTCTCAACTCTCCAGGTTTAAGGTATTCTTCCTTCAGCTAAAACATGCATGTGGAACCCAAGTATGATCAACCATGTGAACGGGAGACGTGTTCAAATATGTCTCAGTTTTCCTCCCCTGGTACTCGGGTGCAACATTCCAGACACTTTACTAACACTCTCCCCACTTGGAGAGTCAGCGCCTTTAACCTCCTGTTTGGCCCAGTTTGCAATTTCTGCGGAAGATGAACAGGAATAGCGAGAACCAATGAGAGGCTAGCTGGAGGTGTCTGGACGGGCAAATTTAACTCTCATTTCCCACCAGGAAGAGGAAATAACCAAAGGCTCAGCGTGCCGTACCGGAACCAGATTAAGGACTGAAGCCATCCTGCGGTGTTGCGGCCAGCTCAAAAGAAAGCGAGTTGAAGAAAGGAGCTCAGGGGCACTGTAATTCACAAACCTGCAGAGTTATAAATGACAGCTATTGTCCAAAAATATACTGAAGTAAGGCTGCCAAGAGGACTTGAAAGCGGGGCAGAATTGCAGGAAACCGATTTCAGGAGGTAGACTGGAATTACATTGAAAGCATAGGAAAAGAGGCAGAACGTCCACAATGATGCACTTGGCCAAAAAGGGCGTATGCGTTTTTTCCTGAATATATTCAGGAAAAAACGCATACGTCCTTTTTGGCCAACCAAGCAAGCTTGCAAAGGAAATCTGCACTACAATGAAGTCTCACTTCCCCCCGGTCAAAAGGGCCATCTGAAAAAAGTGTAAAATCCAGAAAGGCAGGACAGCCCATGGAGAACTGGGAGCCTTGTTATGCTGATGGGCGGGATGTAAATTGCCAACAACCACTCGGGAGAAGTGTATGGTGTTTCCTGAAACATCTAAAAAACAAAGCAACAGAACCTAGGGCACTTCCACTTATGGTCCTATAGCTTAGGGAAATTAAAATCAAAAAGACACAGCCACCCCAAAGTTTGGAATGGCTCTGTTTACAAGAACCTCGTTTACAGTACAAGTTCAACATCGCAGAAAGTGAAAAATGGATAAAGAAGTTGTGGTATTTACTTACAAAGCAATATCACTCAGCAATGAAATCTGTGTCATCAGGCCCTTAGCAGCACAATGAGTGGATTCAGGTATGATGATTCTAACTGAAGTAAGTCACACAGAAAAAGAAACATCATAAGATATCAGTAATACACGGAATGTAAACTTGGCTACACAGGAACTGAATTACAGAACAGAACAGGGACTCAAATTTAGAAAACCAACATATGCTTGCTTAAGGGTAAAGGTGAGTTGGGGTGCTGCATAAAACCAGAGATTGAAATGAGCACAGATAAAGTTCCTTAAGCCAAATATGGAATAGACAAGAGCTACTCCTTGCTCAACGAAATGGACTCAACAACGCATATTAAACGCCTAAGAATGTACCTGACTTGTAAGTATCTTAAAACCTATGGATTGCTATGTCTCCAAAAGAGAATCAAGCATGTGTACAGGGGCATAAACGCAGCAGTGATAGGATTGGAGAGGTTGGGTGAGCAAATGAAGACCCTTTGAACTCATATTGCATGGTACCCATTCCACGTGTTTCAACTACCTAGGTTTAAGGTATTCTTCCTTCATCTAAAACATGCATGTGGAACCTAGAGTATGATCAACCATGTGATCGGGAGACGTGTTCAAATATGTCTCAGTTTTCGTACCCTGGTACTCGGGTGCAACATTCCAGACGCTTTACTAACACTCTCCCGACTTGGAGAGTCAGTCCCTTTAACCTCCTGTTTGGCCCAGTTTGCAATTTCTGCGGAAGATGAACAGGAATAGCGAGAACCAATGGAGACTAGCTGGAGGTGTCTGGACGGGCAAATTTAACTCTCATTTCCTACCAGGAAGAGGAATTAACCAAAGGCTCAGCGTGCCATGCCAGAATCAGATTAGGGCCTGAAGCCATCCTGCGGTGTTGCGGCCAGGTCACAAGAAAGCGAGTTGAAGAAAGGAGCTCAGGGGCACTGTAATTCACAAACCTGCAGAGTTATAAATGACAGCTATCGTCCAAAAATATACTGAAGTAAGGCTGCCAAGAGGACTTGAAAGCGGGGCAGAATTGCAGGAAACCGATTTCAGGAGGTAGACTGGAATTGCATTGAAAGCATAGGAAAAGAGGCAGAACGTCCACAATGATGCACTTGGCCAAAAAGGGCGTATGCGTTTTTTCCTGAATATATTCAGGAAAAAACGCATACGCCCTTTTTGGCCAACCAAGCAAGCTTGCAAAGGAAATCTGCACTACAATGAAGTCTCACTTCCCCCCAGTCAAAAGGGCCATCTGAAAAAAGTGTAAAATCCAGAAAGGCAGGACAGGCCATGGAGAACTGGGAGCCTTGTTATGCTGATGGGCGGGATGTAAATTGCCAACAGACACTCGGGAGAAGTGTATGGTGTTTCCTGAAACATCTAAAAAACAAAGCAACAGAGCCTAGGGCACTGCCACTTATGGTCCTATAGCTTAGGGAAATTAAAATCAAAAAGACACAGCCACCCCAAAGTTTGGGACGCCTCTGTTTACAAGAACCTCGTTTACAGTACAAGTTCAACATCGCAGAAAGTGAAAAATGGATAAAGAAGTTGTGGTATTTACTTACAAAGCAATATCACTCAGCAATGAAATCTGTGTCATCAGGCCCTTAGCAGCACAATGAGTGGATTCAGGTATGATGATTCTAACTGAAATAAGTCACACAGAAAAAGAAACATCATAAGATATCAGTAATACACGGAATGTAAACTTGGCTACACAGGAACTGAATTACAGAACAGAACAGGGTCTCAAATTTAGAAAACCAACTTATGCTTGCTTAAGGGTAAAGGTGAGTTGGGGTGCTGCATAAAACCAGAGATTGAAATGAGCACAGATAAAGTTCCTTAAGCCAAATATGGAATAGACAAGAGCTACTCCTTGCTCAACGAAATGGACTCAACACCGCATATTAAACGCCTAAGAATTTACCTGACTAGTAAGTATCTTAAAACCTATGGATTGCTATGTCTCCAAAAGAGAATCAAGCATGTGTACAGGGGCATAAACGCAGCAGTGATAGGATTGGAGAGGTTCGGTGAGCAAATGAAGACCCTTTGAAGTCATATTGCATGGTACCCATTCCTCGGGTTTCAACTACCCAGGTTTAAGTTATTCTTCCTTCAGCTAAAACATGCATGTGGAACCTAGAGTATGATCAACCATGTGATCGGGAGACGTGTTCAAATATGTCTCAGTTTTCGTACCCTGGTACTCGGGTGCAACATTCCAGACACTTTACTAACACTCTCCCCACTTGGAGAGTCAGTCCCTTTAACCTCCTGTTTGGCCCAGTTTGCAATTTCTGCGGAAGATGAACAGGAATAGCGAGAACCAATGAGAGGCTAGCTGGAGGTGTCTGAACGGGCAAATTTAATTCTCATTTCCCACCAGGAAGAGGAATTAACCAAAGGCTCAGCGTGCCGTGCCGGAACCAGATTAGGGCCTGAAGCCATCCTGCGGTGTTGCGGCCAGGTCACAAGAAAGCGAGTTGAAGAAAGGAGCTCAGGGGCACTGTAATTCACAAACCTGCAGAGTTATAAATGACAGCTATCGTCCAAAAATAGACTGAAGTAAGGCTGCCAAGAGGACTTGAAAGCGGGGCAGAATTGCAGGAAACCGATTTCAGGAGGTAGACTGGAATTGCATTGAAAGCATAGGAAAAGAGGCAGAACGTCCACAATGATGCACTTGGCCAAAAAGGGCATATGCGTTTTTTCCTGAATATATTCAGGAAAAAACGCATACGCGCTTTTTGGCCAACCAAGCAAACTTGCAAAGGAAATCTGCACTACAATGAAGTCTCACTTCCCCCCGGTCAAAAGGGCCATCTGAAAAAAGTGTAAAATCCAGAAAGGCAGGACAGGCCATGGAGAACTGGGAGCCTTGTTATGCTGATGGGCGGGATGTAAATTGCCAACAACCACTCGGGAGAAGTGTATGGTGTTTCCTGAAACATCTAAAAAACAAAGCAACAGAACCTAGGGCACTTCCACTTATGGTCATATAGCTTAGGGAAATTAAAATCAAAAAGACACAGCCACCCCAAAGTTTGGAACGGCTCTGTTTACAAGAACCTCGTTTACAGTACAAGTTCAACATCGCAGAAAGTGAAAAATGGATAAAGAAGTTGTGGTATTTACTTACAAAGCAATATCACTCAGCAATGAAATCTGTGTCATCAGGCCCTTAGCAGCACAATGAGTGGATTCAGGTATGATGATTCTAACTGAAATAAGTCACACAGAAAAAGAAACATCATAAGATATCAGTAATACACGGAATGTAAACTTGGCTACACAGGAACTGAATTACAGAACAGAACAGGGTCTCAAATTTAGAAAACCAACTTATGCTTGCTTAAGGGTAAAGGTGAGTTGGGGTGCTGCATAAAACCAGAGATTGAAATGAGCACAGATAAAGTTCCTTAAGCCAAATATGGAATAGACAAGAGCTACTCCTTGCTCAATGTAATGGACTCAACACCCCATATTAAACGCCTAAGAATGTACCTGACTAGTAAGTATCTTAAAACCTATGGATTGCTATGTCTCCGAAAGAGAATCAAGCATGTGTACAGGGGCATAAACGCAGCAGTGATAGGATTGGAGAGGTTCGGTGAGCAAATGAAGACCCTTTGAAGTCATATTGCATGGTACCCATTCCACGGGTTTCAACTACCCAGGTTTAAGGTATTCTTCCTTCAGCTAAAATATGCATGTGGAACCCAGAGTATGATCAACCATGTGATCGGGAGACGTGTTCAAATATGTCTCAGTTTTCCTCCCCTGGTACTCGGGTGCAACATTCCAGACGCTTTACTAACACTCTCCCCACTTGGAGAGTCAGTCCCTTTAACCTCCTGTTTGGCCCAGTTTGCAATTTCTGCGGAAGATGAACAGGAATAGCGAGAACCAATGAGAGGCTAGCTGGAGGTGTCTGGACGGGCAAATTTAACTCTCATTTCCCACCAGGAAGAGGAAATAACCAAAGGCTCAGCGTGCCGTACCGGAACCAGATTAGGGCCTGAAGCCATCCTGCGGTGTTGCGGCCACCTCAAAAGAAACCAAGTTGAAGAAAGGAGCTCAGGGGCACTATAATTCACAAACCTGCAGAGTTATAAATGACAGCTATCGTCCAAAAATATACTGAAGTAAGGCTGCCAAGAGGACTTGAAAGCGGGGCAGAATTGCAGGAAACCAATTTCAGGAGGTAGACTGGAATTGCATTGAAAGCATAGGAAAAGAGGCAGAACGTCCACAATGATGCACTTGGCCAAAAAGGGCGTATGCCTTTTTTCCTGAATATATTCAGGAAAAAACGCATACGCACTTTTTGGCCAACCAAGCAAGCTTGCAAAGGAAATCTGCACTACAATGAAGTCTCACTTCCCCCCGGTCAAAAGGGCCATCTGAAAAAAGTGTAAAATCCAGAAAGGCAGGACAGGCCATGGAGAACTGGGAGCCTTGTTATGCTGATGGGCGGGATGTAAATTGCCAACAACCACTCGGGAGAAGTGTATGGTGTTTCCTGAAACATCTAAAAAACAAAGCAACAGAGCCTAGGGCACTGCCACTTATGGTCCTATAGCTTAGGGAAATTAAAATCAAAAAGACACAGCCACCCCAAAGTTTGGGACGGCTCTGTTTACAAGAACCTCGTTTACAGTACAAGTTCAACATCGCAGAAAGTGAAAAATGGAGAAAGAAGTTGTGGTATTTACTTACAAAGCAATATCACTCAGCAATGAAATCTGTGTCATCAGGCCCTTAGCAGCACAATGAGTGGATTCAGGTATGATGATTCTAACTGAAATAAGTCACACAGAAAAAGAAACATCATAAGATATCTGTAATACACGGAATGTAAACTTGGCTACACAGGAACTGAATTACAGAACAGAACAGGGTCTCTAATTTAGAAAACCAACTTATGCTTGCTTAAGGGTAAAGGTGAGTTGGGGTGCTGCATAAAACCAGAGATTGAAATGAGCACAGATAAAGTTCCTTAAGTCAAATATGGAATAGACAAGAGCTACTCCTTGCTCAACGAAATGGACTCAACACCGCATATTAAACGCCTAAGAATGTACCTGACTAGTAAGTATCTTAAAACATATGGATTGCTATGTCTCCGAAAGAGAATCAAGCATGTGTACAGGGGCATAAACGCAGCAGTGATAGGATTGGAGAGGTTCGGTGAGCAAATGAAGACACTTTGAAGTCATATTGCATGGTACCCATTACACGGGTCTTAACTCTCCAGGTTTAAGGTATTCTTCCTTCAGCTAAAACATGCATGTGGAACCCAAGTATGATCAACCATGTGAACGGGAGACGTGTTCAAATATGTCTCAGTTTTCCTCCCCTGGTACTCGGGTGCAACATTCCAGACGCTTTACTAACACTCTCCCCACTTGGAGAGTCAGCGCCTTTAACCTCCTGTTTGGCCCAGTTTGCAATTTCTGCGGAAGATGAACAGGAATAGCGAGAACCAATGAGAGGCTAGCTGGAGGTGTCTGGACGGGCAAATTTAACTCTCATTTCCCACCAGGAAGAGGAAATATCCAAAGGCTCAGCGTGCCGTACCGGAACCAGATTAGGGCCTGAAGCCATCCTGCGGTGTTGCGGCCAGCTCACAAGAAAGCAAGTTGAAGAAAGGAGCTCAGGGGCACTGTAATTCACAAACCTGCAGAGTTATAAATGACAGCTATCGTCCAAAATTATACTGAAGTAAGGCTGCCAAGAGGACTTGAAAGCGGGGCAGAATTGCAGGAAACCGATTTCAGGAGGTAGACTGGAATTGCATTGAAAGCATAGGAAAACAGGCAGAACGTCCACAATGATGCACTTGGCCAAAAAGGGCGTATGCGTTTTTTCCTGAATATATTCAGGAAAAAACGCATACGCCCTTTTTGGCCAACCAAGCAAGCTTGCAAAGGAAATCTGCACTACAATGAAGTCTCACTTCCCCCCGGTCAAAAGGGCCATCTGAAAAAAGTGTAAAATCCAGAAAGGCAGGACAGGCCATGGAGAACTGGGAGCCTTGTTATGCTGATGGGCGGGATGTAAATTGCCAACAACCACTCGGGAGAAGTGTATGGTGTTTCCTGAAACATCTAAAAAACAAAGCAACAGAACCTAGGGCACTTCCACTTATGGTCCTATAGCTTAGGGAAATTAAAATCAAAAAGACACAGCCACCCCAAAGTTTGGAACGGCTCTGTTTACAAGAACCTAGTTTACAGTACAAGTTCAACATCGCAGAACGTGAAAAATGGATAAAGAAGTTGTGGTATTTACTTACAAAGCAATATCACTCAGCAATGAAATCTGTGTCATCAGGCCCTTAGCAGCACAATGAGTAGATTCAGGTATGATGATTCTAACTGAAATAAGTCACACAGAAAAAGAAACATCATAAGATATCAGTAATACACGGAATGTAAACTTGGCTACACAGGAACTGAATTACAGAACAGAACAGGGTCTCAAATTTAGAAAACCAACTTATGCTTGCTTAAGGGTAAAGGTGAGTTGGGGTGCTGCATAAAACCAGAGATTGAAATGAGCACAGATAAAGTTCCTTAAGCCAAATATGGAATAGACAAGAGCTACTCCTTGCTCAATGAAATGGACTCAACACCCCATATTAAACGCCTAAGAATGTACCTGACTAGTAAGTATCTTAAAACCTATGGATTGCTATGTCTCCGAAAGAGAATCAAGCATGTGTACAGGGGCATAAACGCAGCAGTGATAGGATTGGAGAGGTTCGGTGAGCAAATGAAGACCCTTTGAAGTCATATTGCATGGTACCCATTACACGGGTCTCAACTCTCCAGGTTTAAGGTATTCTTCCTTCAGCTAAAACATGCATGTGGAACCCAGAGTATGATCAACCATGTGATCGGGAGACGTCTTCAAATATATCTCAGTTTTCATACCCTGGTACTCGGGTGCAACATTTCAGATGCTTTAATAACACTCTCCCGACTTGGAGAGTCAGTCCCTTTAACCTCCTGTTTGGCCCAGTTTGCAATTTCTGCGGAAGATGAACAGGAATAGCGAGAACCAATGAGAGGCTAGCTGGAGGTGTCTGGACGGGCAAATTTAACTCTCATTTCCCACCAGGAAGAGGAAATAACCAAAGGCTCAGCGTGCCGTACCGGAACCAGATTAGGGCCTGAAGCCATCCTGCGGTGTTGCGGCCAGCTCAAAAGAAAGCGAGTTGAAGAAAGGAGCTCAGGGGCACTGTAATTCACAAACCTGCAGAGTTATAAATGACAGCTATCGTCCAAAAATAGACTGAAGTAAGGCTGCCAAGAGGACTTGAAAGCGGGGCAGAATTGCAGGAAACCGATTTCAGGAGGTAGACTGGAATTGCATTGAAAGCATAGGAAAAGAGGCAGAACGTCCACAATGATGCACTTGGCCAAAAAGGGCGTATGCGTTTTTTCCTGAATATATTCAGGAAAAAACGCATACGCCCTTTTTGGCCAACCAAGCAAGCTTGCAAAGGAAATCTGCACTACAATGAAGTCTCACTTCCCCCCGGTCAAAAGGGCCATCTGAAAAAAGTGTAAAATCCAGAAAGGCAGGACAGGCCATGGAGAACTGGGAGCCTTGTTATGCTGATGGGCGGGATGTAAATTGCCAACAACCACTCGGGAGAAGTGTATGGTGTTTCCTGAAACATCTAAAAAACAAAGCAACAGAACCTAGGGCACTTCCACTTATGGTCCTATAGCTTACGGAAATTAAAATCAAAAAGACACAGCCACCCCAAAGTTTGGAATGGCTCTGTTTACAAGAACCTCGTTTACAGTACAAGTTCAACATCGCAGAAAGTGAAAAATGGATAAAGAAGTTGTGGTATTTACTTACAAAGCAATATCACTCAGCAATGAAATCTGTGTCATCAGGCCCTTAGCAGCACAATGAGTGGATTCAGGTATGATGATTCTAACTGAAGTAAGTCACACAGAAAAAGAAACATCATAAGATATCAGTAATACACGGAATGTAAACTTGGCTACACAGGAACTGTATTACAGAACAGAACAGGGACTCAAATTTAGAAAACCAACTTATGCTTGCTTAAGGGTAAAGGTGAGTTGGGGTGCTGCATAAAACCAGAGATTGAAATGAGCACAGATAAAGTTCCTTAAGCCAAATATGGAATAGACAAGAGCTACTCCTTGCTCAACGAAATGGACTCAACAACGCATATTAAACGCCTAAGAATGTACCTGACTTGTAAGTATCTTAAAACCTATGGATTGCTATGTCTCCAAAAGAGAATCAAGCATGTGTACAGGGGCATAAACGCAGCAGTGATAGGATTGGAGAGGTTGGGTGAGCAAATGAAGACCCTTTGAACTCATATTGCATGGTACCCATTCCACGTGTTTCAACTACCTAGGTTTAAGGTATTCTTCCTTCATCTAAAACATGCATGTGGAACCTAGAGTATGATCAACCATGTGATCGGGAGACGTGTTCAAATATGTCTCAGTTTTCGTACCCTGGTACTCGGGTGCAACATTCCAGACGCTTTACTAACACTCTCCCGACTTGGAGAGTCAGTCCCTTTAACCTCCTGTTTGGCCCAGTTTGCAATTTCTGCGGAAGATGAACAGGAATAGCGAGAACCAATGGAGACTAGCTGGAGGTGTCTGGACGGGCAAATTTAACTCTCATTTCCTACCAGGAAGAGGAATTAACCAAAGGCTCAGCGTGCCATGCCAGAATCAGATTAGGGCCTGAAGCCATCCTGCGGTGTTGCGGCCAGGTCACAAGAAAGCGAGTTGAAGAAAGGAGCTCAGGGGCACTGTAATTCACAAACCTGCAGAGTTATAAATGACAGCTATCGTCCAAAAATATACTGAAGTAAGGCTGCCAAGAGGACTTGAAAGCGGGGCAGAATTGCAGGAAACCGATTTCAGGAGGTAGACTGGAATTGCATTGAAAGCATAGGAAAAGAGGCAGAACGTCCACAATGATGCACTTGGCCAAAAAGGGCGTATGCGTTTTTTCCTGAATATATTCAGGAAAAAACGCATACGCCCTTTTTGGCCAACCAAGCAAGCTTGCAAAGGAAATCTGCACTACAATGAAGTCTCACTTCCCCCCAGTCAAAAGGGCCATCTGAAAAAAGTGTAAAATCCAGAAAGGCAGGACAGGCCATGGAGAACTGGGAGCCTTGTTATGCTGATGGGCGGGATGTAAATTGCCAACAGACACTCGGGAGAAGTGTATGGTGTTTCCTGAAACATCTAAAAAACAAAGCAACAGAGCCTAGGGCACTGCCACTTATGGTCCTATAGCTTAGGGAAATTAAAATCAAAAAGACACAGCCACCCCAAAGTTTGGGACGCCTCTGTTTACAAGAACCTCGTTTACAGTACAAGTTCAACATCGCAGAAAGTGAAAAATGGATAAAGAAGTTGTGGTATTTACTTACAAAGCAATATCACTCAGCAATGAAATCTGTGTCATCAGGCCCTTAGCATCTCAATGAGTGGATGCAGGTATGATGATTCTAACTGAAATAAGTCACACAGAAAATGAAACATCATAAGATATCAGTAATACACGGAATGAAACTTGGCTACACAGGAACTGAATTACAGAACAGAACAGGGTCTCAAATTTAGAAAACCAACTTATGCTTGCTTAAGGGTAAAGGTGAGTTGGGGTGCTGCATAAAACCAGAGATTGAAATGAGCACAGATAAAGTTCCTTAAGTCAAATATGGAATAGACAAGAGCTACTCCTTGCTCAACGAAATGGACTCAACACCGCATATTAAACGCCTAAGAATGTACCTGACTAGTAAGTATCTTAAAACCTATGGATTGCTATGTCTCCGAAAGAGAATCAAGCATGTGTACAGGGGCATAAACGCAGCAGTGATAGGATTGGAGAGGTTCGGTGAGCAAATGAAGACCCTTTGAAGTCATATTGCATGGTACCCATTCCACGGGTCTCAACTCTCCAGGTTTAAGGTATTCTTCCTTCAGCTAAAACATGCATGTGGAACCCAAGTATGATCAACCATGTGAACGGGAGACGTGTTCAAATATGTCTCAGTTTTCCTCCCCTGGTACTCGGGTGCAACATTCCAGACACTTTACTAACACTCTCCCCACTTGGAGAGTCAGCGCCTTTAACCTCCTGTTTGGCCCAGTTTGCAATTTCTGCGGAAGATGAACAGGAATAGCGAGAACCAATGAGAGGCTAGCTGGAGGTGTCTGGACGGGCAAATTTAACTCTCATTTCCCACCAGGAAGAGGAAATAACCAAAGGCTCAGCGTGCCGTACCGGAACCAGATTAAGGACTGAAGCCATCCTGCGGTGTTGCGGCCAGCTCAAAAGAAAGCGAGTTGAAGAAAGGAGCTCAGGGGCACTGTAATTCACAAACCTGCAGAGTTATAAATGACAGCTATTGTCCAAAAATATACTGAAGTAAGGCTGCCAAGAGGACTTGAAAGCGGGGCAGAATTGCAGGAAACCGATTTCAGGAGGTAGACTGGAATTACATTGAAAGCATAGGAAAAGAGGCAGAACGTCCACAATGATGCACTTGGCCAAAAAGGGCGTATGCGTTTTTTCCTGAATATATTCAGGAAAAAACGCATACGTCCTTTTTGGCCAACCAAGCAAGCTTGCAAAGGAAATCTGCACTACAATGAAGTCTCACTTCCCCCCGGTCAAAAGGGCCATCTGAAAAAAGTGTAAAATCCAGAAAGGCAGGACAGCCCATGGAGAACTGGGAGCCTTGTTATGCTGATGGGCGGGATGTAAATTGCCAACAACCACTCGGGAGAAGTGTATGGTGTTTCCTGAAACATCTAAAAAACAAAGCAACAGAACCTAGGGCACTTCCACTTATGGTCCTATAGCTTAGGGAAATTAAAATCAAAAAGACACAGCCACCCCAAAGTTTGGAATGGCTCTGTTTACAAGAACCTCGTTTACAGTACAAGTTCAACATCGCAGAAAGTGAAAAATGGATAAAGAAGTTGTGGTATTTACTTACAAAGCAATATCACTCAGCAATGAAATCTGTGTCATCAGGCCCTTAGCAGCACAATGAGTGGATTCAGGTATGATGATTCTAACTGAAGTAAGTCACACAGAAAAAGAAACATCATAAGATATCAGTAATACACGGAATGTAAACTTGGCTACACAGGAACTGAATTACAGAACAGAACAGGGACTCAAATTTAGAAAACCAACTTATGCTTGCTTAAGGGTAAAGGTGAGTTGGGGTGCTGCATAAAACCAGAGATTGAAATGAGCACAGATAAAGTTCCTTAAGCCAAATATGGAATAGACAAGAGCTACTCCTTGCTCAACGAAATGGACTCAACAACGCATATTAAACGCCTAAGAATGTACCTGACTTGTAAGTATCTTAAAACCTATGGATTGCTATGTCTCCAAAAGAGAATCAAGCATGTGTACAGGGGCATAAACGCAGCAGTGATAGGATTGGAGAGGTTGGGTGAGCAAATGAAGACCCTTTGAACTCATATTGCATGGTACCCATTCCACGTGTTTCAACTACCTAGGTTTAAGGTATTCTTCCTTCATCTAAAACATGCATGTGGAACCTAGAGTATGATCAACCATGTGATCGGGAGACGTGTTCAAATATGTCTCAGTTTTCGTACCCTGGTACTCGGGTGCAACATTCCAGACGCTTTACTAACACTCTCCCGACTTGGAGAGTCAGTCCCTTTAACCTCCTGTTTGGCCCAGTTTGCAATTTCTGCGGAAGATGAACAGGAATAGCGAGAACCAATGGAGACTAGCTGGAGGTGTCTGGACGGGCAAATTTAACTCTCATTTCCTACCAGGAAGAGGAATTAACCAAAGGCTCAGCGTGCCATGCCAGAATCAGATTAGGGCCTGAAGCCATCCTGCGGTGTTGCGGCCAGGTCACAAGAAAGCGAGTTGAAGAAAGGAGCTCAGGGGCACTGTAATTCACAAACCTGCAGAGTTATAAATGACAGCTATCGTCCAAAAATATACTGAAGTAAGGCTGCCAAGAGGACTTGAAAGCGGGGCAGAATTGCAGGAAACCGATTTCAGGAGGTAGACTGGAATTGCATTGAAAGCATAGGAAAAGAGGCAGAACGTCCACAATGATGCACTTGGCCAAAAAGGGCGTATGCGTTTTTTCCTGAATATATTCAGGAAAAAACGCATACGCCCTTTTTGGCCAACCAAGCAAGCTTGCAAAGGAAATCTGCACTACAATGAAGTCTCACTTCCCCCCAGTCAAAAGGGCCATCTGAAAAAAGTGTAAAATCCAGAAAGGCAGGACAGGCCATGGAGAACTGGGAGCCTTGTTATGCTGATGGGCGGGATGTAAATTGCCAACAGACACTCGGGAGAAGTGTATGGTGTTTCCTGAAACATCTAAAAAACAAAGCAACAGAGCCTAGGGCACTGCCACTTATGGTCCTATAGCTTAGGGAAATTAAAATCAAAAAGACACAGCCACCCCAAAGTTTGGGACGCCTCTGTTTACAAGAACCTCGTTTACAGTACAAGTTCAACATCGCAGAAAGTGAAAAATGGATAAAGAAGTTGTGGTATTTACTTACAAAGCAATATCACTCAGCAATGAAATCTGTGTCATCAGGCCCTTAGCATCACAATGAGTGGATGCAGGTATGATGATTCTAACTGAAATAAGTCACACAGAAAATGAAACATCATAAGATATCAGTAATACACGGAATGAAACTTGGCTACACAGGAACTGAATTACAGAACAGAACAGGGTCTCAAATTTAGAAAACCAACTTATGCTTGCTTAAGGGTAAAGGTGAGTTGGGGTGCTGCATAAAACCAGAGATTGAAATGAGCACAGATAAAGTTCCTTAAGTCAAATATGGAATAGACAAGAGCTACTCCTTGCTCAACGAAATGGACTCAACACCGCATATTAAACGCCTAAGAATGTACCTGACTAGTAAGTATCTTAAAACCTATGGATTGCTATGTCTCCGAAAGAGAATCAAGCATGTGTACAGGGGCATAAACGCAGCAGTGATAGGATTGGAGAGGTTCGGTGAGCAAATGAAGACCCTTTGAAGTCATATTGCATGGTACCCATTCCACGGGTCTCAACTCTCCAGGTTTAAGGTATTCTTCCTTCAGCTAAAACATGCATGTGGAACCCAAGTATGATCAACCATGTGAACGGGAGACGTGTTCAAATATGTCTCAGTTTTCCTCCCCTGGTACTCGGGTGCAACATTCCAGACACTTTACTAACACTCTCCCCACTTGGAGAGTCAGCGCCTTTAACCTCCTGTTTGGCCCAGTTTGCAATTTCTGCGGAAGATGAACAGGAATAGCGAGAACCAATGAGAGGCTAGCTGGAGGTGTCTGGACGGGCAAATTTAACTCTCATTTCCCACCAGGAAGAGGAAATAACCAAAGGCTCAGCGTGCCGTACCGGAACCAGATTAAGGACTGAAGCCATCCTGCGGTGTTGCGGCCAGCTCAAAAGAAAGCGAGTTGAAGAAAGGAGCTCAGGGGCACTGTAATTCACAAACCTGCAGAGTTATAAATGACAGCTATTGTCCAAAAATATACTGAAGTAAGGCTGCCAAGAGGACTTGAAAGCGGGGCAGAATTGCAGGAAACCGATTTCAGGAGGTAGACTGGAATTACATTGAAAGCATAGGAAAAGAGGCAGAACGTCCACAATGATGCACTTGGCCAAAAAGGGCGTATGCGTTTTTTCCTGAATATATTCAGGAAAAAACGCATACGTCCTTTTTGGCCAACCAAGCAAGCTTGCAAAGGAAATCTGCACTACAATGAAGTCTCACTTCCCCCCGGTCAAAAGGGCCATCTGAAAAAAGTGTAAAATCCAGAAAGGCAGGACAGCCCATGGAGAACTGGGAGCCTTGTTATGCTGATGGGCGGGATGTAAATTGCCAACAACCACTCGGGAGAAGTGTATGGTGTTTCCTGAAACATCTAAAAAACAAAGCAACAGAACCTAGGGCACTTCCACTTATGGTCCTATAGCTTAGGGAAATTAAAATCAAAAAGACACAGTCACCCCAAAGTTTGGAATGGCTCTGTTTACAAGAACCTCGTTTACAGTACAAGTTCAACATCGCAGAAAGTGAAAAATGGATAAAGAAGTTGTGGTATTTACTTACAAAGCAATATCACTCAGCAATGAAATCTGTGTCATCAGGCCCTTAGCAGCACAATGAGTGGATTCAGGTATGATGATTCTAACTGAAGTAAGTCACACAGAAAAAGAAACATCATAAGATATCAGTAATACACGGAATGTAAACTTGGCTACACAGGAACTGAATTACAGAACAGAACAGGGACTCAAATTTAGAAAACCAACTTATGCTTGCTTAAGGGTAAAGGTGAGTTGGGGTGCTGCATAAAACCAGAGATTGAAATGAGCACAGATAAAGTTCCTTAAGCCAAATATGGAATAGACAAGAGCTACTCCTTGCTCAACGAAATGGACTCAACAACGCATATTAAACGCCTAAGAATGTACCTGACTTGTAAGTATCTTAAAACCTATGGATTGCTATGTCTCCAAAAGAGAATCAAGCATGTGTACAGGGGCATAAACGCAGCAGTGATAGGATTGGAGAGGTTGGGTGAGCAAATGAAGACCCTTTGAACTCATATTGCATGGTACCCATTCCACGTGTTTCAACTACCTAGGTTTAAGGTATTCTTCCTTCATCTAAAACATGCATGTGGAACCTAGAGTATGATCAACCATGTGATCGGGAGACGTGTTCAAATATGTCTCAGTTTTCGTACCCTGGTACTCGGGTGCAACATTCCAGACGCTTTACTAACACTCTCCCGACTTGGAGAGTCAGTCCCTTTAACCTCCTGTTTGGCCCAGTTTGCAATTTCTGCGGAAGATGAACAGGAATAGCGAGAACCAATGGAGACTAGCTGGAGGTGTCTGGACGGGCAAATTTAACTCTCATTTCCTACCAGGAAGAGGAATTAACCAAAGGCTCAGCGTGCCATGCCAGAATCAGATTAGGGCCTGAAGCCATCCTGCGGTGTTGCGGCCAGGTCACAAGAAAGCGAGTTGAAGAAAGGAGCTCAGGGGCACTGTAATTCACAAACCTGCAGAGTTATAAATGACAGCTATCGTCCAAAAATAGACTGAAGTAAGGCTGCCAAGAGGACTTGAAAGCGGGGCAGAATTGCAGGAAACCGATTTCAGGAGGTGGACTGGAATTGCATTGAAAGCATAGGAAAAGAGGCAGAACGTCCACAATGATGCACTTGGCCAAAAAGGGCGTATGCGTTTTTTCCTGAATATATTCAGGAAAAAACGCATACGCCCTTTTTGGCCAACCAAGCAAGCTTGCAAAGGAAATCTGCACTACAATGAAGTCTCACTTCCCCCCAGTCAAAAGGGCCATCTGAAAAAAGTGTAAAATCCAGAAAGGCAGGACAGGCCATGGAGAACTGGGAGCCTTGTTATGCTGATGGGCGGGATGTAAATTGCCAACAGACACTCGGGAGAAGTGTATGGTGTTTCCTGAAACATCTAAAAAACAAAGCAACAGAGCCTAGGTCACTGCCACTTATGGTCCTATAGCTTAGGGAAATTAAAATCAAAAAGACACAGCCACCCCAAAGTTTGGGACGCCTCTGTTTACAAGAACCTCGTTTACAGTACAAGTTCAACATCGCAGAAAGTGAAAAATGGATAAAGAAGTTGTGGTATTCACTTACAAAGCAATATCACTCAGCAATGAAATCTATGTCATCAGGTCCTTAGCAGAACAATGAGTGGATTCAGGTATGATGATTCTAACTGAAATAAGTCACACAGAAAAAGAAACATCATAAGATATCAGTAATACACGGAATTTAAACTTGGCTACACAGGAACTGAATTACAGAACAGAACAAGGTCTCAAATTTAGGAAACCAACTTACGCTTGCTTAAGGGGAAAGGTGAGTTGGGGTGCTGCATAAAACCAGAGATTGCAATGAGCACAGATAAAGTTCCTTAAGCCAAATATGGAATAGACAAGAGCTACTCCTTGCTCAACGAAATGGACTCAACACCGCATATTAAACGCCTACGAATGTACCTGACTAGTACGTATCTTAAAACCTATGGATTGCTATGTCTCCGAAAGAGAATCAACCATGTGTACAGGGGCATAAACGCAGCAGTGATAGGATTGGAGAGGTTCGGTGAGCAAATGAAGACCCTTTGAAGTCATATTGCATGGTACCCATTCCACGGGTTTCAACTACCCAGGTTTTAGGTATTCTTCCTTCAGCTAAAACATGCATGTGGAACCAAGATTATGATCAACCATGTGATCGGGAGAAGTGTTCAAATATGTCTCAGTTTTCGTACCCTGGTACTCGGGTGCAACATTCCAGACACTTTACTAACACTCTCCCGACTTGGAGAGTCAGTCCCTTTAACCTCCTGTTTGGCCCAGTTTGCAATTTCTGCGGAAGATGAACAGGAATAGTGAGAACCAATGAGAGACTAGCTGGAGGTGTCTGGACGGGCAAATTTAACTCTCATTTCCCACCAGGAAGAGGAAATAACCAAAGGCTCAGCGTGCCGTGCCGGAACCAGATTAGGGCCTGAAGCCATCCTGCGGTGTTGCGGCCGGGTCACAAGAAAGCGAGTTGAAGAAAGGAGCTCAGGGGCACTGTAATTCACAAACCTGCAGAGTTATAAATGACAGCTATCGTCCAAAAATATACTGAAGTAAGGCTGCCAAGAGGACTTGAAAGCGGGGCAGAATTGCAGGAAACCGATTTCAAGAGGTAGACTGGAATTGCATTGAAAGCATAGGAAAAGAGGCAGAACGTCCACAATGATGCACTTGGCCAAAAAGGGCGTATGCGTTTTTTCCTGAATATATTCAGGAAAAAACGCATACGCCCTTTTTGGCCAACCAAGCAAGCTTGCAAAGGAAATCTGCACTACAATGAAGTCTCATTCCCCCCGGTCAAAAGGGCCATCTGAAAAAAGTGTAAAATCCAGAAAGGCAGGACAGGCCATGGAGAACTGGGAGCCTTGTTATGCTGATGGGCGGGATGTAAATTGCCAACAACCACTCGGGAGAAGTGTATGGTGTTTCCTGAAACATCTAAAAAACAAAGCAACAGAACCTAGGGCACTTCCACTTATGGTCCTATAGCTTAGGGAAATTAAAATCAAAAAGACACAGCCACCCCAAAGTTTGGAACGGCTCTGTTTACAAGAACCTCGTTTACAGTACAAGTTCAACATCGCAGAAAGTGAAAAATGGATAAAGAAGTTGTGGTATTTACTTACAAAGCAATATCACTCAGCAATGAAATCTGTGTCATCAGGCCCTTAGCAGCACAATGAGTGGATTCAGGTATGATGATTCTAACTGAAATAAGTCACACAGAAAAAGAAACATCATAAGATATCAGTAATACATGGAATGTAAACTTGGCTACACAGGAACTGAATTACAGAACAGAACAGGGTCTCAAATTTAGAAAACCAACTTATGCTTGCTTAAGGGTAAAGGTGAGTTGGGGTGCTGCATAAAACCAGAGATTGAAATGAGCACAGATAAAGTTCCTTAAGCCAAATATGGAATAGACAAGAGCTACTCCTTGCTCAACGAAATGGACTCAAAACCCCATATTAAACGCCTAAGAATGTACCTGACTAGTAAGTATCTTAAAACCTATGGATTGCTATGTCTCCAAAAGAGAATCAAGCGTGTGTACAGGGGCATAAATGCAGCAGTGATAGGATTGGAGAGGTTCGGTGAGCAAATGAAGACCCTTTGAAGTCATATTGCACGGTACCCATTCCACGGGTCTCAACTCTCCAGGTTTAAGGTATTCTTCCTTCAGCTAAAACATGCATGTGGAACCCAGAGTATGATCAACCATGTGATCGGGAGACGTGTTCAAATATGTCTCAGTTTTCGTACCCTGGTACTCGGGTGCAACATTCCAGATGCTTTACTAACACTCTCCCGACTTGGAGAGTCAGTCCCTTTAACCTCCTGTTTGGCCCAGTTTGCAATTTCTGTGGAAGATGAACAGGAATAGCGAGAACCAATGAGAGACTAGCTGGAGGTGTCTGGATGGGCAAATTTAACTCTCATTTCCCACCAGGAAGAGGAATTAACCAAAGGCTCAGCGTGCCGTGCCAGAACCAGATTAGGGCCTGAAGCCATCCTGCGGTGTTGCGGCCAGGTCACAAGAAAGCGAGTTGAAGAAAGGAGCTCAGGGGCACTGTAATTCACAAACCTGCAGAGTTATAAATGACAGCTATCGTCCAAAAATAGACTGAAGTAAGGCTGCCAAGAGGACTTGAAAGCGGGGCAGAATTGCAGGAAACCGATTTCAGGAGGTAGACTGGAATTGCATTGAAAGCATAGGAAAAGAGGCAGAACGTCCACAATGATGCACTTGGCCAAAAAGGGCGTATGCGTTTTTTCCTGAATATATTCAGGAAAAAACGCATACGCCCTTTTTGGCCAACCAAGCAAGCTTGCAAAGGAAATCTGCACTACAATGAAGTCTCACTTCCCCCCGGTCAAAAGGGCCATCTGGAAAAAGTGTAAAATCCAGAAAGGCAGGACAGGCCATGGAGAACTGGGAGCCTTGTTATGCTGATGGGCGGGATGTAAATTGCCAACAACCACTCGGGAGAAGTGTATGGTGTTTCCTGAAACATCTAAAAAACAAAGCAACAGAGCCTAGGGCACTTCCACTTATGGTCCTATAGCTTAGGGAAATTAAAATCAAAAAGACACAGCCACCCCAAAGTTTGGGACGCCTCCGTTTACAAGAACCTCGTTTACCGTACAAGTTCAATATCACAGAAAGTGAAACATGGATAAAGAACTTGTGGTACTTACGTACAATGCAGTATCACTCAGCAATGAAATCTATGTCATCAGGCCCGTAGCAGCATAATGAGTGGATTCAGTTACGATGATTCTAACTGAAATAAGTCACACAGAAAAAGAAACATCATTAGATATCACTAATACACGGAATGTAAACTTGGCTACACAGGAACTTCATTCCAAAACAGAACAGGGTCTCAAATTTAGAAAACCAACTTATGCTTGCTTAAGGGGAAAGGTGAGTTGGGGTGCTGCATAAAACCAGAGATTGAAATGAGCACAGATAAAGTTCCTTAAGCCAAATATGGAATAGACAAGAGCTACTCCTTGCTCAACGAAATGGACTCAAAACCCCATATTAAACGCCTAATAACGTACCTGACTAGTAAGTATCTTAAAACCTATGGATTGCTATGTCTCCAAAAGAGAATCAAGCGTGTGTACAGGGGCATAAATGCAGCAGTGATAGGATTGGAGAGGTTCGGTGAGCAAATGAAGACCCTTTGAAGTCATATTGCACGGTACCCATTCCACGGGTCTCAACTCTCCAGGTTTAAGGTATTCTTCCTTCAGCTAAAACATGCATGTGGAACCCAGAGTATGATCAACCATGTGAACGGGAGACGTGTTCAAATATGTCTCAGTTTTCGTACCCTGGTACTCGGGTGCAACATTCCAGACACTTTACTAACACTCTCCCGACTTGGAGAGTCAGTCCCTTTAACCTCCTGTTTGGCCCAGTTTGCAATTTCTGCGGAAGATGAACAGGAATAGTGAGAACCAATGAGAGACTAGCTGGAGGTGTCTGGACGGGCAAATTTAACTCTCATTTCCCACCAGGAAGAGGAAATAACCAAAGGCTCAGCGTGCCGTGCCGGAACCAGATTAGGGCCTGAAGCCATCCTGCGGTGTTGCGGCCGGGTCACAAGAAAGCGAGTTGAAGAAAGGAGCTCAGGGGCACTGTAATTCACAAACCTGCAGAGTTATAAATGACAGCTATCGTCCAAAAATATACTGAAGTAAGGCTGCCAAGAGGACTTGAAAGCGGGGCAGAATTGCAGGAAACCGATTTCAAGAGGTAGACTGGAATTGCATTGAAAGCATAGGAAAAGAGGCAGAACGTCCACAATGATGCACTTGGCCAAAAAGGGCGTATGCGTTTTTTCCTGAATATATTCAGGAAAAAACGCATACGCCCTTTTTGGCCAACCAAGCAAGCTTGCAAAGGAAATCTGCACTACAATGAAGTCTCATTCCCCCCGGTCAAAAGGGCCATCTGAAAAAAGTGTAAAATCCAGAAAGGCAGGACAGGCCATGGAGAACTGGGAGCCTTGTTATGCTGATGGGCGGGATGTAAATTGCCAACAACCACTCGGGAGAAGTGTATGGTGTTTCCTGAAACATCTAAAAAACAAAGCAACAGAACCTAGGGCACTTCCACTTATGGTCCTATAGCTTAGGGAAATTAAAATCAAAAAGACACAGCCACCCCAAAGTTTGGAACGGCTCTGTTTACAAGAACCTCGTTTACAGTACAAGTTCAACATCGCAGAAAGTGAAAAATGGATAAAGAAGTTGTGGTATTTACTTACAAAGCAATATCACTCAGCAATGAAATCTGTGTCATCAGGCCCTTAGCAGCACAATGAGTGGATTCAGGTATGATGATTCTAACTGAAATAAGTCACACAGAAAAAGAAACATCATAAGATATCAGTAATACATGGAATGTAAACTTGGCTACACAGGAACTGAATTACAGAACAGAACAGGGTCTCAAATTTAGAAAACCAACTTATGCTTGCTTAAGGGGAAAGGTGAGTTGGGGTGCTGCATAAAACCAGAGATTGAAATGAGCACAGATAAAGTTCCTTAAGCCAAATATGGAATAGACAAGAGCTACTCCTTGCTCAACGAAATGGACTCAAAACCCCATATTAAACGCCTAAGAATGTACCTGACTAGTAAGTATCTTAAAACCTATGGATTGCTATGTCTCCAAAAGAGAATCAAGCGTGTGTACAGGGGCATAAATGCAGCAGTGATAGGATTGGAGAGGTTCGGTGAGCAAATGAAGACCCTTTGAAGTCATATTGCACGGTACCCATTCCACGGGTCTCAACTCTCCAGGTTTAAGGTATTCTTCCTTCAGCTAAAACATGCATGTGGAACCCAGAGTATGATCAACCATGTGATCGGGAGACGTGTTCAAATATGTCTCAGTTTTCGTACCCTGGTACTCGGGTGCAACATTCCAGATGCTTTACTAACACTCTCCCGACTTGGAGAGTCAGTCCCTTTAACCTCCTGTTTGGCCCAGTTTGCAATTTCTGTGGAAGATGAACAGGAATAGCGAGAACCAATGAGAGACTAGCTGGAGGTGTCTGGATGGGCAAATTTAACTCTCATTTCCCACCAGGAAGAGGAATTAACCAAAGGCTCAGCGTGCCGTGCCAGAACCAGATTAGGGCCTGAAGCCATCCTGCGGTGTTGCGGCCAGGTCACAAGAAAGCGAGTTGAAGAAAGGAGCTCAGGGGCACTGTAATTCACAAACCTGCAGAGTTATAAATGACAGCTATCGTCCAAAAATAGACTGAAGTAAGGCTGCCAAGAGGACTTGAAAGCGGGGCAGAATTGCAGGAAACCGATTTCAGGAGGTAGACTGGAATTGCATTGAAAGCATAGGAAAAGAGGCAGAACGTCCACAATGATGCACTTGGCCAAAAAGGGCGTATGCGTTTTTTCCTGAATATATTCAGGAAAAAACGCATACGCCCTTTTTGGCCAACCAAGCAAGCTTGCAAAGGAAATCTGCACTACAATGAAGTCTCACTTCCCCCTGGTCAAAAGGGCCATCTGGAAAAAGTGTAAAATCCAGAAAGGCAGGACAGGCCATGGAGAACTGGGAGCCTTGTTATGCTGATGGGCGGGATGTAAATTGCCAACAACCACTCGGGAGAAGTGTATGGTGTTTCCTGAAACATCTAAAAAACAAAGCAACAGAGCCTAGGGCACTTCCACTTATGGTCCTATAGCTTAGGGAAATTAAAATCAAAAAGACACAGCCACCCCAAAGTTTGGGACGCCTCCGTTTACAAGAACCTCGTTTACCGTACAAGTTCAATATCACAGAAAGTGAAACATGGATAAAGAACTTGTGGTACTTACGTACAATGCAGTATCACTCAGCAATGAAATCTATGTCATCAGGCCCGTAGCAGCATAATGAGTGGATTCAGGTACGATGATTCTAACTGAAATAAGTCACACAGAAAAAGAAACATCATTAGATATCACTAATACACGGAATGTAAACTTGGCTACACAGGAACTTCATTCCAAAACAGAACAGGGTCTCAAATTTAGAAAACCAACTTATGCTTGCTTAAGGGGAAAGGTGAGTTGGGGTGCTGCATAAAACCAGAGATTGAAATGAGCACAGATAAAGTTCCTTAAGCCAAATATGGAATAGACAAGAGCTACTCCTTGCTCAACGAAATGGACTCAAAACCCCATATTAAACGCCTAATAACGTACCTGACTAGTAAGTATCTTAAAACCTATGGATTGCTATGTCTCCAAAAGAGAATCAAGCGTGTGTACAGGGGCATAAATGCAGCAGTGATAGGATTGGAGAGGTTCGGTGAGCAAATGAAGACCCTTTGAAGTCATATTGCACGGTACCCATTCCACGGGTCTCAACTCTCCAGGTTTAAGGTATTCTTCCTTCAGCTAAAACATGCATGTGGAACCCAGAGTATGATCAACCATGTGAACGGGAGACGTGTTCAAATATGTCTCAGTTTTCCTACCCTGGTACTCGGGTGCAACACTCCAGACTCTTTACTAACACTCTCCCGACTTGGAGAGTCAGTCCCTTTAACCTCCTGTTTGGCCCAGTTTGCAATTTCTGCGGAAGATGAACAGGAATAGCGAGAACCAATGAGAGGCTAGCTGCAGGTGTCTGGACGGGCAAATTTAACTCTCATTTCCCACCAGGAAGAGGAATTAACCAAAGGCTCAGCATGCCGGGCCGGAACCAGATTAGGGCCTGAAGCCATCCTGCGGTGTTGCGGCCAGCTCACAAGAAAGCGAGTTGAAGAAAGGAGCTCAGGGGCACTGTAATTCACAAACCTGCAGAGTTATAAATGACAGCTATCGTCCAAAATATACTGAAGTAAGGCTGCCAACAGGACTTGAAAGCGGGGCAGAATTGCAGGAAACCGATTTCAGGAGGTAGACTGGAATTGCATTGAAAGCATAGGAAAAGAGGCAGAACGTCCACAATGATGCACTTGGCCAAAAAGGGCGTATGCGTTTTTTCCTGAATATAATCAGGAAAAAACGCATACGCCCTTTTTGGCCAACCAAGCAAGCTTGCAAAGGAAATCTGCACTACAATGAAGTCTCACTTCCCCCCGGTCAAAAGGGCCATCTGAAAAAAGTGTAAAATCCAGAAAGGCAGGACAGGCCATGGAGAACTGGGAGCCTTGTTATGCTGATGGGCGGGATGTAAATTGCCAACAGACACTCGGGAGAAGTGTATGGTGTTTCCTGAAACATCTAAAAAACAAAGCAACAGAGCCTAGGGCACTGCCACTTATGGTCCTATAGCTTAGGGAAATTAAAATCAAAAAGACACAGCCACCCCAAAGTTTGGGACGCCTCTGTTTACAAGAACCTCGTTTACAGTACAAGTTCAACATCGCAGAAAGTGAAAAATGGATAAAGAAGTTGTGGTATTTACTTACAAAGCAATATCACTCAGCAATGAAATCTATGTCATCAGGCCCTTAGCAGCACAATGAGTGGATTATGATGATTCTAACTGAAATAAGTCACACAGAAAAAGAAACATCATAAGATATCAGTAATACACGGAATGTAAACTTGGCTACACAGGAACTGAATTACAGAACAGAACAGGGTCTCAAATTTAGAAAACCAACTTATGCTTGCTTAAGGGTAAAGGTGAGTTGGGGTGCTGCATTAAACCAGAGATTGAAATGAGCACAGATAAAGTTCCTTAAGCCAAATATGGAATAGACAAGAGCTACTCCATGCTCAACGAAATGGACTCAACACCGCATATTAAACGCCTAAGAATGTACCTGACTAGTAAGTATCTTAAAACCTATGGATTGCTATGTCTCCGAAAGAGAATCAAGCGTGTGTACAGGGGCATAAACGCAGCAGTGATAGGATTGGAGATGTTCGGTGAGCAAATGAAGACCCTTTGAAGTCATATTGCATGATACCCATTACACGGGTCTGAACTCTCCAGGTTTAAGGTATTCTTCCTTCAGCTAAAACATGCACGTGGAACCCAAGTATGATCAACCATGTGAACGAGAGACGTGTTCAAATATGTCTCAGTTTTCCTCCCCTGGTACTCGGGTGCAACATTCCAGATGCTTTACTAACACTCTCCCCACTTGGAGAGTCAGCGCCTTTAACCTCCTGTTTGGCCCAGTTTGCAATTTCTGCGGAAGATGAACAGGAATAGCGAGAACAAATGAGAGCCTAGCTGGAGGTGTCTGGACGGGCAAATTTAACTCTCATTTCCCACCAGGAAGAGGAAATAACCAAAGGCTCAGCGTGCCGTGCCGGAACCAGATTAGGGCCTGAAGCCATCCTGCGGTGTTGCGGCCAGCTCAAAAGAAAGCGAGTTGAAGAAAGGAGCTCAGGGGCACTGTAATTCACAAACCTGCAGAGTTATAAATGACAGCTATCGTCCAAAAATAGACTGAAGTAAGGCTGCCAAGAGGACTTGAAAGTGGGGCAGAATTGCAGGAAACCGATTTCAGGAGGTAGACTGGAATTGCATTGAAAGCATAGGAAAAGAGGCAGAACGTCCACAATGATGCACTTGGCCAAAAAGGGCGTATGCATTTTTTCCTGAATATATTCAGGAAAAAACGCATACGCCCTTTTTGGCCAACCAAGCAAGCTTGAAAAGGAAATCTGCACTACAATGAAGTCTCACTTCCCCCCGGTCAAAAGGGCCATCTGAAAAAAGTGTAAAATCCAGAAAGGCAGGACAGGCCATGGAGAACTGGGAGCCTTGTTATGCTGATGGGCGGGATGTAAATTGCCAACAACCACTCGGGAGAAGTGTATGGTGTTTCCTGAAACATCTAAAAAACAAAGCAACAGAACCTAGGGCACTTCCACTTATGGTCCTATAGCTTAGGGAAATTAAAATCAAAAAGACACAGCCACCCCAAAGTTTGGAACGGCTCTGTTTACAAGAACCTCGTTTACAGTACAAGTTCAACATCGCAGAAAGTGAAAAATGGATAAAGAAGTTGTGGTATTTACTTACAAAGCAATATCACTCAGCAATGAAATCTGTGTCATCTGGCCCTTAGCAGCACAATGAGTGGATTCAGGTATGATGATTCTAACTGAAATAAGTCACACAGAAAAAGAAACATCATAAGATATCAGTAATACACGGAATGTAAACTTGGCTACACAGGAACTGAATTACAGAACAGAACAGGGTCTCAAATTTAGAAAACCAACTTATGCTTGCTTAAGGGTAAAGGGGAGTTGGGGTGCTGCATTAAACCAGAGATTGAAATGAGCACAGATAAAGTTCCTTAAGCCAAATATGGAATAGACAAGAGCTACTCCTTGCTCAACGAAATGGACTCAACACCGCATATTAAACGCCTAAGAATGTACCTGACTAGTAAGTATCTTAAAACCTATGGATTGCTATGTCTCCGAAAGAGAATCAAGCGTGTGTACAGGGGCATAAACGCAGCAGTGATAGGATTGGAGATGTTCGGTGAGCAAATGAAGACCCTTTGAAGTCATATTGCATGATACCCATTACACGGGTCTGAACTCTCCAGGTTTAAGGTATTCTTCCTTCAGCTAAAACATGCACGTGGAACCCAAGTATGATCAACCATGTGAACGAGAGACGTGTTCAAATATGTCTCAGTTTTCCTCCCCTGGTACTCGGGTGCAACATTCCAGATGCTTTACTAACACTCTCCCCACTTGGAGAGTCAGCGCCTTTAACCTCCTGTTTGGCCCAGTTTGCAATTTCTGCGGAAGATGAACAGGAATAGCGAGAACCAATGAGAGCCTAGCTGGAGGTGTCTGGACGGGCAAATTTAACTCTCATTTCCCACCAGGAAGAGGAAATAACCAAAGGCTCAGCGTGCCGTGCCGGAACCAGATTAGGGCCTGAAGCCATCCTGCGGTGTTGCGGCCAGCTCAAAAGAAAGCGAGTTGAAGAAAGGAGCTCAGGGGCACTGTAATTCACAAACCTGCAGAGTTATAAATGACAGCTATCGTCCAAAAATAGACTGAAGTAAGGCTGCCAAGAGGACTTGAAAGCGGGGCAGAATTGCAGGAAACCGATTTCAGGAGGTAGACTGGAATTGCATTGAAAGCATAGGAAAAGAGGCAGAACGTCCACAATGATGCACTTGGCCAAAAAGGGCGTATGCGTTTTTTCCTGAATATATTCAGGAAAAAACGCATACGCCCTTTTTGGCCAACCAAGCAAGCTTGCAAAGGAAATCTGCACTACAATGAAGTCTCACTTCCCCCCGGTCAAAAGGGCCATCTGAAAAAAGTGTAAAATCCAGAAAGGCAGGACAGGCCATGGAGAACTGGGAGCCTTGTTATGCTGAAGGGCGGGATGTAAATTGCCAACAACCACCTGGGAGAAGTGTATGGTGTTTCCTGAAACATCTAAAAAACAAAGCAACAGAGCCTAGGGCACTTCCACTTATGGTCCTATAGCTTAGGGAATTTAAAATCAAAAAGACACAGCCACCCCAAAGTTTGGAACGGCTCTGTTTACAAGAACCTCGTTTACAGTACAAGTTCAACATCGCAGAAAGTGAAAAATGGATAAAAAAGTTGTGGTATTTACTTACAAAGCAATATCACTCAGCAATGAAATCTGTGTCATCAGGCCCTTAGTAGCACAATGAGTGGATTCAGGTATGATGATTCTAACTGAAATAAGTCACACAGAAAAAGAAACATCATAAGATATCAGTAATACACGGAATGTAAACTTGGCTACACAGGAACTGAATTATAGAACAGAACAGGGTCTCAAATTTAGAAAACCAACCTATGCTTGCTTAAGGGTAAAGGTGAGTTGGGGTGCTGCATAAAACCAGAGATTGAAATGAGCACAGATAAAGTTCCTTAAGCCAAATATGGAATAGACAAGAGCTACTCCTTGCTCAAAAAAATGGACTCAACACCGCATATTAAACGCCTAAGAATGTACCTGACTAGTAAGTATCTTAAAATCTAGGGATTGCTATGTCTCCGAAAGAGAATCAAGCATGTGTACAGGGGCATAAACGCAGCAGTGATAGGATTGGAGAGGTTCGGTGAGCAAATGAAGACCCTTTGAAGTCATATTGCATGGTACCCATTCCACGGGTTTCAACTACCCAGGTTTTAGGTATTCTTCCTTCAGCTAAAACATGCATGTGGAACCCAGAGTATGATCAACCATGTGATCGGGAGACGTGTTCAAATATGTCTCAGTTTTCCTCCCCTGGTACTCGGGTGCAACATTCCAGACGCTTTACTAACACTCTCCCCACTTGGAGAGTCAGCGCCTTTAACCTCCTGTTTGGCCCAGTTTGCAATTTCTGCGGAAGATGAACAGGAATAGCGAGAACCAATGAGAGACTAGCTGGAGGTATCTGGACGGGCAAATTTAAGTCTCATTTCCCACCAGGAAGAGGAAATAACCAGAGGGTCAGCGTGCCGTGCCGGAACCAGATTAGGGCCTGAAGCCATCCTGCGGTGTTGCGGCCAGGTCACAAGAAAGCAAGTTGAAGAAAGGAGCTCAGGGGCACTGTAATTCACAAACCTGCAGAGTTATAAATGACAGCTATCGTCCAAAAATAGACTGAAGTAAGGCTGCCAAGAGGACTTGAAAGCGGGGCAGAATTGCAGGAAACCGATTTCAGGAGGTAGACTGGAATTGCATTGAAAGCATAGGAAAAGAGGCAGAACGTCCACAATGATGCACTTGGCCAAAAAGGGCGTATGCGTTTTTTCCTGAATATATTCAGGAAAAAACGCATACGCCCTTTTTGGCCAACCAAGCAAACTTGCAAAGGAAATCTGCACTACAATGAAGTCTCACTTCCCCCCGGTCAAAAGGGCCATCTGAAAAAAGTGTAAAATCCAGAAAGGCAGGACAGGCCATGGAGAACTGGGAGCCTTGTTATGCTGTTGGGCGGGATGTAAATTGCCAACAGACACTCAGGAGAAGTGTATGGTGTTTCCTGAAACATCTAAAAAACAAAGCAACAGAACCTAGGGCACTTCCACTTATGGTCCTATAGCTTAGGGAAATTAAAATCAAAAAGACACAGCCACCCCAAAGTTTGGGACGCCTCCGTTTAAAAGAACCTCGTTTACCGTACAAGTTCAATATCACAGAAAGTGAAAAATGGATAAAGAACTTGTGGTACTTACGTACAATGCAGTATCACTCAGCAATGAAATCTATGTCATCAGGCCCGTAGCAGCATAATGAGTGGATTCAGGTACGATGATTCTAACTGAAATAAGTCACACAGAAAAAGAAACATCATAAGATATCACTAATACACGGAATGTAAACTTGGCTACACAGGAACTGCATTCCAAAACAGAACAGGGTCTCAAATTTAGAAAACCAACTTATGCTTGCTTAAGGGTAAAGGTGAGTTGGGGTGCTGCATAAAACCAGAGATTGAAATGAGCACAGATAAAGTTCCTTAAGCCAAATATGGAATAGACAAGAGCTACTCCTTGCTCAACGAAATGGACTCAACACCGCATATTAAACGCCTAAGAATGTACCTGACTAGTAAGTATCTTAAAACCTATGGATTGCTATGTCTCCGAAAGAGAATCAAGCGTGTGTACAGGGGCATAAACGCAGCAGTGATAGGATTGGAGAGGTTCGGTGAGCAAATGAAGACCCTTTGAAGTCATATTGCATGGTACCCATTACACGGGTCTCAACTCTCCAGGTTTAAGGTATTCTTCCTTCAGCTAAAACATGCATGTGGAACGCAGAGTATGATCAACCATGTGAACGAGAGACGTGTTCAAATATGTCTCAGTTTTCCTCCCCTGGTACTCGGGTGCAACATTCCAGACGCTTTACTAACACTCTCCCCACTTGGAGAGTCAGCGCCTTTAACCTCCTGTTTGGCCCAGTTTGCAATTTCTGCGGAAGATGAACAGGAATAGCGAGAACCAATGAGAGACTAGCTGGAGGTGTCTGGACGGGCAAATTTAACACTCATTTCCCACCAGGAAGAGGAAATAACCAAAGCCTCAGCGTGCCGTGCCGGAACCAGATTAGGGCCTGAAGCCATCCTGCGGTGTTGCGGCCAGCTCAAAAGAAAGCGAGTTGAAGAAAGGAGCTCAGGGTCACTGTAATTCACAAACCTGCAGAGTTATAAATGACAGCTATCGTCCAAAAATAGACTGAAGTAAGGCTGCCAAGAGGACTTGAAAGCGGGGCAGAATTGCAGGAAACCGATTTCAGGAGGTAGACTGGAATTGCATTGAAAGCATAGGAAAAGAGGCAGAACGTCCACAATGATGCACTTGGCCAAAAAGGGCGTATGCGTTTTTTCCTGAATATATTCAGGAAAAAACGCATACGCCCTTTTTGGCCAACCAAGCAAACTTGCAAAGGAAATCTGCACTACAATGAAGTCTCACTTCCCCCCGGTCAAAAGGGCCATCTGAAAAAAGTGTAAAATCCAGAAAGGCAGGACAGGCCATGGAGAACTGGGAGCCTTGTTATGCTGTTGGGCGGGATGTAAATTGCCAACAGACACTCAGGAGAAGTGTATGGTGTTTCCTGAAACATCTAAAAAACAAAGCAACAGAACCTAGGGCACTTCCACTTATGGTCCTATAGCTTAGGGAAATTAAAATCAAAAAGACACAGCCACCCCAAAGTTTGGGACGCCTCCGTTTAAAAGAACCTCGTTTACCGTACAAGTTCAATATCACAGAAAGTGAAAAATGGATAAAGAACTTGTGGTACTTACGTACAATGCAGTATCACTCAGCAATGAAATCTATGTCATCAGGCCCGTAGCAGCATAATGAGTGGATTCAGGTACGATGATTCTAACTGAAATAAGTCACACAGAAAAAGAAACATCATAAGATATCACTAATACACGGAATGTAAACTTGGCTACACAGGAACTGCATTCCAAAACAGAACAGGGTCTCAAATTTAGAAAACCAACTTATGCTTGCTTAAGGGGAAAGGTGAGTTGGGGTGCTGCATAAAACCAGAGATTGAAATGAGCACAGATAAAGTTCCTTAAGCCAAATATGGAATAGACAAGAGCTACTCCTTGCTCAACGAAATGGACTCAAAACCCCATATTAAACGCCTAAGAATGTACCTGACTAGTAAGTATCTTAAAACCTATGGATTGCTATGTCTCCAAAAGAGAATCAAGCGTGTGTACAGGGGCATAAATGCAGCAGTGATAGGATTGGAGAGGTTCGGGGAGCAAATGAAGACCCTTTGAAGTCATATTGCATGGTACCCATTCCACGGGTCTCAACTCTCCAGGTTTAAGGTATTCTTCCTTCAGCAAAAACATGCATGTGGAACCCAGAGTATGATCAACCATGTGAACGGGAGACGTGTTCAAATATGTCTCAGTTTTCCTACCCTGGTACTCGGGTGCAACACTCCAGACGCTTTACTAACACTCTCCCGACTTGGAGAGTCAGTCCCTTTAACCTCCTGTTTGGCCCAGTTTGCAATTTCTGCGGAAGCTGAACAGGAATAGCGAGAACCAATGAGAGGCTAGCTGCAGGTGTCTGGACGGGCAAATTTAACTCTCATTTCCCACCAGGAAGAGGAATTAACCAAAGGCTCAGCATGCCGGGCCGGAACCAGATTAGGGACTGAAGCCATCCTGCGGTGTTGCGGCCAGGTCACAAGAAAGCGAGTTGAAGAAAGGAGCTCAGGGGCACTGTAATTCACAAACCTGCAGAGTTATAAATGACAGCTATCGTCCAAAAATAGACTGAAGTAAGGCTGCCAAGAGGACTTGAAAGCGGGGCAGAATTGCAGGAAACCGATTTCAGGAGGTAGACTGGAATTGCATTGAAAGCATAGGAAAAGAGGCAGAAAGTCCACAATGATGCACTTGGCCAAAAAGGGCGTATGCGTTTTTTCCTGAATATATTCAGGAAAAAACGCATACGCCCTTTTTGGCCAACCAAGCAAGCTTGCAAAGGAAATCTGCACTACAATGAAGTCTCACTTCCCCACGGTCAAAAGGGCAATCTGAAAAAAGTGTAAAATCCAGAAAGGCAGGACAGGCCATGGAGAACTGGGAGCCTTGTTATGCTGATGGGCGGGATGTAAATTGCCAACAGACACTCCGGAGAAGTGCATGGTGTTTCCTGAAACATCTAAAAAACAAAGCAACAGAGCCTAGGGCACTTCCACTTATGGTCCTATAGCTTAGGGAAATTAAAATCAAAAAGACACAGCCACCCCAAAGTTTGGAACGGCTCTGTTTACAAGAACCTCGTTTACAGTACAAGTTCAACATCGCAGAAAGTGAAAAATGGATAAAGAAGTTGTGGTATTTACTTACAAAGCAATATCACTCAGCAATGAAATCTATGTCATCAGGCCCTTAGCAGCACAATGAGTGGATTCAGGTATGATGATTCTAACTGAAATAAGTCACACAGAAAAAGAAACATCATAAGATATCAGTAATACACGGAATGTAAACTTGGCTACACAGGAACTGAATTACAGAACACAACAGGGTCTCAAATTTAGAAAACCAACTTATGCTTGCTTAAGGGTAAAGGTGAGTTGGGGTGCTGCATAAAACCAGAGATTGAAATGAGCACAGATAAAGTTCCTTAAGCCAAATATGGAATAGACAAGAGCTACTCCTTGCTCAACGAAATGGACTCAACACCGCATATTAAACGCCTAAGAATGTACCTGACTAGTAAGTATCTTAAAACCTATGGATTGCTATGTCTCCGAAAGAGAATCAAGCGTGTGTACAGGGGCATAAACGCAGCAGTGATAGGATTGGAGAGGTTCGGTGAGCAAATGAAGACCCTTTGAAGTCATATTGCATGGTACCCATTACACGGGTCTCAACTCTCCAGGTTTAAGGTATTCTTCCTTCAGCTAAAACATGCATGTGGAACGCAGAGTATGATCAACCATGTGAACGAGAGATGTGTTCAAATATGTCTCAGTTTTCCTCCCCTGGTACTCGGGTGCAACATTCCAGACGCTTTACTAACACTCTCCCCACTTGGAGAGTCAGCGCCTTTAACCTCCTGTTTGGCCCAGTTTGCAATTTCTGCGGAAGATGAACAGGAATAGCGAGAACCAATGAGAGGCTAGCTGGAGGTGTCTGGACGGGCAAATTTAACACTCATTTCCCACCAGGAAGAGGAAATAACCAAAGCCTCAGCGTGCCGTGCCGGAACCAGATTAGGGCCTGAAGCCATCCTGCGGTGTTGCGGCCAGCTCAAAAGAAAGCGAGTTGAAGAAAGGAGCTCAGGGTCACTGTAATTCACAAACCTGCAGAGTTATAAATGACAGCTATCGTCCAAAAATAGACTGAAGTAAGGCTGCCAAGAGGACTTGAAAGCGGGGCAGAATTGCAGGAAACCGATTTCAGGAGGTAGACTGGAATTGCATTGAAAGCATAGGAAAAGAGGCAGAACGTCCACAATGATGCACTTGGCCAAAAAGGGCGTATGCGTTTTTTCCTGAATATATTCAGGAAAAAACGCATACGCCCTTTTTGGCCAACCAAGCAAGCTTGCAAAGGAAATCTGCACTACAATGAAGTCTCACTTCCCCCCGGTCAAAAGGGCCATCTGAAAAAAGTGTAAAATCCAGAAAGGCAGGACAGGCCATGGAAACTGGGAGCCTTGTTATGCTGAAGGGCGGGATGTAAATTGCCAACAACCACTCGGGAGAAGTGTATGGTGTTTCCTGAAACATCTAAAAAACAAAGCAACAGAGCCTAGGGCACTTCCACTTATGGTCCTATAGCTTAGGGAATTTAAAATCAAAAAGACACAGCCACCCCAAAGTTTGGAATGGCTCTGTTTACAAGAACCTCGTTTACAGTACAAGTTCAACATCGCAGAAAGTGAAAAATGGATAAAAAAGTTGTGGTATTTACTTACAAAGCAATATCACTCAGCAATGAAATCTGTGTCATCAGGCCCTTAGTAGCACAATGAGTGGATTCAGGTATGATGATTCTAACTGAAATAAGTCACACAGAAAAAGAAACATCATAAGATATCAGTAATACACGGAATGTAAACTTGGCTACACAGGAACTGAATTACAGAACAGAACAGGGTCTCAAATTTAGAAAACCAACTTATGCTTGCTTAAGGGTAAAGGTGAGTTGGGGTACTGCATAAAACCAGAGATTGAAATGAGCACAGATAAAGTTCCTTAAGCCAAATATGGAATAGACAAGAGCTACTCCTTGCTCAAAAAAATGGACTCAACACCGCATATTAAACGCCTAAGAATGTACCTGACTAGTAAGTATCTTAAAATCTAGGGATTGCTATGTCTCCGAAAGAGAATCAAGCATGTGTACAGGGGCATAAACGCAGCAGTGATAGGATTGGAGAGGTTCGGTGAGCAAATGAAGACCCTTTGAAGTCATATTGCATGGTACCCATTCCACGGGTTTCAACTACCCAGGTTTTAGGTATTCTTCCTTCAGCTAAAACATGCATGTGGAACCCAGAGTATGATCAACCATGTGATCGGGAGACGTGTTCAAATATGTCTCAGTTTTCCTCCCCTGGTACTCGGGTGCAACATTCCAGACGCTTTACTAACACTCTCCCCACTTGGAGAGTCAGCGCCTTTAACCTCCTGTTTGGCCCAGTTTGCAATTTCTGCGGAAGATGAACAGGAATAGCGAGAACCAATGAGAGACTAGCTGGAGGTGTCTGGACGGGCAAATTTAACTCTCATTTCTCACCAGGAAAAGGAATTAACCAAAGGCTCAGCATGCCGGGCCGGAACCAGATTAGGGCCTGAAGCCATCCTGCGGTGTTGCGGCCAGGTCACAAGAAAGCGAGTTGAAGAAAGGAGCTCAGGGGCACTGTAATTCACAAACCTGCAGAGTTATAAATGACAGCTATCGTCCAAAAATAGACTGAAGTAAGGCTGCCAAGAGGACTTGAAAGCGGGGCAGAATTGCAGGAAACCGATTTCAGGAGGTAGACTGGAATTGCATTGAAAGCATAGGAAAAGAGGCAGAACGTCCACAATGATGCACTTGGCCAAAAAGGGCGTATGCGTTTTTTCCTGAATATATTCAGGAAAAAACGCATACGCCCTTTTTGGCCAACCAAGCAAGCTTGCAAAGGAAATCTGCACTACAATGAAGTCTCACTTCCCCCCGGTCAAAAGGGCCATCTGAAAAAAGTGTAAAATCCAGAAAGGCAGGACAGGCCATGGAGAACTGGGAGCCTTGTTATGCTGAAGGGCGGGATGTAAATTGCCAATAAACACTCGGGAGAAGTGTATGGTGTTTCCTGAAACATCTAAAAAACAAAGCAACAGAGCCTAGGGCACTGCCACTTATGGTCCTATAGCTTAGGGAATTTAAAATCAAAAAGACACAGCCACCCCAAAGTTTCGAACGGCTCTGTTTACAAGAACCTCGTTTACAGTACAAGTTCAACATCGCAGAAAGTGAAAAATGGATAAAAAAGTTGTGGTATTTACTTACAAAGCAATATCACTCAGCAATGAAATCTGTGTCATCAGGCCCTTAGCAGCACAATGAGTGGATTCAGGTATGATGATTCTAACTGAAATAAGTGACACAGAAAAAGAAACATCATAAGATATCAGTAATACACGGAATGTAAACTTGGCTACACAGGAACTGAATTACAGAACAGAACAGGGTCTCAAATTTAGAAAACCAACTTATGCTTGCTTAAGGGTAAAGGTGAGTTGGGGTGCTGCATAAAACCAGAGATTGAAATGAGCACAGATAAAGTTCCTTAAGCCAAATATGGAATAGACAAGAGCTACTCCTTGCTCAAAGAAATGGACTCAACACCGCATATTAAACGCCTAAGAATGTACCTGACTAGTAAGTATCTTAAAATCTAGGGATTGCTATGTCTCCGAAAGAGAATCAAGCATGTGTACAGGGGCATAAACGCAGCAGTGATAGGATTGGAGAGGTTCGGTGAGCAAATGAAGACCCTTTGAAGTCATATTGCATGGTACCCATTCCACGGGTTTCAACTACCCAGGTTTTAGGTATTCTTCCTTCAGCTAAAACATGCATGTGGAACCCAGAGTATGATCAACCATGTGTTCGGGAGACGTGTTCAAATATGTCTCAGTTTTCCTCCCCTGGTACTCGGGTGCAACATTCCAGACGCTTTACTAACACTCTCCCCACTTGGAGAGTCAGCGCCTTTAACCTCCTGTTTGGCCCAGTTTGCAATTTCTGCGGAAGATGAACAGGAATAGCGAGAACCAATGAGAGACTAGCTGGAGGTGTCTGGACGGGCAAATTTAAGTCTCATTTCCCACCAGGAAGAGGAAATAACCAGAGGCTCAGCGTGCCGTGCCGGAACCAGATTAGGGCCTGAAGCCATCCTGCGGTGTTGCGGCCAGGTCACAAGAAAGCGAGTTGAAGAAAGGAGCTCAGGGGCACTGTAATTCACAAACCTGCAGAGTTATAAATGACAGCTATCGTCCAAAAATAGACTGAAGTAAGGCTGCCAAGAGGACTTGAAAGCGGGGCAGAATTGCAGGAAACCGATTTCAGGAGGTAGACTGGAATTGCATTGAAAGCATAGGAAAAGAGGCAGAACGTCCACAATGATGCACTTGGCCAAAAAGGGCGTATGCGTTTTTTCCTGAATATATTCAGGAAAAAACGCATACGCCCTTTTTGGCCAACCAAGCAAGCTTGCAAAGGAAATCTGCACTACAATGAAGTCTCACTTCCCCCCGGTCAAAAGGGCCATCTGAAAAAAGGGTAAAATCCAGAAAGGCAGGACAGGCAATGGAGAACTGGGAGCCTTGTTATGCTGATGGGCGGGATGTAAATTGTCAACAACCACTCAGGAGAAGTGTATGGTGTTTCCTGAAACATCTAAAAAACAAAGCAACAGAACCTAGGGCACTTCCACTTATGGTCCTATAGCTTAGGGAAATTAAAATCAAAAAGACACAGCCACCCCAAAGTTTGGAACGGCTCTGTTTACAAGAACCTCGTTTACAGTACAAGTTCAACATCGCAGAAAGTGAAAAATGGATAAAGAAGTTGTGGTATTTACTTACAAAGGAATATCACCAATCAATGAAATCTGTGTCATCAGGCCCTTAGCAGCACAATGAGTGGATTCAGGTATGATGATTCTAACTGAAATAAGTCACACAGAAAAAGAAACATCATAAGATATCAGTAATACACGGAATGTAAACTTGGCTACACAGGAACTGAATTACAGAACAGAACAGGGTCTCAAATTTAGAAAACCAACTTATGCTTGCTTAAGGGGAAAGGTGAGTTGGGGTGCTGCATAAAACCAGAGATTGAAATGAGCACAGATAAAGTTCCTTAAGCCAAATATGGAATAGACAAGAGCTACTCCTTGCTCAACGAAATGGACTCAACACCGCATATTAAACGCCTAAGAATGTACCTGACTAGTAAGTATCTTAAAACCTATGGATTGCTATGTCTCCGAAAGAGAATCAAGCATGTGTACAGGGGCATAAACGCAGCAGTGATAGGATTGGAGAGGTTCGGTGAGCAAATGAAGACCCTTTGAAGTCATATTGCATGGTACCCATTCCACGGGTTTCAACTACCCAGGTTTAAGGTATTCTTCCTTCAGCTAAAACATGCATGTGGAACCTAGAGTATGATCAACCATGTGATCGGGAGACGTGTTCAAATATGTCTCAGTTTTCCTCCCCTGGTACTCGGGTGCAACATTCCAGACGCTTTACTAACACTCTCCCGACTTGGAGAGTCAGTCGCTTTAACCTCCTGTTTGGCCCAGTTTGCAATTTCTGCGGAAGCTGAACAGGAATAGCGAGAACCAATGAGAGGCTAGCTGCAGGTGTCTGGACGGGCAAATTTAACTCTCATTTCTCACCAGGAAAAGGAATTAACCAAAGGCTCAGCATGCCGGGCCGGAACCAGATTAGGGCCTGAAGCCATCCTGCGGTGTTGCGGCCAGGTCACAAGAAAGCGAGTTGAAGAAAGGAGCTCAGGGGCACTGTAATTCACAAACCTGCAGAGTTATAAATGACAGCTATCGTCCAAAAATAGACTGAAGTAAGGCTGCCAAGAGGACTTGAAAGCGGGGCAGAATTGCAGGAAACCGATTTCAGGAGGTAGACTGGAATTGCATTGAAAGCATAGGAAAAGAGGCAGAACGTCCACAATGATGCACTTGGCCAAAAAGGGCGTATGCGTTTTTTCCTGAATATATTCAGGAAAAAACGCATACGCCCTTTTTGGCCAACCAAGCAAGCTTGCAAAGGAAATCTGCACTACAATGAAGTCTCACTTCCCCCCGGTCAAAAGGGCCATCTGAAAAAAGTGTAAAATCCAGAAAGGCAGGACAGGCCATGGAGAACTGGGAGCCTTGTTATGCTGAAGGGCGGGATGTAAATTGCCAATAAACACTCGGGAGAAGTGTATGGTGTTTCCTGAAACATCTAAAAAACAAAGCAACAGAGCCTAGGGCACTTCCACTTATGGTCCTATAGCTTAGGGAATTTAAAATCAAAAAGACACAGCCACCCCAAAGTTTCGAACGGCTCTGTTTACAAGAACCTCGTTTACAGTACAAGTTCAACATCGCAGAAAGTGAAAAATGGATAAAAAAGTTGTGGTATTTACTTACAAAGCAATATCACTCAGCAATGAAATCTGTGTCATCAGGCCCTTAGCAGCACAATGAGTGGATTCAGGTATGATGATTCTAACTGAAATAAGTGACACAGAAAAAGAAACATCATAAGATATCACTAATACACGGAATGTAAACTTGGCTACACAGGAACTGAATTACAGAACAGAACAGGGTCTCAAATTTAGAAAACCAACTTATGCTTGCTTAAGGGTAAAGGTGAGTTGGGGTGCTGCATAAAACCAGAGATTGAAATGAGCACAGATAAAGTTCCTTAAGCCAAATATGGAATAGACAAGAGCTACTCCTTGCTCAAAGAAATGGACTCAACACCGCATATTAAACGCCTAAGAATGTACCTGACTAGTAAGTATCTTAAAATCTAGGGATTGCTATGTCTCCGAAAGAGAATCAAGCATGTGTACAGGGGCATAAACGCAGCAGTGATAGGATTGGAGAGGTTCGGTGAGCAAATGAAGACCCTTTGAAGTCATATTGCATGGTACCCATTCCACGGGTTTCAACTACCCAGGTTTTAGGTATTCTTCCTTCAGCTAAAACATGCATGTGGAACCCAGAGTATGATCAACCATGTGATCGGGAGACGTGTTCAAATATGTCTCAGTTTTCCTCCCCTGGTACTCGGGTGCAACATTCCAGACGCTTTACTAACACTCTCCCCACTTGGAGAGTCAGCGCCTTTAACCTCCTGTTTGGCCCAGTTTGCAATTTCTGCGGAAGATGAACAGGAATAGCGAGAACCAATGAGAGACTAGCTGGAGGTGTCTGGACGGGCAAATTTAAGTCTCATTTCCCACCAGGAAGAGGAAATAACCAGAGGCTCAGCGTGCCGTGCCGGAACCAGATTAGGGCCTGAAGCCATCCTGCGGTGTTGCGGCCAGGTCACAAGAAAGCGAGTTGAAGAAAGGAGCTCAGGGGCACTGTAATTCACAAACCTGCAGAGTTATAAATGACAGCTATCGTCCAAAAATAGACTGAAGTAAGGCTGCCAAGAGGACTTGAAAGCGGGGCAGAATTGCAGGAAACCGATTTCAGGAGGTAGACTGGAATTGCATTGAAAGCATAGGAAAAGAGGCAGAACGTCCACAATGATGCACTTGGCCAAAAAGGGCGTATGCGTTTTTTCCTGAATATATTCAGGAAAAAACGCATACGCCCTTTTTGGCCAACCAAGCAAGCTTGCAAAGGAAATCTGCACTACAATGAAGTCTCACTTCCCCCCGGTCAAAAGGGCCATCTGAAAAAAGGGTAAAATCCAGAAAGGCAGGACAGGCCATGGAGAACTGGGAGCCTTGTTATGCTGATGGGCGGGATGTAAATTGTCAACAACCACTCAGGAGAAGTGTATGGTGTTTCCTGAAACATCTAAAAAACAAAGCAACAGAACCTAGGGCACTTCCACTTATGGTCCTATAGCTTAGGGAAATTAAAATCAAAAAGACACAGCCACCCCAAAGTTTGGAACGGCTCTGTTTACAAGAACCTCGTTTACAGTACAAGTTCAACATCGCAGAAAGTGAAAAATGGATAAAGAAGTTGTGGTATTTACTTACAAAGGAATATCACCAATCAATGAAATCTGTGTCATCAGGCCCTTAGCAGCACAATGAGTGGATTCAGGTATGATGATTCTAACTGAAATAAGTCACACAGAAAAAGAAACATCATAAGATATCAGTAATACACGGAATGTAAACTTGGCTACACAGGAACTGAATTACAGAACAGAACAGGGTCTCAAATTTAGAAAACCAACTTATGCTTGCTTAAGGGGAAAGGTGAGTTGGGGTGCTGCATAAAACCAGAGATTGAAATGAGCACAGATAAAGTTCCTTAAGCCAAATATGGAATAGACAAGAGCTACTCCTTGCTCAACGAAATGGACTCAACACCGCATATTAAACGCCTAAGAATGTACCTGACTAGTAAGTATCTTAAAACCTATGGATTGCTATGTCTCCGAAAGAGAATCAAGCATGTGTACAGGGGCATAAACGCAGCAGTGATAGGATTGGAGAGGTTCGGTGAGCAAATGAAGACCCTTTGAAGTCATATTGCATGGTACCCATTCCACGGGTTTCAACTACCCAGGTTTAAGGTATTCTTCCTTCAGCTAAAACATGCATGTGGAACCTAGAGTATGATCAACCATGTGATCGGGAGACGTGTTCAAATATGTCTCAGTTTTCCTCCCCTGGTACTCGGGTGCAACATTCCAGACGCTTTACTAACACTCTCCCGACTTGGAGAGTCAGTCGCTTTAACCTCCTGTTTGGCCCAGTTTGCAATTTCTGCGGAAGCTGAACAGGAATAGCGAGAACCAATGAGAGGCTAGCTGCAGGTGTCTGGACGGGCAAATTTAACTCTCATTTCTCACCAGGAAAAGGAATTAACCAAAGGCTCAGCATGCCGGGCCGGAACCAGATTAGGGCCTGAAGCCATCCTGCGGTGTTGCGGCCAGGTCACAAGAAAGCGAGTTGAAGAAAGGAGCTCAGGGGCACTGTAATTCACAAACCTGCAGAGTTATAAATGACAGCTATCGTCCAAAAATAGACTGAAGTAAGGCTGCCAAGAGGACTTGAAAGCGGGGCAGAATTGCAGGAAACCGATTTCAGGAGGTAGACTGGAATTGCATTGAAAGCATAGGAAAAGAGGCAGAACGTCCACAATGATGCACTTGGCCAAAAAGGGCGTATGCGTTTTTTCCTGAATATATTCAGGAAAAAACGCATACGCCCTTTTTGGCCAACCAAGCAAGCTTGCAAAGGAAATCTGCACTACAATGAAGTCTCACTTCCCCCCGGTCAAAAGGGCCATCTGAAAAAAGTGTAAAATCCAGAAAGGCAGGACAGGCCATGGAGAACTGGGAGCCTTGTTATGCTGAAGGGCGGGATGTAAATTGCCAATAAACACTCGGGAGAAGTGTATGGTGTTTCCTGAAACATCTAAAAAACAAAGCAACAGAGCCTAGGGCACTTCCACTTATGGTCCTATAGCTTAGGGAATTTAAAATCAAAAAGACACAGCCACCCCAAAGTTTCGAACGGCTCTGTTTACAAGAACCTCGTTTACAGTACAAGTTCAACATCGCAGAAAGTGAAAAATGGATAAAAAAGTTGTGGTATTTACTTACAAAGCAATATCACTCAGCAATGAAATCTGTGTCATCAGGCCCTTAGCAGCACAATGAGTGGATTCAGGTATGATGATTCTAACTGAAATAAGTGACACAGAAAAAGAAACATCATAAGATATCACTAATACACGGAATGTAAACTTGGCTACACAGGAACTGAATTACAGAACAGAACAGGGTCTCAAATTTAGAAAACCAACTTATGCTTGCTTAAGGGTAAAGGTGAGTTGGGGTGCTGCATAAAACCAGAGATTGAAATGAGCACAGATAAAGTTCCTTAAGCCAAATATGGAATAGACAAGAGCTACTCCTTGCTCAACCAAATGGACTCAACACCGCATATTAAACTCCTAAGAATGTACCTGACTAGTAAGTATCTTAAAACCTAGGGATTGCTATGTCTCCGAAAGAGAATCAAGCATGTGTACAGGGGCATAAACGCAGCAGTGATAGGATTGGAGAGGTTCGGTGAGCAAATGAAGACCCTTTGAAGTCATATTGCATGGTACCCATTCCACGGGTTTCAACTACCCAGGTTTAAGGTATTCTTCCTTCAGCTAAAACATGCATGTGGAACCTAGAGTATGATCAACCATGTGATCGGGAGACGTGTTCAAATATGTCTCAGTTTTCCTCCCCTGGTACTCGGGTGCAACATTCCAGACGCTTTACTAACACTCTCCCGACTTGGAGAGTCAGTCCCTTTAACCTCCTGTTTGGCCCAGTTTGCAATTTCTGCGGAAGCTGAACAGGAATAGCGAGAACCAATGAGAGGCTAGCTGCAGGTGTCTGGACGGGCAAATTTAACTCTCATTTCCCACCAGGAAGAGGAATTAACCAAAGGCTCAGCATGCCGGGCTGGAACCAGATTAGGGCCTGAAGCCATCCTGCGGTGTTGCGGCCAGGTCACAAGAAAGCGAGTTGAAGAAAGGAGCTCAGGGGCACTGTAATTCACAAACCTGCAGAGTTATAAATGACAGCTATCGTCCAAAAATAGACTGAAGTAAGGCTGCCAAGAGGACTTGAAAGCGGGGCAGAATTGCAGGAAACCGATTTCAGGAGGTAGACTGGAATTGCATTGAAAGCATAGGAAAAGAGGCAGAACGTCCACAATGATGCATTTGGCCAAAAAGGGCGTATGCGTTTTTTCCTGAATATATTCAGGAAAAAACGCATACGCCCTTTTTGGCCAACCAAGCAAGCTTGCAAAGGAAATCTGCACTACAATGAAGTCTCACATCCCCCCGGTCAAAAGGGCCATCTGAAAAAAGTGTAAAATCCAGAAAGGCAGGACAGGCCATGGAGAACTGGGAGCCTTGTTATGCTGATGGGCGGGATGTAAATTGCCAACAGACACTGGGGAGAAGTGTATGGTGTTTCCTGAAACATCTAAAAAACAAAGCAACAGAACCTAGGGCACTTCCACTTATGGTCCTATAGCTTAGGGAATTTAAAATCAAAAAGACACAGCCACCCCAAAGTTTGGAACGGCTCTGTTTACAAGAACCTCGTTTACAGTACAAGTTCAACATCGCAGAAAGTGAAAAATGGATAAAGAAGTTGTGGTATTTACTTACAAAGCAATATCACTCAGCAATGAAATCTGTGTCATCAGGCCCTTAGCAGCACAATGAGTGGATTCAGGTATGATGATTCTAACTGAAATAAGTCACACAGAAAAAGAAACATCATAAGATATCAGTAATACATGGAATGTAAACTTGGCTACACAGGAAATGAATTACAGAACAGAACAGGGTCTCAAATTTAGAAAACCAACTTATGCTTGCTTAAGGGTAAAGGTGAGTTGGGGTGCTGCATAAAACCAGAGATTGAAATGAGCACAGATAAAGTTCCTTAAGTCAAATATGGAATAGACAAGAGCTACTCCTTGCTCAACGAAATGGACTCAACACCGCATATTAAACGCCTAAGAATGTACCTGACTAGTAAGTATCTTAAAACCTATGGATTGCTATGTCTCCGAAAGAGAATCAAGCATGTGTACAGGGGCATAAACGCAGCAGTGATAGGATTGGAGAGGTTCGGTGAGCAAATGAAGACCCTTTGAAGTCATATTGCATGGTACCCATTCCACGGGTTTCAACTACCCAGGTTTAAGGTATTCTTCCTTCAGCTAAAACATGCATGTGGAACCTAGAGTATGATCAACCATGTGATCGGGAGACGTGTTCAAATCTGTCTCAGTTTTCCTCCCCTGGTACTCGGGTGCAACATTCCAGACGCTTTACTAACACTCTCCCGACTTGGAGAGTCAGTCCCTTTAACCTCTGTTTGGCCCAGTTTGCAATTTCTGCGGAAGCTGAACAGGAATAGCGAGAACCAATGAGAGACTAGCTGGAGGTGTCTGGACAGGCAAATTTAACTCTCATTTCCCACCAGGAAGAGGAATTAACCAAAGGCTCAGCGTGCCGTGCCGGAACCAGATTAGGGCCTGAAGCCATCCTGCGGTGTTGCGGCCAGCTCACAAGAAAGCGAGTTGAAGAAAGGAGCTCAGGGGCACTGTAATTCACAAACCTGCAGAGTTATAAATGACAGCTATCGTCCAAAAATAGACTGAAGTAAGGCTGCCAAGAGGACTTGAAAGCGGGGCAGAATTGCAGGAAACCGATTTCAGGAGGTAGACTGGAATTGCATTGAAAGCATAGGAAAAGAGGCAGAACGTCCACAATGATGCACTTGGCCAAAAAGGGCGTATGCGTTTTTTCCTGAATATATTCAGGAAAAAACGCATACGCCCTTTTTGGCCAACCAAGCAAGCTTGCAAAGGAAATCTGCACTACAATGAACTCTCATTCCCCCCGGTCAAAAGGGCCATCTGAAAAAAGTGTAAAATCCAGAAAGGCAGGACAGGCCATGGAGAACTGGGAGCCTTGTTATGCTGATGGGCGGGATGTAAATTGCCAACAACCACTCGGGAGAAGTGTATGGTGTTTCCTGAAACATCTAAAAAACAAAGCAACAGAACCTAGGGCACTTCCACTTATGGTCCTATAGCTTAGGGAAATTAAAATCAAAAAGACACAGCCACCCCAACGTTTGGAACGGCTCTGTTTACAAGAACCTGGTTTACAGTACAAGTTCAACATCGCAGAAAGTGAAAAATGGATAAAGAAGTTGTGGTATTTACTTACAAAGCAATATCACTCAGCAATGAAATCTGTGTCATCAGGCCCTTAGCAGCACAATGAGTGGATTCAGGTATGATGATTCTAACTGAAATAAGTCACACAGAAAAAGAAACATCATAAGATATCAGTAATACATGGAATGTAAACTTGGCTACACAGGAACTGAATTACAGAACAGAACAGGGTCTCAAATTTAGAAAACCAACTTATGCTTGCTTAAGGGTAAAGGTGAGTTGGGGTGCTGCATAAAACCAGAGATTGAAATGAGCACAGATAAAGTTCCTTAAGCCAAATATGGAATAGACAAGAGCTACTCCTTGCTCAACCAAATGGACTCAACACCCCATATTAAACGCCTAAGAATGTACCTGACTAGTAAGTATCTTAAAACCTATGGATTGCTATGTCTCCGAAAGAGAATCAAGCATGTGTACAGGGGCATAAACGCAGCAGTGATAGGATTGGAGAGGTTCGGTGAGCAAATGAAGACCCTTTGAAGTCATATTGCATGGTACCCATTCCACGGGTTTCAACTACCCAGGTTTAAGGTATTCTTCCTTCAGCTAAAACATGCATGTGGAACCTAGAGTATGATCAACCATGTGATCGGGAGACGTGTTCAAATATGTCTCAGTTTTCCTCCCCTGGTACTCGGGTGCAACATTCCAGACGCTTTACTAACACTCTCCCGACTTGGAGAGTCAGTCCCTTTAACCTCCTGTTTGGCCCAGTTTGCAATTTCTGCGGAAGATGAACAGGAATAGCGAGAACCAATGAGAGGCTAGCTGCAGGTGTCTGGACGGGCAAATTTAACTCTCATTTCCCACCAGGAAGACGAATTAACCAAGGGCTCTGCATGCCAGGCCGGAACCAGATTAGGGCCTGAAGCCATCCTGCGGTGTTGCGGCCAGGTCACAAGAAAGCGAGTTGAAGAAAGGAGCTCAGGGGCACTGTAATTCACAAACCTGCAGAGTTATAAATGACAGCTATCGTCCAAAAATAGACTGAAGTAAGGCTGCCAAGAGGACTTGAAAGCGGGGCAGAATTGCAGGAAACCGATTTCAGGAGGTAGACTGGAATTGCATTGAAAGCATAGGAAAAGAGGCAGAACGTCCACAATGATGCATTTGGCCAAAAAGGGCGTATGCGTTTTTTCCTGAATATATTCAGGAAAAAACGCATACGCCCTTTTTGGCCAACCAAGCAAGCTTGCAAAGGAAATCTGCACTACAATGAAGTCTCACATCCCCCCGGTCAAAAGGGCCATCTGAAAAAAGTGTAAAATCCAGAAAGGCAGGACAGGCCATGGAGAACTGGGAGCCTTGTTATGCTGATGGGCGGGATGTAAATTGCCAACAGACACTGGGGAGAAGTGTATGGTGTTTCCTGAAACATCTAAAAAACAAAGCAACAGAACCTAGGGCACTTCCACTTATGGTCCTATAGCTTAGGGAATTTAAAATCAAAAAGACACAGCCACCCCAAAGTTTGGAACGGCTCTGTTTACAAGAACCTCGTTTACAGTACAAGTTCAACATCGCAGAAAGTGAAAAATGGATAAAGAAGTTGTGGTATTTACTTACAAAGCAATATCACTCAGCAATGAAATCTGTGTCATCAGGCCCTTAGCAGCACAATGAGTGGATTCAGGTATGATGATTCTAACTGAAATAAGTCACACAGAAAAAGAAACATCATAAGATATCAGTAATACATGGAATGTAAACTTGGCTACACAGGAAATGAATTACAGAACAGAACAGGGTCTCAAATTTAGAAAACCAACTTATGCTTGCTTAAGGGTAAAGGTGAGTTGGGGTGCTGCATAAAACCAGAGATTGAAATGAGCACAGATAAAGTTCCTTAAGTCAAATATGGAATAGACAAGAGCTACTCCTTGCTCAACGAAATGGACTCAACACCGCATATTAAACGCCTAAGAATGTACCTGACTAGTAAGTATCTTAAAACCTATGGATTGCTATGTCTCCGAAAGAGAATAAAGCATGTGTACAGGGGCATAAACGCAGCAGTGATAGGATTGGAGAGGTTCGGTGAGCAAATGAAGACCCTTTGAAGTCATATTGCATGGTACCCATTCCACGGGTTTCAACTACCCAGGTTTAAGGTATTCTTCCTTCAGCTAAAACATGCATGTGGAACCTAGAGTATGATCAACCATGTGATCGGGAGACGTGTTCAAATCTGTCTCAGTTTTCCTCCCCTGGTACTCGGGTGCAACATTCCAGACGCTTTACTAACACTCTCCCGACTTGGAGAGTCAGTCCCTTTAACCTCCTGTTTGGCCCAGTTTGCAATTTCTGCGGAAGCTGAACAGGAATAGCGAGAACCAATGAGAGGCTAGCTGCAGGTGTCTGGACAGGCAAATTTAACTCTCATTTCCCACCAGGAAGAGGAATTAACCAAAGGCTCAGCATGCCGGGCCGGAACCAGATTAGGGCCTGAAGCCATCCAGCGGTGTTGCGGCCAGGTCACAAGAAAGCGAGTTGAAGAAAGGAGCTCAGGGGCACTGTAATTCACAAACCTGCAGAGTTATAAATGACAGCTATCGTCCAAAAATAGACTGAAGTAAGGCTGCCAAGAGGACTTGAAAGCGGGGCAGAATTGCAGGAAACCGATTTCAGGAGGTAGACTGGAATTGCATTGAAAGCATAGGAAAAGAGGCAGAACGTCCACAATGATGCACTTGGCCAAAAAGGGCGTATGCGTTTTTTCCTGAATATATTCAGGAAAAAACGCATACGCCCTTTTTGGCCAACCAAGCAAGCTTGCAAAGGAAATCTGCACTACAATGAAGTCTCACTTCCCCCCGGTCAAAAGGGCCATCTGAAAAAAGTGTAAAATCCAGAAAGGCAGGACAGGCCATGGAGAACTGGGAGCCTTGTTATGCTGAAGGGCGGGATGTAAATTGCCAATAAACACTCGGGAGAAGTGTATGGTGTTTCCTGAAACATCTAAAAAACAAAGCAACAGAGCCTAGGGCACTGCCACTTATGGTCCTATAGCTTAGGGAAATTAAAATCAAAAAGACACAGCCACCCTAAAGTTTGGGACGCCTCTGTTTACAAGAACCTCGTTTACAGTACAAGTTCAACATCACAGAAAGTGAAAAATGGATAAAGAAGTTGTGGTATTTACTTACAAAGCAATATCACTCAGCAATGAAATCTGTGTCATCAGGCCCTTAGCAGCACAATGAGTGGATTCAGGTATGATGATTCTAACTGAAATAAGTCACACAGAAAAAGAAACATCATAAGATATCAGTAATACACGGAATGTAAACTTGGCTACACAGGAACTGAATTACAGAACAGAACAGGGTCTCAAATTTAGAAAACCAACTTATGCTTGCTTAAGGGTAAAGGTGAGTTGGGGTGCTGCATAAAACCAGAGATTGAAATGAGCACAGATAAAGTTCCTTAAGTCAAATATGGAATAGACAAGAGCTACTCCTTGCTCAACGAAATGGACTCAACACCGCATATTAAACGCCTAAGAATGTACCTGACTAGTAAGTATCTTAAAACCTATGGATTGCTATGTCTCCGAAAGAGAATCAAGCATGTGTACAGGGGCATAAACGCAGCAGTGATAGGATTGGAGATGTTCGGTGAGCAAATGAAGACCCTTTGAAGTCATATTGCATGGTACCCATTCCACGGGTTTCAACTACCCAGGTTTAAGGTATTCTTCCTTCAGCTAAAACATGCATGTGGAACCTAGAGTATGATCAACCATGTGATCGGGAGAAGTGTTCAAATATGTCTCAGTTTTCATACCCTGGTACTCGGGTGCAACATTCCAGACACTTTACTAACACTCTCCCGACTTGGAGAGTCAGTCCCTTTAACCTCCTGTTTGGCCCAGTTTGCAATTTCTGCGGAAGATGAACAGGAATAGCGAGAACCAATGAGAGACTAGCTGGAGGTGTCTGGACGGGCAAATTTAACTCTCATTTCCCACCAGGAAGAGGAAATAACCAAAGGCTCAGCGTGCCGTGCCGGAACCAGATTAGGGCCTGAATCCATCCTGCGGTGTTGCGGCCAGCTCACAAGAAAGCGAGTTGAAGAAAGGAGCTCAGGGGCACTGTAATTCACAAACCTGCAGAGTTATAAATGACAGCTATCGTCCAAAAATAGACTGAAGTAAGGCTGCCAAGAGGACTTGAAAGCGGGGCAGAATTGCAGGAAACCGATTTCAGGAGGTAGACGGGAATTGCATTGAAAGCATAGGAAAAGAGGCAGAACGTCCACAATGATGCACTTGGCCAAAAAGGGCGTATGCGTTTTTTCCTGAATATATTCAGGAAAAAACGCATACGCCCTTTTTGGCCAACCAAGCAAGCTTGCAAAGGAAATCTGCACTACAATGAAGTCTCACTTCCCCCCGGTCAAAAGGGCCATCTGAAAAAAGTGTAAAATCCAGAAAGGCAGGACAGGCCATGGAGAACTGGGAGCCTTGTTATGCTGATGGGCGGGATGTAAATTGCCAACAGACACTTGGGAGAAGTGTATGGTGTTTCCTGAAACATCTAAAAAACAAAGCAACAGAGCCTAGGGCACTGCCACTTATGGTCCTATAGCTTAGGGAAATTAAAATCAAAAAGACACAGCCACCCCAAAGTTTGGGACGCCTCTGTTTACAAGAACCTCGTTTACAGTACAAGTTCAACATCGCAGAAAGTGAAAAATGGATAAAGAAGTTGTGGTATTTACTTACAAAGCAATATCACTCAGCAATGAAATCTATGTCATCAGGCCCTTAGCAGCACAATGAGTGGATTCAGGTACGATGATTCTAACTGAAATAAGTCACACAGAAAAAGAAACATCATAAGATATCACTAATACACGGAATGTAAACTTGGCTATACAGGAACTGCATTCCAAAACAGAACAGGGTCTCAAATTTAGAAAACCAACTTATGCTTGCTTAAGGGGAAAGGTGAGTTGGGGTGCTGCATAAAACCAGAGATTGAAATGAGCACAGATAAAGTTCCTTAAGCCAAATATGGAATAGACAAGAGCTACTCCTTGCTCAACGAAATGGACTCAAAACCCCATATTAAACGCCTAAGAATGTACCTGACTAGTAAGTATCTTAAAACCTATGGATTGCTATGTCTGCAAAAGAGAATCAAGCGTGTGTACAGGGGCATAAATGCAGCAGTGATAGGATTGGAGAGGTTCGGTGAGCAAATGAAGACCCTTTGAAGTCATATTGCACGGTACCCATTCCACGGGTCTCAACTCTCCAGGTTTAAGGTATTCTTCCTTCAGCTAAAAGATGCATGTGGAACCCAGAGTATGATCAACCATGTGATCGGGAGACGTGTTCAAATATGTCTCAGTTTTCGTACCCTGGTACTCGGGTGCAACATTCCAGATGCTTTACTAACACTCTCCCGACTTGGAGAGTCAGTCCCTTTAACCTCCTGTTTGGCCCAGTTTGCAATTTCTGTGGAAGATGAACAGGAATAGCGAGAATCAATGAGAGACTAGCTGGAGGTGTCTGGATGGGCAAATTTAACTCTCATTTCCCACCAGGAAGAGGAATTAACCAAAGGCTCAGCATGCCGGGCCGGAACCAGATTAGGGCCTGAAGCCATCCTGCGGTGTTGCGGCCAGGTCACAAGAAAGCGAGTTGAAGAAAGGAGCTCAGGGGCACTGTAATTCACAAACCTGCAGAGTTATAAATGACAGCTATCGTCCAAAAATAGACTGAAGTAAGGCTGCCAAGAGGACTTGAAAGCGGGGCAGAATTGCAGGAAACCGATTTCAGGAGGTAGACGGGAATTGCATTGAAAGCATAGGAAAAGAGGCAGAACGTCCACAATGATGCACTTGGCCAAAAAGGGCGTATGCGTTTTTTCCTGAATATATTCAGGAAAAAACGCATACGCCCTTTTTGGCCAATCAAGCAAGCTTGCAAAGGAAATCTGCACTACAATGAAGTCTCACTTCCCCCCGGTCAAAAGGGCCATCTGAAAAAAGTGTAAAATCCAGAAAGGCAGGACAGGCCATGGAGAACTGGGAGCCTTGTTATGCTGATGGGCGGGATGTAAATTGCCAACAGACACTCGGGAGAAGTGTATGGTGTTTCCTGAAACATCTAAAAAACAAAGCAACAGAGCCTAGGGCACTTCCACTTATGGTCCTATAGCTTAGGGAAATTAAAATCAAAAAGACACAGACACCCCAAAGTTTGGGACGCCTCTGTTTACAAGAACCTCGTTTACAGTAAAAGTTCAACATCGCAGAAAGTGAAAAATGGATAAAGAAGTTGTGGTATTTACTTACAAAGCAATATCACTCAGCAATGAAATCTATGTCATCAGGCCCTTAGCAGCACAATGAGTGGATTCAGGTATGATGATTCTAACTGAAATAAGTCACACAGAAAAAGAAACATCATAAGATATCAGTAATACACGGAATGTATACTTGGCTACACAGGAACTGAATTACAGAACAGAACAGGGTCTCAAATTTAGAAAATCAACTTATGCTTGCTTAAGGGGAAAGGTGAGTTGGGGTGCTGCATAAAACCAGAGATTGAAATGAGCACAGATAAAGTTCCTTAAGCCAAATATGGAATAGACAAGAGCTACTCCTTGCTCAAAGAAATGGACTCAACACCGCATATTAAACGCCTAAGAATGTACCTGACTAGTAATTATCTTAAAACCTATGGATTGCTATGTCTCCGAAAGAGAATCAAGCATGTGTACAGGGGCATAAACGCAGCAGTGATAGGATTGGAGAGGTTCGGTGAGCAAATGAAGACCCTTTGAAGTCATATTGCATTGTACCCATTACACGGGTCTCAACTCTCCAGATTTAAGGTATTCTTCCTTCAGCTAAAACATGCATGTGGAACCCAAGTAAGGTCAACCATGTGAACGAGAGACGTGTTCAAATATGTCTCAGTTTTCCTCCCCTGGTACTCGGGTGCAACATTCCAGATGCTTTACTAACACTCTCCCCACTTGGAGAGTCAGCGCCTTTAATCTCCTGTTTGGCCCAGTTTGCAATTTCTGCGGAAGATGAACAGGAATAGCGAGAACCAATGAGAGGCTAGCAGGAGGTGTCTGGACGGGCAAATTTAACTCTCATTTCCCACCAGGAAGAGGAAATAACCAAAGGCTGAGCGTGCCATGCCGGAATCAGATTGGGGCCTGAAGCCATCCTGCGGTGTTGCGGCCAGCTCAAAAGAAAGCGAGTTGAAGAAAGGAGCTCAGGGGCACTGTAATTCACAAACCTGCAGAGTTATAAATGACAGCTATCGTCCAAAAATAGACTGAAGTAAGGCTGCCAAGAGGACTTGAAAGCGGGGCAGAATTGCAGGAAACCGATTTCAGGAGGTAGACTGGAATTGCATTGAAAGCATAGGAAAAGAGGCAGAACGTCCACAATGATGCACTTGGCCAAAAAGGGCGTATGCGTTTTTTCCTGAATATATTCAGGAAAAAACGCATACGCCCTTTTTGGCCAACCAAGCAAGCTTGCAAAGGAAATCTGCACTACAATGAAGTCTCACTTCCCCCCGGTCAAAAGGGCCATCTGAAAAAAGTGTAAAATCCAGAAAGGCAGGACAGGCCATGGAGAACTGGGAGCCTTGTTATGCTGAAGGGCGGAATGTAAATTGCCAACAACCACTCGGGAGAAGTGTATGGTGTTTCCTGAAACATCTAAAAAACAAAGCAACAGAGCCTAGGGCACTTCCACTTATGGTCCTATAGCTTAGGGAATTTAAAATCAAAAAGACACAGCCACCCCAAAGTTTGGAACGGCTCTGTTTACAAGAACCTCGTTTACAGTACAAGTTCAACATCGCAGAAAGTGAAAAATGGATAAAAAAGTTGTGGTATTTACTTACAAAGCAATATCACTCAGCAATGAAATCTGTGTCATCAGGCCCTTAGTAGCACAATGAGTGGATTCAGGTATGATGATTCTAACTGAAATAAGTCACACAGAGAAAGAAACATCATAAGATATCAGTAATACACGGAATGTAAACTTGGCTACACAGGAACTGAATTACAGAACACAACAGGGTCTCAAATTTAGAAAACCAACCTATGCTTGCTTAAGGGTAAAGGTGAGTTGGGGTGCTGCATAAAACCAGAGATTGAAATGAGCACAGATAAAGTTCCTTAAGCCAAATATGGAATAGACAAGAGCTACTCCTTGCTCAAAGAAATGGACTCAACACCGCATATTAAACGCCTAAGAATGTACCTGACTAGTAAGTATCTTAAAATCTAGGGATTGCTATGTCTCCGAAAGAGAATCAAGCATGTGTACAGGGGCATAAACACAGCAGTGATAGGATTGGAGAGGTTCGGTGAGCAAATGAAGACCCTTTGAAGTCATATTGCATGGTACCCATTCCACGGGTTTCAACTACCCAGGTTTTAGGTATTCTTCCTTCAGCTAAAACATGCATGTGGAACCCAGAGTATGATCAACCATGTGATCGGGAGACGTGTTCAAATATGTCTCAGTTTTCCTCCCCTGGTACTCGGGTGCAAAATTCCAGACGCTTTTCTAACAGTCTCCCCACTTGGAGAGTCAGCGCCTTTAACCTCCTGTTTGGCCCAGTTTGCAATTTCTGCGGAAGATGAACAGGAATAGCGAGAACCAATGAGAGACTAGCTGGAGGTGTCTGGACGGGCAAATTTAACTCTCATTTCCCACCAGGAAGAGGAAATAACCAGAGTCTCAGCGTGCCGTGCCGGAAACAGATTAGGGCCTGAAGGCATCCTGCGGTGTTGCGGTCAGGTCACAAGAAAGCGAGTTGAAGAAAGGAGCTCAGGGGCACTGTAATTCACAAACCTGCAGAGTTATAAATGACAGCTATCGTCCAAAAATAGACTGAAGTAAGGCTGCCAAGAGGACTTGAAAGCGGGGCAGAATTGCAGGAAACCGATTTCAGGAGGTAGACTGGAATTGCATTGAAAGCATAGGAAAAGAGGCAGAACGTCCACAATGATGCACTTGGCCAAAAAGGGCGTATGCGTTTTTTCCTGAATATATTCAGGAAAAAACGCATACGCACTTTTTGGCCAACCAAGCAAACTTGCAAAGGAAATCTGCACTACAATGAAGTCTCACTTCCCCCCGGTCAAAAGGGCCATCTGAAAAAAGTGTAAAATCCAGAAAGGCAGGACAGGCCATGGAGAACTGGGAGCCTTGTTATGCTGATGGGCGGGATGTAAATTGCCAACAGACACTCAGGAGAAGTGTATGGTGTTTCCTGAAACATCTAAAAAACAAAGCAACAGAGCCTAGGGCACTGCCACTTATGGTCCTATAGCTTAGGGAAATTAAAATCAAAAAGACACAGCCACCCCAAAGTTCGGGACGCCTCCGTTTACAAGAACCTCGTTTACCGTACAAGTTCAATATCACAGAAAGTGAAAAATGGATAAAGAACTTGTGGTACTTACGTACAATGCAGTATCACTCAGCAATGAAATCTATGTCATCAGGCCCGTAGCAGCATAATGAGTGGATTCAGGTACGATGATTCTAACTGAAATAAGTCACACAGAAAAAGAAACATCATAAGATATCACTAATACACGGAATGTAAACTTGGCTACACAGGAACTGCATTCCAAAACAGAACAGGGTCTCAAATTTAGAAAACCAACTTATGCTTGCTTAAGGGGAAAGGTGAGTTGGGGTGCTGCATAAAACCAGAGATTGAAATGAGCACAGATAAAGTTCCTTAAGCCAAATATGGAATAGACAAGAGCTACTCCTTGCTCAACGAAATGGACTCAAAACCCCATATTAAACGCCTAAGAATGTACCTGACTAGTAAGTATCTTAAAACCTATGGATTGCTATGTCTCCAAAAGAGAATCAAGCGTGTGTACAGGGGCATAAATGCAGCAGTGATAGGATTGGAGAGGTTCGGGGAGCAAATGAAGACCCTTTGAAGTCATATTGCACGGTACCCATTCCACGGGTCTCAACTCTCCAGGTTTAAGGTATTCTTCCTTCAGCTAAAACATGCATGTGGAACCCAGAGTATGATCAACCATGTGAACGGGAGACGTGTTCAAATATGTCTCAGTTTTCCTACCCTGGTACTCGGGTGCAACACTCCAGACGCTTTACTAACACTCTCCCGACTTGGAGAGTCAGTCCCTTTAAACTCCTGTTTGGCCCAGTTTGCAATTTCTGCGGAAGATGAACAGGAATAGCGAGAACCAATGAGAGGCTAGCTGCAGGTGTCTGGACGGGCAAATTTAACTCTCATTTCCCACCAGGAAGAGGAATTAACCAAAGGCTCAGCATGCCGGGCCGGAACCAGATTAGGGCCTGAAGCCATCCTGCGGTGTTGCGGCCAGGTCACAAGAAAGCGAGTTGAAGAAAGGAGCTCAGGAGCACTGTAATTCACAAACCTGCAGACTTATAAATGACAGCTATCGTCCAAAAATAGACTGAAGTAAGGCTTCCAAGAGGACTTGAAAGCGGGGCAGAATTGCAGGAAACCGATTTCAGGAGGTAGACTGGAATTGCATTGAAAGCATAGGAAAAGAGGCAGAACGTCCACAATGATGCACTTGGCCAAAAAGGGCATATGCGTTTTTTCCTGAATATATTCAGGAAAAAACGCATACGCCCTTTTTGGCCAACCAAGCAAGCTTGCAAAGGAAATCTGCACTACAATGAAGTCTCACTTCCCCCCGGTCAAAAGGGCCATCTGAAAAAAGTGTAAAATCCAGAAAGGTAGGACAGGCCATGGAGAACTGGGAGCCTTGTTATGCTGAAGGGCGGGATGTAAATTGCCAATAAACACTCGGGAGAAGTGTATGGTGTTTCCTGAAACATCTAAAAAACAAAGCAACAGAGCCTAGGGCACTGCCACTTATGGTCCTATAGCTTAGGGAATTTAAAATCAAAAAGACACAGCCACCCCAAAGTTTGGGACGCCTCTGTTTACAAGAACCTCGTTTACAGTACAAGTTCAACATCGCAGAAAGTGAAAAATGGATAAAGAAGTTGTGGTATTTACTTACAAAGCAATATCACTCAGCAATGAAATCTATGTCATCAGGCCCTTAGCAGCACAATGAGTGGATTCAGGTATGATGATTCTAACTGAAATAAGTCACACAGAAAAAGAAACATCATAAGATATCAGTAATACATGGAATGTAAACTTGGCTACACAGGAACTGAATTACAGAACAGAACAGGGTCTCAAATTTAGAAAACCAACTTATGCTTGCTTAAGGGTAAAGGTGAGTTGGGGTGCTGCATAAAACCAGAGATTGAAATGAGCACAGATAAAGTTCCTTAAGTCAAATATGGAATAGACAAGAGCTACTCCTTGCTCAACGAAATGGACTCAACACCGCATATTAAACGCCTAAGAATGTACCTGACTAGTAAGTATCTTAAAACCTATGGATTGCTATGTCTCCGAAAGAGAATCAAGCATGTGTACAGGGGCATAAACGCAGCAGTGATAGGATTGGAGAGGTTCGGTGAGCAAAGGAAGACCCTTTGAAGTCATATTGCATGGTACCCATTCCACGGGTCTTAACTCTCCAGGTTTAAGGTATTCTTCCTTCAGCTAAAACATGCATGTGGAACCCAAGTATGATCAACCATGTGAACGGGAGACGTGTTCAAATATGGCTCAGCTTTCCTCCACTGGTACTCGCGTGCAACATTCCAGACGCTTTACTAACACTCTCCCCACTTGGAGAGTCAGCGCCTTTAACCTCCTGTTTGGCACAGTTTGCAATTTCTGCGGAAGATGAACACGAATAGCGAGAACCAATGAGAGACTAGCTGGAGGTGTCTGGACGGGCAAATTTAACTCTCATTTCCCACCAGGAAGAGGAAATAACCAAAGGCTCAGCGTGCCGTGCCGGAACCAGATTAGGGCCTGAAGCCATCCTGCGGTGTTGCGGCCAGGTCACAAGAAAGCGAGTTGAAGAAAGGAGCTCAGGGGCACTGTAATTCACAAACCTGCAGAGTTACAAATGACAGCTATCGTCCAAAAATAGACTGAAGTAAGGCTGCCAAGAGGACTTGAAAGCGGGGCAGAATTGCAGGAAACCGATTTCAGGAGGTAGACTGGAATTGCATTGAAAGCATAGGAAAAGAGGCAGAACGTCCACAATGATGCACTTGGCCAAAAAGGGCGTATGCGTTTTTTCCTGAATATATTCAGGAAAAAACGCATACGCCCTTTTTGGCCAACCAAGCAAGCTTGCAAAGGAAATCTGCACTACAATGAAGTCTCACTTCCCCCCGGTCAAAAGGGCCATCTGAAAAAAGTGTAAAATCCAGAAAGGCAGGACAGGCCATGGAGAACTGGGAGCCTTGTTATGCTGATGGGCGGGATGTAAATTGTCAACAACCACTCAGGAGAAGTGTATGGTGTTTCCTGAAACATCTAAAAAACAAAGCAACAGAACCTAGGGCACTTCCACTTATGGTCCTATAGCTTAGGGAAATTAAAATCAAAAAGACACAGCCACCCCAAAGTTTGGAACGGCTCTGTTTACAAGAACCTCGTTTACAGTACAAGTTCAACATCGCAGAAAGTGAAAAATGGATAAAGAAGTTGTGGTATTTACTTACAAAGCAATATCACCAATCAATGAAATCTGTGTCATCAGGCCCTTAGCAGCACAATGAGTGGATTCAGGTATGATGATTCTAACTGAAATAAGTCACACAGAAAAAGAAACATCCTAAGATATCAGTAATACACGGAATGTAAACTTGGCTATTCAGGAACTGAATTACAGAACAGAACAGGGTCTCAAATTTAGAAAACCAACTTATGCTTGCTTAAGGGTAAAGGTGAGTTGGGGTGCTGCATAAAACCAGAGATTGAAATGAGCACAGATAAAGTTCCTTAAGCCAAATATGGAATAGACAAGAGCTACTCCTTGCTCAACGAAATGGACTCAACACCGCATATTAAACGCCTAAGAATGTACCTGACTAGTAAGTATCTTAAAACCTAGGGATTGCTATGTCTCCGAAAGAGAATCAAGCATGTGTACAGGGGCATAAACGCAGCAGTGATAGGATTGGAGAGGTTCGGTGAGCAAATGAAGACCCTTTGAAGTCATATTGCATGGTACCCATTCCACGGGTTTCAACTACCCAGGTTTAAGGTATTCTTCCTTCAGCTAAAACATGCATGTGGAACCTAGAGTATGATCAACCATGTGATCGGGAGACGTGTTCAAATATGTCTCAGTTTTCCTCCCCTGGTACTCGGGTGCAACATTCCAGACGCTTTACTAACACTCTCCCGACTTGGAGAGTCAGTCCCTTTAACCTCCTGTTTGGCCCAGTTTGCAATTTCTGCGGAAGCTGAACAGGAATAGCGAGAACCAATGAGAGGCTAGCTGCAGGTGTCTGGACGGGCAAATTTAACTCTCATTTCCCACCAGGAAGAGGAATTAACCAAAGGCTCAGCGTGCCGTGCCGGAACCAGATTAGGGCCTGAAGCCATCCTGCGGTGTTGCGGCCAGGTCACAAGAAAGCGAGTTGAAGAAAGGAGCTCAGGGGCACTGTAATTCACAAACCTGCAGACTTATAAATGACAGCTATCGTCCAAAAATAGACTGAAGTAAGGCTGCCAAGAGGACTTGAAAGCGGGGCAGAATTGCAGGAAACCGATTTCAGGAGGTAGACTGGAATTGCATTGAAAGCATAGGAAAAGAGGCAGAACGTCCACAATGATGCACTTGGCCAAAAAGGGCGTATGCGTTTTTTCCTGAATATATTCAGGAAAAAACGCATACGCCCTTTTTGGCCAACCAAGCAAGCTTGCAAAGGAAATCTGCACTACAATGAAGTCTCACTTCCCCCTGGTCAAAAGGGCCATCTGAAAAAAGTGTAAAATCCAGAAAGGCAGGACAGGCCATGGAGAACTGGGAGCCTTGTTATGCTGAAGGGCGGGATGTAAATTGCCAATAAACACTCGGGAGAAGTGTATGGTGTTTCCTGAAACATCTAAAAAACAAAGCAACAGAGCCTAGGACACTTCCACTTATGGTCCTATAGCTTAGGGAATTTAAAATCAAAAAGACACAGCCACCCCAAAGTTTCGAACGGCTCTGTTTACAAGAACCTCGTTTACAGTACAAGTTCAACATCGCAGAAAGTGAAAAATGGATAAAAAAGTTGTGGTATTTACTTACAAAGCAATATCACTCAGCAATGAAATCTGTGTCATCAGGCCCTTAGCAGCACAATGAGTGGATTCAGGTATGATGATTCTAACTGAAATAAGTGACACAGAAAAAGAAACATCATAAGATATCAGTAATACACGGAATGTAAACTTGGCTACACAGGAACTGAATTACAGAACAGAACAGGGTCTCAAATTTAGAAAACCAACTTATGCTTGCTTAAGGGTAAAGGTGAGTTGGGGTGCTGCATAAAACCAGAGATTGAAATGAGCACAGATAAAGTTCCTTAAGTCAAATATGGAATAGACAAGAGCTACTCCTTGCTCAACGAAATGGACTCAACACCGCATATTAAACGCCTAAGAATGTACCTGACTAGTAAGTATCTTAAAACCTATGGATTGCTATGTCTCCGAAAGAGAATCAAGCATGTGTACAGGGGCATAAACGGAGCAGTGATAGGATTGGAGAGGTTCGGTGAGCAAATGAAGACCTTTTGAAGTCATATTGCATGGTACCCATTCCACGGGTCTTAACTCTCCAGGTTTAAGGTATTCTTCCTTCAGCTAAAACATGCATGTGGAACCCAAGTATGATCAACCATGTGAACGGGAGACGTGTTCAAATATGGCTCAGCTTTCCTCCACTGGTACTCGCGTGCAACATTCCAGACGCTTTACTAACACTCTCCCCACTTGGAGAGTCAGCGCCTTTAACCTCCTGTTTGGCACAGTTTGCAATTTCTGCGGAAGATGAACAGGAATAGCGAGAACCAATGAGAGACTAGCTGGAGGTGTCTGGACGGGCAAATTTAACTCTCATTTCCCACCAGGAAGAGGAAATAACCAAAGGCTCAGCGTGCCGTGCCGGAACCAGATTAGGGCCTGAAGCCATCCTGTGGTGTTGCGGCCAGGTCACAAGAAAGCGAGTTGAAGAAAGGAGCTCAGGGGCACTGTAATTCACAAACCTGCAGAGTTACAAATGACAGCTATCGTCCAAAAATAGACTGAAGTAAGGCTGCCAAGAGGACTTGAAAGCGGGGCAGAATTGCAGGAAACCGATTTCAGGAGGTAGACTGGAATTGCATTGAAAGCATAGGAAAAGAGGCAGAACGTCCACAATGATGCACTTGGCCAAAAAGGGCGTATGCGTTTTTTCCTGAATATATTCAGGAAAAAACGCATACGCCCTTTTTGGCCAACCAAGCAAGCTTGCAAAGGAAATCTGCACTACAATGAAGTCTCACTTCCCCCCGGTCAAAAGGGCCATCTGAAAAAAGTGTAAAATCCAGAAAGGCAGGACAGGCCATGGAGAACTGGGAGCCTTGTTATGCTGATGGGCGGGATGTAAATTGTCAACAACCACTCAGGAGAAGTGTATGGTGTTTCCTGAAACATCTAAAAAACAAAGCAACAGAACCTAGGGCACTTCCACTTATGGTCCTATAGCTTAGGGAAATTAAAATCAAAAAGACACAGCCACCCCAAAGTTTGGAACGGCTCTGTTTACAAGAACCTCGTTTACAGTACAAGTTCAACATCGCAGAAAGTGAAAAATGGATAAAGAAGTTGTGGTATTTACTTACAAAGCAATATCACCAATCAATGAAATCTGTGTCATCAGGCCCTTAGCAGCACAATGAGTGGATTCAGATATGATGATTCTAACTGAAATAAGTCACACAGAAAAAGAAACATCCTAAGATATCAGTAATACACGGAATGTAAACTTGGCTACACAGGAACTGAATTACAGAACAGAACAGGGTCTCAAATTTAGAAAACCAACTTATGCTTGCTTAAGGGTAAAGGTGAGTTGGGGTGCTGCATAAAACCAGAGATTGAAATGAGCACAGATAAAGTTCCTTAAGCCAAATATGGAATAGACAAGAGCTACTCCTTGCTCAACGAAATGGACTCAACACCGCATATTAAACGCCTAAGAATGTACCTGACTAGTAAGTATCTTAAAACCTATGGATTGCTATGTCTCCGAAAGAGAATCAAGCATGTGTACAGGGGCATAAACGCAGCAGTGATAGGATTGGAGAGGTTCGGTGAGCAAATGAAGACCCTTTGAAGTCATATTGCATGGTACCCATTCCACGGGTTTCAACTACCCAGGTTTAAGGTATTCTTCCTTCAGCTAAAACATGCATGTGGAACCTAGAGTATGATCAACCATGTGATCGGGAGACGTGTTCAAATATGTCTCAGTTTTCCTCCCCTGGTACTCGGGTGCAACATTCCAGACGCTTTACTAACACTCTCCCGACTTGGAGAGTCAGTCCCTTTAACCTCCTGTTTGGCCCAGTTTGCAATTTCTGCGGAAGATGAACAGGAATAGCGAGAACCAATGAGAGGCTAGCTGCAGGTATCTGGACGGGCAAATTTAACTCTCATTTCCCACCAGGAAGAGGAATTAACCAAAGGCTCAGCATGCCGGGCCGGAACCAGATTAGGGCCTGAAGCCATCCTGCGGTGTTGCGGCCAGGTCACAAGAAAGCGAGTTGAAGAAAGGAGCTCAGGGGCACTGTAATTCACAAACCTGCAGACTTATAAATGACAGCTATCGTCCAAAAATAGACTGAAGTAAGGCTGCCAAGAGGACTTGAAAGCGGGGCAGAATTGCAGGAAACCGATTTCAGGAGGTAGACTGGAATTGCATTGAAAGCATAGGAAAAGAGGCAGAACGTCCACAATGATGCACTTGGCCAAAAAGGGCGTATGCGTTTTTTCCTGAATATATTCAGGAAAAAACGCATACGCCCTTTTTGGCCAACCAAGCAAGCTTGCAAAGGAAATCTGCACTACAATGAAGTCTCACTTCCCCCCGGTCAAAAGGGCCATCTGAAAAAAGTGTAAAATCCAGAAAGGCAGGACAGGCCATGGAGAACTGGGAGCCTTGTTATGCTGAAGGGCGGGATGTAAATTGCCAATAAACACTACGGAGAAGTGTATGGTGTTTCCTGAAACATCTAAAAAACAAAGCAACAGAGCCTAGGGCACTTCCACTTATGGTCCTATAGCTTAGGGAATTTAAAATCAAAAAGACACAGCCACCCCAAAGTTTCGAACGGCTCTGTTTACAAGAACCTCGTTTACAGTACAAGTTCAACATCGCAGAAAGTGAAAAATGGATAAAAAAGTTGTGGTATTTACTTACAAAGCAATATCACTCAGCAATGAAATCTGTGTCATCAGGCCCTTAGCAGCACAATGAGTGGATTCAGGTATGATGATTCTAACTGAAATAAGTGACACAGAAAAAGAAACATCATAAGATATCACTAATACACGGAATGTAAACTTGGCTACACAGGAACTGAATTACAGAACAGAACAGGGTCTCAAATTTAGAAAACCAACTTATGCTTGCTTAAGGGTAAAGGTGAGTTGGGGTGCTGCATAAAACCAGAGATTGAAATGAGCACAGATAAAGTTCCTTAAGCCAAATATGGAATAGACAAGAGCTACTCCTTGCTCAACGAAATGGACTCAACACCCCATATTAAACTCCTAAGAATGTACCTGACTAGTAAGTATCTTAAAACCTAGGGATTGCTATGTCTCCGAAAGAGAATCAAGCATGTGTACAGGGGCATAAACGCAGCAGTGATAGGATTGGAGAGGTTCGGTGAGCAAATGAAGACCCTTTGAAGTCATATTGCATGGTACCCATTCCACGGGTTTCAACTACCCAGGTTTAAGGTATTCTTCCTTCAGCTAAAACATGCATGTGGAACCTAGAGTATGATCAACCATGTGAACGGGAGACGTGTTCAAATATGTCTCAGTTTTCCTCCCCTGGTACTCGGGTGCAACATTCCAGACGCTTTACTAACACTCTCCCGACTTGGAGAGTCAGTCCCTTTAACCTCCTGTTTGGCCCAGTTTGCAATTTCTGCGGAAGCTGAACAGGAATAGCGAGAACCAATGAGAGGCTAGCTGCAGGTGTCTGGACGGGCAAATTTAACTCTCATTTCCCACCAGGAAGAGGAATTAACCAAAGGCTCAGCATGCCGGGCTGGAACCAGATTAGGGCCTGAAGCCATCCTGCGGTGTTGCTGCCAGGTCACAAGAAAGCGAGTTGAAGAAAGGAGCTCAGGGGCACTGTAATTCACAAACCTGCAGAGTTATAAATGACAGCTATCGTCCAAAAATAGACTGAAGTAAGGCTGCCAAGAGGACTTGAAAGCGGGGCAGAATTGCAGGAAACCGATTTCAGGAGGTAGACTGGAATTGCATTGAAAGCATAGGAAAAGAGGCAGAACGTCCACAATGATGCATTTGGCCAAAAAGGGCGTATGCGTTTTTTCCTGAATATATTCAGGAAAAAACGCATACGCCCTTTTTGGCCAACCAAGCAAGCTTGCAAAGGAAATCTGCACTACAATGAAGTCTCACTTCCCCCCGGTCAAAAGGGCCATCTGAAAAAAGTGTAAAATCCAGAAAGGCAGGACAGGCCATGGAGAAATGGGAGCCTTGTTATGCTGATGGGCGGGATGTAAATTGCCAACAGACACTGGGGAGAAGTGTATGGTGTTTCCTGAAACATCTAAAAAACAAAGCAACAGAACCTAGGGCACTTCCACTTATGGTCCTATAGCTTAGGGAATTTAAAATCAAAAAGACACAGCCACCCCAAAGTTTGGAACGGCTCTGTTTACAAGAACCTCGTTTACAGTACAAGTTCAACATCGCAGAAAGTGAAAAATGGATAAAGAAGTTGTGGTATTTACTTACAAAGCAATATCACTCAGCAATGAAATCTGTGTCATCAGGCCCTTAGCAGCACAATGAGTGGATTCAGGTATGATGATTCTAACTGAAATAAGTCACACAGAAAAAGAAACATCATAAGATATCAGTAATACATGGAATGTAAACTTGGCTACACAGGAACTGAATTACAGAACAGAACAGGGTCTCAAATTTAGAAAACCAACTTATGCTTGCTTAAGGGGAAAGGTGAGTTGGGGTGCTGCATAAAACCAGAGATTGAAATGAGCACAGATAAAGTTCCTTAAGTCAAATATGGAATAGACAAGAGCTACTCCTTGCTCAACGAAATGGACTCAACACCGCATATTAAACGCCTAAGAATGTACCTGACTAGTAAGTATCTTAAAACCTATGGATTGCTATGTCTCCGAAAGAGAATCAAGCATGTGTACAGGGGCATAAACGCAGCAGTGATAGGATTGGAGAGGTTCGGTGAGCAAATGAAGACCCTTTGAAGTCATATTGCATGGTACCCATTCCACGGGTCTTAACTCTCCAGGTTTAAGGTATTCTTCCTTCAGCTAAAACATGCATGTGGAACCCAAGTATGATCAACCATGTGAACGGGAGACGTGTTCAAATATGGCTCAGCTTTCCTCCACTGGTACTCGCGTGCAACATTCCAGACGCTTTACTAACACTCTCCCCACTTGGAGAGTCAGCGCCTTTAACCTCCTGTTTGGCACAGTTTGCAATTTCTGCGGAAGATGAACAGGAATAGCGAGAACCAATGAGAGACTAGCTGGAGGTGTCTGGACGGGCAAATTTAACTCTCATTTCCCACCAGGAAGAGGAAATAACCAAAGGCTCAGCGTGCCGTGCCGGAACCAGATTAGGGCCTGAAGCCATCCTGTGGTGTTGCGGCCAGGTCACAAGAAAGCGAGTTGAAGAAAGGAGCTCAGGGGCACTGTAATTCACAAACCTGCAGAGTTACAAATGACAGCTACCGTCCAAAAATAGACTGAAATAAGGCTGCCAAGAGGACTTGAAAGCGGGGCAGAATTGCAGGAAACCGATTTCAGGAGGTAGACTGGAATTGCATTGAAAGCATAGGAAAAGAGGCAGAACGTCCACAATGATGCACTTGGCCAAAAAGGGCGTATGCGTTTTTTCCTGAATATATTCAGGAAAAAACGCATACGCCCTTTTTGGCCAACCAAGCAAGCTTGCAAAGGAAATCTGCACTACAATGAAGTCTCACTTCCCCCCGGTCAAAAGGGCCATCTGAAAAAAGGGTAAAATCCAGAAAGGCAGGACAGGCCATGGAAAACTGGGAGCCTTGTTATGCTGATGGGCGGAATGTAAATTGTCAACAACCACGCAGGAGAAGTGTATGGTGTTTCCTAAAACATCTAAAAAACAAAGCAACAGAACCTAGGGCACTTCCACTTATGGTCCTATAGCTTAGGGAAATTAAAATCAAAAAGACACAGCCACCCCAAAGTTTGGAACGGCTCTGTTTACAAGAACCTCGTTTACAGTACAAGTTCAACATCGCAGAAAGTGAAAAATGGATAAAGAAGTTGTGGTATTTACTTACAAAGCAATATCACCAATCAATGAAATCTGTGTCATCAGGCCCTTAGCAGCACAATGAGTGGATTCAGGTATGATGATTCTAATTGAAATAAGTGACACAGAAAAAGAAACATCATAAGATATCAGTAATACACGGAATGTAAAATTGACTACACAGGAACTGAATTACAGAACAGAACAGGGTTTCAAATTTAGAAAACCAACTTATGCTTGCTTAAGGGGAAAGGTGAGTTGGGGTGCTGCATAAAACCAGAGATTGAAATGAGCACAGATAAAGTTCCTTAAGCCAAATATGGAATAGACAAGAGCTACTCCTTGCTCAACGAAATGGACTCAACACCGCATATTAAACGCCTAAGAATGTACCTGACTAGTAAGTATCTTAAAACCTAGGGATTGCTATGTCTCCGAAAGAGAATCAAGCATGTGTACAGGGGCATAAACGCAGCAGTGATAGGATTGGGGAGGTTCGGTGAGCAAATGAAGATCCTTTGAAGACATATTGCATGGTACCCATTCCACGGGTTTCAACTACCCAGGTTTAAGGTATTCTTCCTTCAGCAAAAACATGCATGTGGAACCTAGAGTATGATCAACCATGTGATCGGGAGACGTGTTCAAATATGTCTCAGTTTTCGTACCCTGGTACTCGGGTGCAACATTCCAGACGCTTTACTAACACTCTCCCGACTTGGAGAGTCAGTCCCTTTAACCTCCTGTTTGGCCCAGTTTGCAATTTCTGCGGAAGATGAACAGGAATAGCGAGAACCAATGAGAGGCTAGCTGGAGGTGTCTGGACTGGCAAATTTAACTCTCATTTCCCACCAGGAAGAGGAATTAACCAAAGGCTCAGCGTGCCGTGCCGGAAACAGATTAGGGCCTGAAGCCATCCTGCGGTGTTGCGGCCAGCTCAAAAGAAAGCGAGTTGAAGAAAGGAGCTCAGGGGCACTGTAATTCACAAACCTGCAGAGTTATAAATGACAGCTATCGTCCAAAAATAGACTGAAGTAAGGCTGCCAAGAGGACTTGAAAGCGGGGCAGAATTGCAGGAAACCGATTTCAGGAGGTAGACTGGAATTGCATTGAAAGCATAGGAAAAGAGGCAGAACGTCCACAATGATGCACTTGGCCAAAAAGGGCGTATGCGTTTTTTCCTGAATATATTCAGGAAAAAACGCATACGCCCTTTTTGGCCAACCAAGCAAACTTGCAAAGGAAATCTGCACTACAATGAAGTCTCACTTCCCCCCAGTCAAAAGGGCCATCTGAAAAAAGTGTAAAATCCAGAAAGGCAGGACAAGCCATGGAGAACTGGGAGCCTTGTTATGCTGATGGGCGGGATGTAAATTGCCAACAACCACTCGGGAGAAGTGTATGATGTTTCCTGAAACATCTAAAAAACAAAGCAACAGAGCCTAGGGCACTTCCACTTATGGTCCTATAGCTTAGGGAAATTAAAATCAAAAAGACACAGCCACCCCAAAGTTTGGGACGCCTCTGTTTACAAGAACCTCGTTTACCGTACAAGTTCAATATCACAGAAAGTGAAAAATGGATAAAGAACTTGTGGTACTTACGTACAATGCAGTATCACTCAGCAATGAAATCTATGTCATCAGGCCCTTAGCAGCACAATGAGTGGATTCAGGTATGATGATTCTAACTGAAATAAGTCACACAGAAAAAGACACATCATAAGATATCAGTAATACACGGAATGTAAACTTGGCTACACAGGAACTGTATTACAGAACAGAACAGGGTCTCAAATTTAGAAAACCAACTTATGCTTGCTTAAGGGGAAAGGTGAGTTGGGGTGCTGCATAAAACCAGAGATTGAAATGAGCACAGATAAAGTTCCTTAAGCCAAATATGGAATAGACAAGAGCTACTCCTTGCTCAACGAAATGGACTCAACACCGCATATTAAACGCCTAAGAATGTACCTGACTAGTAAGTATCTTAAAACCTATGGATTGCTATGTCTCCAAAAGAGAATCAAGCATGTGTACAGGGGCATAAACGCAGCAGTGATAGGATTGGAGAGGTTCGGTGAGCAAATGAAGACCCTTTGAAGTCATATTGCATGGTACCCATTCCACGGGTTTCAACTACCCAGGTTTAAGGTATTCTTCCTTCAGCTAAAACATGCATGTGGAACCTAGAGTATGATCAACCATGTGATCGGGAGACGTGTTCAAATATGTCCCAGTTTTCGTACCCTGGTACTCGGGTGCAACATTCCAGACGCTTTACTAACACTCTCCCGACTTGGAGAGTCAGTCCCTTTAACCTCCTGTTTGGCCCAGTTTGCAATTTCTGTGGAAGATGAACAGGAATAGCGAGAACCAATGAGAGACTAGCTGGAGGTGTCTGGACGGGCAAATTTAACTCTCATTTCCCACCAGGAAGAGGAATTAACCAAGGCTCAGCGTGCCGTACCGGAACCAGATTAGGGCCTGAAGCCATCCTGCGGTGTTGCGGCCAGCTCAAAAGAAAGCGAGTTGAAGAAAGGAGCTCAGGGGCACTGTAATTCACAAACCTGCAGAGTTATAAATGACAGCTATCGTCCAAAAATAGACTGAAGTAAGGCTGCCAAGAGGACTTGAAAGCGGGGCAGAATTGCAGGAAACCGATTTCAGGAGGTAGACTGGAATTGCATTGAAAGCATAGGAAAAGAGGCAGAACGTCCACAATGATGCACTTGGCCAAAAAGGGCGTATGCGTTTTTTCCTGAATATATTCAGGAAAAAACGCATACGCCCTTTTTGGCCAACCAAGCAAGCTTGCAAAGGAAATCTGCACTACAATGAAGTCTCACTTCCCCCCGGTCAAAAGGGCCATCTGAAAAAAGTGTAAAATCCAGAAAGGCAGGACAGGCCATGGAGAACTGGGAGCCTTGTTATGCTGATGGGCGGGATGTAAATTGCCAACAGACACTTGGGAGAAGTGTATGGTGTTTCCTGAAACATCTAAAAAACAAAGCAACAGAGCCTAGGGCACTGCCACTTATGGTCCTATAGCTTAGGGAATTTAAAATCAAAAAGACACAGCCACCCCAAAGTTTGGAACGGCTCTGTTGACAGGAACCTCGTTTACAGTACAAGTTCAACATCGCAGAAAGTGAAAAATGGATAAAGAAGTTGTGGTATTTACTTACAAAGCAATATCACTCAGCAATGAAATCTGTGTCATCAGGCCCTTAGCAGCACAATGAGTGGATTCAGGTATGATGATTCTAACTGAAATAAGTCACACAGAAAAGGAAACATCATAAGATATCACTAATACACGGATTGTAAACTTGGCTACACAGGAACTGAATGACAGAACAGAACAGGTTCTCAGATTTAGAAAACCAACTTATGCTTGCTTAAGGGTAAAGGTGAGTTGGGGTGCTGCATAAAACCAGAGATTGAAATGATCACAGATAAAGTTCCTTAAGCCAAATATGGAATAGACAAGAGCTACTCCTTGCTCAACGAAATGGACTCAACACCGCATATTAAACGCCTAAGAATGTACCTGACTAGTAAGTATCTTAAAACCTATGGATTGCTATGTCTCCGAAAGAGAATCAAGCATGTGTACAGGGGCATAAACGCAGCAGTGATAGGATTGGAGAGGTTCGGTGAGCAAATGAAGACCCTTTGAAGTCATATTGCATGGCACCCATTCCACGGGTTTCAACTACCCAGGTTTAAGGTATTCTTCCTTCAGCTAAAACATGCATGTGGAACCTAGAGTATGATCAACCATGTGATCGGGAGACGTGTTCAAATATGTCTCAGTTTTCGTACCCTGGTACTCGGGTGCAACATTCCAGACGCTTTACTAACACTCTCCCCACTTGGAGAGTCAGCGCCTTTAACCTCCTGTTTGGCCCAGTTTGCAATTTCTGTGGAAGATGAACAGGAATAGCGAGAACCAATGAGAGGCTAGCTGGAGGTGTCTGGACGGGCAAATTTAACTCTCATTTCCCACCAGGAAGAGGAAATAACCAAAGGCTCAGCGTGCCGTACCGGAACCAGATTAGGGCCTGAAGCCATCCTGCGGTGTTGCGGCCAGCTCAAAAGAAAGCGATTTGAAGAAAGGAGCTCAGGGGCACTGTAATTCACAAACCTGCAGAGTTATAAATGACAGCTATCCTCCAAAAATACACTGAAGTAAGGCTGCCAAGAGGACTTGAAAGCGGGGCAGAATTGCAGGAAACCGATTTCAGGAGGTAGACTGGAATTGCATTGAAAGCATAGGAAAAGAGGCAGAACGTCCACAATGATGCACTTGGCCAAAAAGGGCGTATGCGTTTTTTCCTGAATATATTCAGGAAAAAACGCATACGCCCTTTTTGGCCAACCAAGCAAGCTTGCAAAGGAAATCTGCACTACAATGAAGTCTCACTTCCCCCCGGTCAAAAGGGCCATCTGAAAAAAGTGTAAAATCCAGAAAGGCAGGACAGGCCATGGAGAACTGGGAGCCTTGTTATGCTGATGGGCGGGATGTAAATTGCCAACAGACACTTGGGAGAAGTGTATGGTGTTTCCTGAAACATCTAAAAAACAAAGCAACAGAGCCTAGGGCACTTCCACTTATGGTCCTATAGCTTAGGGAAATTAAAATCAAAAAGACACAGCCACCCCAAAGTTTGGGACGCCTCTGTTTACAAGAACCTCGTTTACAGTACAAGTTCAACATCACAGAAAGTGAAAAATGGATAAAGAAGTTGTGGTATTTACTTATAAAGCAATATCACTCAGCAATGAAATCTATGTCATCAGGCCCTTAGCAGCACAATGAGTGGATTCAGGTATGATGATTCTAACTGAAATAAGTCACACAGAAAAAGAAACATCATAAGATATCAGTAATACACGGAATGTAAACTTGGCTACACAGGAACTGAATTACAGAACAGAACAGGGTCTCAAATTTAGAAAACCAACTTATGCTTGCTTAAGGGTAAAGGTGAGTTGGGGTGCTGCATAAACCCAGAGATTGAAATGAGCACAGATAAAGTTCCTTAAGCCAAATATGGAATAGACAAGAGCTACTCCTTGCTCAACGAAATGGACTCAACACCCCATATTAAACGCCTAAGAATGTACCTGACTAGTAAGTATCTTAAAACCTATGGATTGCTATGTCTCCGAAAGAGAATCAAGCATGTGTACAGGGGCATAAACGCAGCAGTGATAGGATTGGAGAGGTTCGGTGAGCAAATGAAAACCCTTTGAAGTCATATTGCATGGTACCCATTCCACGGGTTTCAAATACACAGGTTTAAGGTATTCTTCCTTCAGCTAAAACATGCATGTGGAACCCAAGTATGATCAACCATGTGAACGGGAGACGTGTTCAAATATGTCTCAGTTTTCCTCCCCTGGTACTCGGGTGCAACATTCCAGACGCTTTACTAACACTCTCCCCACTTGGAGAGTCAGTCCCTTTAACTTCCTGTTTGGCCCAGTTTGCAATTTCTGTGGAAGATGAACAGGAATAGCGAGAACCAATGAGAGACTAGCTGGAGGTGTCTGGACGGGCAAATTTAACTCTCATTTCCCACCAGGAAGAGGAATTAACCAAAGGCTCAGCGTGCCGTACCGGAACCAGATTAGGGCCTGAAGCCATCCTGCGGTGTTGCGGCCAGCTCAAAAGAAAGCGAGTTGAAGAAAGGAGCTCAGGGGCACTGTAATTCACAAACCTACAGAGTTATAAATGACAGCTATCGTCCAAAAATAGACTGAAGTAAGTCTGCCAAGAGGACTTGAAAGCGGGGCAGAATTGCAGGAAACCGATTTCAGGAGGTAGACTGGAATTGCATTGAAAGCATAGGAAAAGATGCAGAACGTACACAATGATGCACTTGGCCAAAAAGGGCGTATGCGTTTTTTCCTGAATATATTCAGGAAAAAACGCATACGCCCTTTTTGGCCAACCAAGCAAGCTTGCAAAGGAAATCTGCACTACAATGAAGTCTCACTTCCCCCCGGTCAAAAGGGCCATCTGAAAAAAGTGTAAAACACAGAAAGGCAGGACAGGCCATGGAGAACTGGGAGCCTTGTTATACTGATGGGCGGGATGTAAATTGTCAACAGACACTCGGGAGAAGTGTATGGTGTTTCCTGAAACATCTAAAAAACAAAGCAACAGAGCCTAGGGCACTTCCACTTATGGTCCTATAGCTTAGGGAAATTAAAATCAAAAAGACAAAGCCACCCCAAAGTTTGGAACGGCTCTGTTTACAAGAACCTCGTTTACAGTACAAGTTCAACATCGCAGAAAGTGAAAAATGGATAAAGAAGTTGTGGTATTTACTTACAAAGCAATATCACTCAGCAATGAAATCTATGTCATCAGGCCCTTAGCAGCACAATGAGTGGATTCAGGTATGATGATTCTAACTGAAATAAGTCACACAGAAAAAGAAACATCATAAGATATCAGTAATACACGGAATGTAAACTTGGCTACACAGGAACTGAATTACAGAACAGAACAGGGTCTCAAATTTAGAAAACCAACTTATGCTTGCTTAAGGGTAAAGGTGAGTTGGGGTGCTGCATAAACCCAGAGATTGAAATGAGCACAGATAAAGTTCCTTAAGCCAAATATGGAATAGACAAGAGCTACTCCTTGCTCAACGAAATGGACTCAACACCCCATATTAAACGCCTAAGAATGTACCTGACTAGTAAGTATCTTAAAACCTATGGATTGCTATGTCTCCGAAAGAGAATCAAGCATGTGTACAGGGGCATAAACGCAGCAGTGATAGGATTGGAGAGGTTCGGTGAGCAAATGAAGACCCTTTGAAGTCATATTGCATGGTACCCATTCCACGGGTTTCAAATACACAGGTTTAAGGTATTCTTCCTTCAGCTAAAACATGCATGTGGAACCCAAGTATGATCAACCATGTGAACGGGAGACGTGTTCAAATATGTCTCAGTTTTCCTCCCCTGGTACTCGGGTGCAACATTCCAGACGCTTTACTAACACTCTCCCCACTTGGAGAGTCAGTCCCTTTAACTTCCTGTTTGGCCCAGTTTGCAATTTCTGTGGAAGATGAACAGGAATAGCGAGAACCAATGAGAGACTAGCTGGAGGTGTCTGGACGGGCAAATTTAACTCTCATTTCCCACCAGGAAGAGGAATTAACCAAAGGCTCAGCGTGCCGTACTGGAACCAGATTAGGGCCTGAAGCCATCCTGCGGTGTTGCGGCCAGCTCAAAAGAAAGCGAGTTGAAGAAAGGAGCTCAGGGGCACTGTAATTCACAAACCTGCAGAGTTATAAATGACAGCTATCGTCCAAAAATAGACTGAAGTAAGGCTGCCAAGAGGACTTGAAAGCGGGGCAGAATTGCAGGAAACCGATTTCAGGAGGTAGACTGGAATTGCATTGAAAGCATAGGAAAAGAGGCAGAACGTCCACAATGATGCACTTGGCCAAAAAGGGCGTATGCGTTTTTTCCTGAATATATTCAGGAAAAAACGCATACGCCCTTTTTGGCCAACCAAGCAAGCTTGCAAAGGAAATCTGCACTACAATGAAGTCTCACTTCCCCCCGGTCAAAAGGGCCATCTGAAAAAAGTGTAAAATCCAGAAAGGCAGGACAGGCCATGGAGAACTGGGAGCCTTGTTATGCTGAAGGGCGGGATGTAAATTGCCAATAAACACTCGGGAGAAGTGTATGGTGTTTCCTGAAACATCTAAAAAACAAAGCAACAGAGCCTAGGGCACTTCCACTTATGGTCCTATAGCTTAGGGAATTTAAAATCAAAAAGACACAGCCACCCCAAAGTTTCGAACGGCTCTGTTTACAAGAACCTCGTTTACAGTACAAGTTCAACATCGCAGAAAGTGAAAAATGGATAAAAAAGTTGTGGTATTTACTTACAAAGCAATATCACTCAGCAATGAAATCTGTGTCATCAGGCCCTTAGCAGCACAATGAGTGGATTCAGGTATGATGATTCTAACTGAAATAAGTGACACAGAAAAAGAAACATCATAAGATATCACTAATACACGGAATGTAAACTTGGCTACACAGGAAATGAATTACAGAACAGAACAGGGTCTCAAATTTAGAAAACCAACTTATGCTTGCTTAAGGGGAAAGGTGAGTTGGGGTGCTGCATAAAACCAGAGATTGAAATGAGCACAGATAAAGTTCCTTAAGCCAAATATGGAATAGACAAGAGCTACTCCTTGCTCAACGAAATAGACTCAACACCCCATATTAAACTCCTAAGAATGTACCTGACTAGTAAGTATCTTAAAACCTAGGGATTGCTATGTCTCCGAAAGAGAATCAAGCATGTGTACAGGGGCATAAACGCAGCAGTGATAGGATTGGAGAGGTTCGGTGAGCAAATGAAGACACTTTGAAGTCATATTGCATGGTACCCATTCCACGGGTTTCAACTACCCAGGTTTAAGGTATTCTTCCTTCAGCTAAAACATGCATGTGGAACCTAGAGTATGATCAACCATGTGATCGGGAGACGTGTTCAAATATGTCTCAGTTTTCCTCCCCTGGTACTCGGGTGCAACATTCCAGACGCTTTACTAACACTCTCCCGACTTGGAGAGTCAGTCCCTTTAACCTCCTGTTTGGCCCAGTTTGCAATTTCTGCGGAAGCTGAACAGGAATAGCGAGAACCAATGAGAGGCTAGCTGCAGGTGTCTGGACGGGCAAATTTAACTCTCATTTCCCACCAGGAAGAGGAATTAACCAAAGGCTCAGCATGCCGGGCTGGAACCAGATTAGGGCCTGAAGCCATCCTGCGGTGTTGCGGCCAGGTCACAAGAAAGCGAGTTGAAGAAAGGAGCTCAGGGGCACTGTAATTCACAAACCTGCAGAGTTATAAATGACAGCTATCGTCCAAAAATAGACTGAAGTAAGGCTGCCAAGAGGACTTGAAAGCGGGGCAGAATTGCAGGAAACCGATTTCAGGAGGTAGACTGGAATTGCATTGAAAGCATAGGAAAAGAGGCAGAACGTCCACAATGATGCATTTGGCCAAAAAGGGCGTATGCGTTTTTTCCTGAATATATTCAGGAAAAAACGCATACGCCCTTTTTGGCCAACCAAGCAAGCTTGCAAAGGAAATCTGCACTACAATGAAGTCTCACATCACCCCGGTCAAAAGGGCCATCTGAAAAAAGTGTAAAATCCAGAAAGGCAGGACAGGCCATGGAGAACTGGGAGCCTTGTTATGCTGATGGGCGGGATGTAAATTGCCAACAGACACTGGGGAGAAGTGTATGGTGTTTCCTGAAACATCTAAAAAACAAAGCAAGAGAGCCTAGGGCACTTCCAGTTATGGTCCTATAGCTTAGGGAAATTAAAATCAAAAAGACACAGCCACCCCAAAGTTTGGGACGCCTCTGTTTACAAGAACCTCGTTTACAGTACAAGTTCAACATCGCAGAAAGTGAAAAATGGATAAAGAAGTTGTGGTATTTACTTACAAAGCAATATCACTCAGCAATGAAATCTATGTCATCAGGCCCTTAGCAGCACAATGAGTGGATTCAGGTATGATGATTCTAACTGAAATAAGTCACACAGAAAAAGAAACATCATAAGATATCAGTAATACACGGAATGTATACTTGGCTACACAGGAACTGAATTACAGAACAGAACAGGGTCTCAAATTTAGAAAATCAACTTATGCTTGCTTAAGGGGAAAGGTGAGTTGGGGTGCTGCATAAAACCAGAGATTGAAATGAGCACAGATAAAGTTCCTTAAGCCAAATATGGAATAGACAAGAGCTACTCCTTGCTCAAAGAAATGGACTCAACACCGCATATTAAACGCCTAAGAATGTACCTGACTAGTAATTATCTTAAAACTTATGGATTGCTATGTCTCCGAAAGAGAATCAAGCATGTGTACAGGGGCATAAACGCAGCAGTGATAGGATTGGAGATGTTCGGTGAGCAAATGAAGACCCTTTGAAGTCATATGGCATGGTACCCATTACACGGGTCTCAACTCTCCAGATTTAAGGTATTCTTCCTTCAGCTAAATCATGCATGTGGAAACCAAGTAAGGTCAACCATGTGAACGAGAGACGTGTTCAAATATGTCTCAGTTTTCCTCCCCTGGTACTCGGGTGCAAAATTCCAGACGCTTTTCTAACAGTCTCCCCACTTGGAGAGTCAGCGCCTTTAACCTCCTGTTTGGCCCAGTTTGCAATTTCTGCGGAAGATGAACAGGAATAGCGAGAACCAATGAGAGACTAGCTGGAGGTGTCTGGACGGGCAAATTTAACTCTCATTTCCCACCAGGAAGAGGAAATAACCAGAGGCTCAGCGTGCCGTGCCAGAACCAGATTAGGGCCTGAAGGCATCCTGCGGTGTTGCGGCCAGGTCACAAGAAAGCGAGTTGAAGAAAGGAGCTCAGGGGCACTGTAATTCACAAACCTGCAGAGTTATAAATGACAGCTATCGTCCAAAAATAGACTGAAGTAAGGCTGCCAAGAGGACTTGAAAGCGGGGCAGAATTGCAGGAAACCGATTTCAGGAGGTAGACTGGAATTGCATTGAAAGCATAGGAAAAGAGGCAGAACGTCCACAATGATGCACTTGGCCAAAAAGGGCGTATGCGTTTTTTCCTGAATATATTCAGGAAAAAACGCATACGCACTTTTTGGCCAACCAAGCAAACTTGCAAAGGAAATCTGCACTACAATGAAGTCTCACTTCCCCCCGGTCAAAAGGGCCATCTGAAAAAAGTGTAAAATCCAGAAAGGCAGGACAGGCCATGGAGAACTGGGAGCCTTGTTATGCTGATGGGCGGGATGTAAATTGCCAACAGACACTCAGGAGAAGTGTATGGTGTTTCCTGAAACATCTAAAAAACAAAGCAACAGAGCCTAGGGCACTGCCACTTATGGTCCTATAGCTTAGGGAAATTAAAATCAAAAAGACACAGCCACCCCAAAGTTCGGGACGCCTCCGTTTACAAGAACCTCGTTTACCGTACAAGTTCAATATCACAGAAAGTGAAAAATGGATAAAGAACTTGTGGTACTTACGTACAATGCAGTATCACTCAGCAATGAAATCTATGTCATCAGGCCCGTAGCAGCATAATGAGTGGATTCAGGTACGATGATTCTAACTGAAATAAGTCACACAGAAAAAGAAACATCATAAGATATCACTAATACACGGAATGTAAACTTGGCTACACAGGAACTGCATTCCAAAACAGAACAGGGTCTCAAATTTAGAAAACCAACTTATGCTTGCTTAAGGGGAAAGGTGAGTTGGGGTGCTGCATAAAACCAGAGATTGAAATGAGCACAGATAAAGTTCCTTAAGCCAAATATGGAATATACAAGAGCTACTCCTTGCTCAACCAAATGGACTCAAAAACCCATATTAAACGCCTAAGAATGTACCTGACTAGTAAGTATCTTAAAACCTATGGATTGCTATGTCTCCAAAAGAGAATCAAGCGTGTGTACAGGGGTATAAATGCAGCAGTGATAGGATTGGAGAGGTTCGGGGAGCAAATGAAGACCCTTTGAAGTCATATTGCACGGTACCCATTCCACGGGTCTCAACTCTCCAGGTTTAAGGTATTCTTCCTTCAGCTAAAACATGCATGTGGAACCCAGAGTATGATCAACCATGTGAACGGGAGACGTGTTCAAATATGTCTCAGTTTTCCTACCCTGGTACTCGGGTGCAACACTCCAGACGCTTTACTAACACTCTCCCGACTTGGAGAGTCAGTCCCTTTAACCTCCTGTTTGGCCCAGTTTGCAATTTCTGCGGAAGATGAACAGGAATAGCGAGAACCAATGAGAGGCTAGCTGCAGGTGTCTGGACGGGCAAATTTAACTCTCATTTCCCACCAGGAAGAGGAATTAACCAAAGGCTCAGCATGCCGGGCCGGAACCAGATTAGGGCCTGAAGCCATCCTGCGGTGTTGCGGCCAGGTCACAAGAAAGCGAGTTGAAGAAAGGAGCTCAGGGGCACTGTAATTCACAAACCTGCAGACTTATAAATGACAACTATCGTCCAAAAATAGACTGAAGTAAGGCTGCCAAGAGGACTTGAAAGCGGGGCAGAATTGCAGGAAACCGATTTCAGGAGGTAGACTGGAATTGCATTGAAAGCATAGGAAAAGAGGCAGAACGTCCACAATGATGCACTTGGCCAAAAAGGGCATATGCGTTTTTTCCTGAATATATTCAGGAAAAAACGCATACGCCCTTTTTGGCCAACCAAGCAAGCTTGCAAAGGAAATCTGCACTACAATGAAGTCTCACTTCCCCCCGGTCAAAAGGGCCATCTGAAAAAAGTGTAAAATCCAGAAAGGTAGGACAGGCCATGGAGAACTGGGAGCCTTGTTATGCTGATGGGCGGGATGTAAATTGCCAACAGCCACTCGGGAGAAGTGTATGGTGTTTCCTGAAACATCTAAAAAACAAAGCAACAGAGCCTAGGGCACTGCCACTTATGGTCCTATAGCTTAGGGAATTTAAAATCAAAAAGACACAGCCACCCCAAAGTTTGGGACGCCTCTGTTTACAAGAACCTCGTTTACAGTACAAGTTCAACATCGCAGAAAGTGAAAAATGGATAAAGAAGTTGTGGTATTTACTTACAAAGCAATATCACTCAGCAATGAAATCTGTGTCATCAGGCCCTTAGCAGCACAATGAGTGGATTCAGGTATGATGATTCTAACTGAAATAAGTCACACAGAAAAAGAAACATCATAAGATATCAGTAATACACGGAATGTAAACTTGGCTACACAGGAACTGAATTACAGAACACAACAGGGTCTCAAATTTAGAAAACCAACCTATGCTTGCTTAAGGGTAAAGGTGAGTTGGGGTGCTGCATAAAACCAGAGATTGAAATGAGCACAGATGAAGTTCCTTAAGCCAAATATGGAATAGACAAGAGCTACTCCTTGCTCAAAGAAATGGACTCAACACCGCATATTAAACGCCTAAGAATGTACCTGACTAGTAAGTATCTTAAAATCTAGGGATTGCTATGTCTCCGAAAGAGAATCAAGCATGTGTACAGGGGCATAAACGCAGCAGTGATAGGATTGGAGAGGTTCGGTGAGCAAATGAAGACCCTTTGAAGTCATATTGCATGGTACCCATTCCACGGGTTTCAACTACCCAGGTTTTAGGTATTCTTCCTTCAGCTAAAACATGCATGTGGAACCCAGAGTATGATCAACCATGTGATCGGGAGACGTGTTCAAATATGTCTCAGTTTTCCTCCCCTGGTACTCGGGTGCAACATTCCAGACGCTTTACTAACACTCTCCCCACTTGGAGAGTCAGCGCCTTTAACCTCCTGTTTGGCCCAGTTTGCAATTTCTGCGGAAGATGAACAGGAATAGCGAGAACCAATGAGAGACTAGCTGGAGGTGTCTGGACGGGCAAATTTAAGTCTCATTTCCCACCAGGAAGAGGAAATAACCAGAGGCTCAGCATGCCGTGCCGGAACCAGATTAGGGCCTGAAGCCATCCTGCGGTGTTGCGGCCAGGTCACAAGAAAGCAAGTTGAAGAAAGGAGCTCAGGGGCACTGTAATTCACAAACCTGCAGAGTTATAAATGACAGCTATCGTCCAAAAATAGACTGAAGTAAGGCTGCCAAGAGGACTTGAAAGCGGGGCAGAATTGCAGGAAACCGATTTCAGGAGGTAGACTGGAATTGCATTGAAAGCATAGGAAAAGAGGCAGAACGTCCACAATGATGCACTTGGCCAAAAAGGGCGTATGCGTTTTTTCCTGAATATATTCAGGAAAAAACGCATACGCACTTTTTGGGCAACCAAGCAAACTTGCAAAGGAAATCTGCACTACAATGAAGTCTCACTTCCCCCCGGTCAAAAGGGCCATCTGAAAAAAGTGTAAAATCCAGAAAGGCAGGACAGGCCATGGAGAACTGGGAGCCTTGTTATGCTGATGGGCGGGATGTAAATTGCCAACAGACACTCAGGATAAGTGTATGGTGTTTCCTGAAACATCTAAAAAACAAAGCAACAGAGCCTAGGGCACTTCCACTTATGGTCCTATAGCTTAGGGAAATTAAAATCAAAAAGACACAGCCACCCCAAAGTTTGGGACGCCTCCGTTTAAAAGAACCTCATTTACCGTACAAGTTCAATATCACAGAAAGTGAAAAATGGATAAAGAACTTGTGGTACTTACGTACAATGCAGTATCACTCAGCAATGAAATCTATGTCATCAGGCCGGTAGCAGCATAATGAGTGGATTCAGGTACGATGATTCTAACTGAAATAAGTCACACAGAAAAAGAAACATCATAAGATATCACTAATACACGGAATGTAAACTTGGCTACACAGGCACTGCATTCAAAACAGAACAGGGTCTCAAATTTAGAAAACCAACTTATGCTTGCTTAAGGGGAAAGGTGAGTTGGGGTGCTGCATAAAACCAGAGATTGAAATGAGCACAGATAAAGTTCCTTAAGCCAAATATGGAATAGACAAGAGCTACTCCTTGCTCAACGAAATGGACTCAAAACCCCATATTAAACGCCTAAGAATGTACCTGACTAGTAAGTATCTTAAAACCTATGGATTGCTATGTCTCCAAAAGAGAATCAAGCGTGTGTACAGGGGCATAAACGCAGCAGTGATAGGATTGGAGAGGTTCGGTGAGCAAATGAAGACCCTTTGAACTCATATTGCATGGTACCCATTACACGGGTCTCAACTCTCCAGGTTTAAGGTATTCTTCCTTCAGCTAAAACATGCATGTGGAACCCAGAGTATGATCAACCATGTGAACGAGAGACGTGTACAAATATGTCTCAGTTTTCCTCCCCTGGTACTCGGGTGCAACATTCCAGACGCTTTACTAACACTCTCCCCACTTGGAGAGTCAGCGCCTTTAACCTCCTGTTTGGCCCAGTTTGCAATTTCTGCGGAAGATGAACAGGAATAGCGAGAACCAATGAGAGGCTAGCTGGAGGTGTCTGGACAGGCAAATTTAACACTCATTTCCCACCAGGAAGAGGAAATAACCAAAGCCTCAGCGTGCCGTGCCGGAACCAGATTAGGGCCTGAAGCCATCCTGCGGTGTTGCGGCCAGCTCAAAAGAAATCGAGTTGAAGAAAGGAGCTCAGGGGCACTGTAATTCACAAACCTGCAGACTTATAAATGACAGCTATCGTCCAAAAATAGACTGAAGTAAGGCTGCCAAGAGGACTTGAAAGCGGGGCAGAATTGCAGGAAACCGATTTCAGGAGGTAGACTGGAATTGCATTGAAAGCATAGGAAAAGAGGCAGAACGTCCACAATGATGCACTTGGCCAAAAAGGGCGTATGCGTTTTTTCCTGAATATATTCAGGAAAAAACGCATACGCCCTTTTTGGCCAACCAAGCAAGCTTGCAAAGGAAATCTGCACTACAATGAAGTCTCACTTCCCCCCGGTCAAAAGGGCCATCTGAAAAAAGTGTAAAATCCAGAAAGGCAGGACAGGCCATGGAGAACTGGGAGCCTTGTTATGCTGAAGGGCGGGATGTAAATTGCCAATAAACACTCAGGAGAAGTGTATGGTGTTTCCTGAAACATCTAAAAAACAAAGCAACAGAGCCTAGGGCACTTCCACTTATGGTCCTATAGCTTAGGGAAATTAAAATCAAAAAGACACAGCCACCCCAATGTTTGGAACGGCTCTGTTTACAAGAACCTCGTTTACAGTACAAGTTCAACATCGCAGAAAGTGAAAAATGGATAAAGAAGTTGTGGTATTTACTTACAAAGCAATATCACTCAGCAATGAAATCTGTGTCATCAGGCCCTTAGCAGCACAATGAGTGGATTCAGGTATGATGATTCTAACTGAAATAAGTCACACAGAAAAAGAAACATCATAAGATATCAGTAATACATGGAATGTAAACTTGGCTACACAGGAACTGAATTACAGAACAGAACAGGGTCTCAAATTTAGAAAACCAACTTATGCTTGCTTAAGGGTAAAGGTGAGTTGGGGTGCTGCATAAAACCAGAGATTGAAATGAGCACAGATAAAGTTCCTTAAGTCAAATATGGAATAGACAAGAGCTACTCCTTGCTCAACGAAATGGACTCAACACCGCATATTAAACGCCTAAGAATGTACCTGACTAGTAAGTATCTTAAAACCTATGGATTGCTATGTCTCCGAAAGAGAATCAAGCATGTGTACAGGGGCATAAACGCAGCAGTGATAGGATTGGAGAGGTTCGGTGAGCAAAGGAAGACCCTTTGAAGTCATATTGCATGGTACCCTTTCCACGGGTCTTAACTCTCCAGGTTTAAGGTATTCTTCCTTCAGCTAAAACATGCATGTGGAACCCAAGTATGATCAACCATGTGAACGGGAGACGTGTTCAAATATGGCTCAGCTTTCCTCCACTGGTACTCGCGTGCAACATTCCAGACGCTTTACTAACACTCTCCCCACTTGGAGAGTCAGCGCCTTTAACCTCCTGTTTGGCACAGTTTGCAATTTCTGCGGAAGATGAACAGGAATAGCGAGAACCAATGAGAGACTAGCTGGAGGTGTCTGGACGGGCAAATTTAACTCTCATTTCCCACCAGGAAGAGGAAATAACCAAAGGCTCAGCGTGCCGTGCCGGAACCAGATTAGGGCCTGAAGCCATCCTGTGGTGTTGCGGCCAGGTCACAAGAAAGCGAGTTGAAGAAAGGAGCTCAGGGGCACTGTAATTCACAAACCTGCAGAGTTACAAATGACAGCTATCGTCCAAAAATAGACTGAAGTAAGGCTGCCAAGAGGACTTGAAAGCGGGGCAGAATTGCAGGAAACCGATTTCAGGAGGTAGACTGGAATTGCATTGAAAGCATAGGAAAAGAGGCAGAACGTCCACAATGATGCACTTGGCCAAAAAGGGCGTATGCGTTTTTTCCTGAATATATTCAGGAAAAAACGCATACGCCCTTTTTGGCCAACCAAGCAAGCTTGCAAAGGAAATCTGCACTACAATGAAGTCTCACTTCCCCCCGGTCAAAAGGGCCATCTGAAAAAAGTGTAAAATCCAGAAAGGCAGGACAGGCCATGGAGAACTGGGAGCCTTGTTATGCTGATGGGCGGGATGTAAATTGTCAACAACCACTCAGGAGAAGTGTATGGTGTTTCCTGAAACATCTAAAAAACAAAGCAACAGAACCTAGGGCACTTCCACTTATGGTCCTATAGCTTAGGGAAATTAAAATCAAAAAGACACAGCCACCCCAAAGTTTGGAACGGCTCTGTTTACAAGAACCTCGTTTACAGTACAAGTTCAACATCGCAGAAAGTGAAAAATGGATAAAGAAGTTGTGGTATTTACTTACAAAGCAATATCACCAATCAATGAAATCTGTGTCATCAGGCCCTTAGCAGCACAATGAGTGGATTCAGGTATGATGATTCTAACTGAAATAAGTCACACAGAAAAAGAAACATCCTAAGATATCAGTAATACACGGAATGTAAACTTGGCTACACAGGAACTGAATTACAGAACAGAACAGGGTCTCAAATTTAGAAAACCAACTTATGCTTGCTTAAGGGTAAAGGTGAGTTGGGGTGCTGCATAAAACCAGAGATTGAAATGAGCACAGATAAAGTTCCTTAAGCCAAATATGGAATAGACAAGAGCTACTCCTTGCTCAACGAAATGGACTCAACACCGCATATTAAACGCCTAAGAATGTACCTGACTAGTAAGTATCTTAAAACCTATGGATTGCTATGTCTCCGAAAGAGAATCAAGCATGTGTACAGGGGCATAAACGCAGCAGTGATAGGATTGGAGAGGTTCGGTGAGCAAATGAAGACCCTTTGAAGTCATATTGCATGGTACCCATTCCACGGGTTTCAACTACCCAGGTTTAAGGTATTCTTCCTTCAGCTAAAACATGCATGTGGAACCTAGAGTATGATCAACCATGTGATCGGGAGACGTGTTCAAATATGTCTCAGTTTTCCTCCCCTGGTACTCGGGTGCAACATTCCAGACGCTTTACTAACACTCTCCCGACTTGGAGAGTCAGTCCCTTTAACCTCCTGTTTGGCCAAGTTTGCAATTTCTGCGGAAGATGAACAGGAATAGCGAGAACCAATGAGAGGCTAGCTGCAGGTGTCTGGACGGGCAAATTTAACTCTCATTTCCCACCAGGAAGAGGAATTAACCAAAGGCTAAGCGTGCCGGGCCGGAACCAGATTAGGGCCTGAAGCCATCCTGCGGTGTTGCGGCCAGGTCACAAGAAAGCGAGTTGAAGAAAGGAGCTCAGGGGCACTGTAATTCACAAACCTGCAGACTTATAAATGACAGCTATCGTCCAAAAATAGACTGAAGTAAGGCTGCCAAGAGGACTTGAAAGCGGGGCAGAATTGCAGGAAACCGATTTCAGGAGGTAGACTGGAATTGCATTGAAAGCATAGGAAAAGAGGCAGAACGTCCACAATGATGCATTTGGCCAAAAAGGGCGTATGCGTTTTTTCCTGAATATATTCAGGAAAAAACGCATACGCCCTTTTTGGCCAACCAAGCAAGCTTGCAAAGGAAATCTGCACTACAATGAAGTCTCACTTCCCCCCGGTCAAAAGGGCCATCTGAAAAAAGTGTAAAATCCAGAAAGGCAGGACAGGCCATGGAGAAATGGGAGCCTTGTTATGCTGATGGGCGGGATGTAAATTGCCAACAGACACTGGGGAGAAGTGTATGGTGTTTCCTGAAACATCTAAAAAACAAAGCAACAGAACCTAGGGCACTTCCACTTATGGTCCTATAGCTTAGGGAATTTAAAATCAAAAAGACACAGCCACCCCAAAGTTTGGAACGGCTCTGTTTACAAGAACCTCGTTTACAGTACAAGTTCAACATCGCAGAAAGTGAAAAATGGATAAAGAAGTTGTGGTATTTACTTACAAAGCAATATCACTCAGCAATGAAATCTGTGTCATCAGGCCCTTAGCAGCACAATGAGTGGATTCAGGTATGATGATTCTAACTGAAATAAGTCACACAGAAAAAGAAACATCATAAGATATCAGTAATACATGGAATGTAAACTTGGCTACACAGGAACTGAATTACAGAACAGAACAGGGTCTCAAATTTAGAAAACCAACTTATGCTTGCTTAAGGGTAAAGGTGAGTTGGGGTGCTGCATAAAACCAGAGATTGAAATGAGCACAGATAAAGTTCCTTAAGTCAAATATGGAATAGACAAGAGCTACTCCTTGCTCAACGAAATGGACTCAACACCGCATATTAAACGCCTAAGAATGTACCTGACTAGTAAGTATCTTAAAACCTATGGATTGCTATGTCTCCGAAAGAGAATCAAGCATGTGTACAGGGGCATAAACGCAGCAGTGATAGGATTGGAGAGGTTCGGTGAGCAAAGGAAGACCCTTTGAAGTCATATTGCATGGTACCCTTTCCACGGGTCTTAACTCTCCAGGTTTAAGGTATTCTTCCTTCAGCTAAAACATGCATGTGGAACCCAAGTATGATCAACCATGTGAACGGGAGACGTGTTCAAATATGGCTCAGCTTTCCTCCACTGGTACTCGCGTGCAACATTCCAGACGCTTTACTAACACTCTCCCCACTTGGAGAGTCAGCGCCTTTAACCTCCTGTTTGGCACAGTTTGCAATTTCTGCGGAAGATGAACAGGAATAGCGAGAACCAATGAGAGACTAGCTGGAGGTGTCTGGACGGGCAAATTTAACTCTCATTTCCCACCAGGAAGAGGAAATAACCAAAGGCTCAGCGTGCCGTGCCGGAACCAGATTAGGGCCTGAAGCCATCCTGTGGTGTTGCGGCCAGGTCACAAGAAAGCGAGTTGAAGAAAGGAGCTCAGGGGCACTGTAATTCACAAACCTGCAGAGTTACAAATGACAGCTATCGTCCAAAAATAGACTGAAGTAAGGCTGCCAAGAGGACTTGAAAGCGGGGCAGAATTGCAGGAAACCGATTTCAGGAGGTAGACTGGAATTGCATTGAAAGCATAGGAAAAGAGGCAGAACGTCCACAATGATGCACTTGGCCAAAAAGGGCGTATGCGTTTTTTCCTGAATATATTCAGGAAAAAACGCATACGCCCTTTTTGGCCAACCAAGCAAGCTTGCAAAGGAAATCTGCACTACAATGAAGTCTCACTTCCCCCCGGTCAAAAGGGCCATCTGAAAAAAGTGTAAAATCCAGAAAGGCAGGACAGGCCATGGAGAACTGGGAGCCTTGTTATGCTGATGGGCGGGATGTAAATTGTCAACAACCACTCAGGAGAAGTGTATGGTGTTTCCTGAAACATCTAAAAAACAAAGCAACAGAACCTAGGGCACTTCCACTTATGGTCCTATAGCTTAGGGAAATTAAAATCAAAAAGACACAGCCACCCCAAAGTTTGGAACGGCTCTGTTTACAAGAACCTCGTTTACAGTACAAGTTCAACATCGCAGAAAGTGAAAAATGGATAAAGAAGTTGTGGTATTTACTTACAAAGCAATATCACCAATCAATGAAATCTGTGTCATCAGGCCCTTAGCAGCACAATGAGTGGATTCAGGTATGATGATTCTAACTGAAATAAGTCACACAGAAAAAGAAACATCCTAAGATATCAGTAATACACGGAATGTAAACTTGGCTACACAGGAACTGAATTACAGAACAGAACAGGGTCTCAAATTTAGAAAACCAACTTATGCTTGCTTAAGGGTAAAGGTGAGTTGGGGTGCTGCATAAAACCAGAGATTGAAATGAGCACAGATAAAGTTCCTTAAGCCAAATATGGAATAGACAAGAGCTACTCCTTGCTCAACGAAATGGACTCAACACCGCATATTAAACGCCTAAGAATGTACCTGACTAGTAAGTATCTTAAAACCTATGGATTGCTATGTCTCCGAAAGAGAATCAAGCATGTGTACAGGGGCATAAACGCAGCAGTGATAGGATTGGAGAGGTTCGGTGAGCAAATGAAGACCCTTTGAAGTCATATTGCATGGTACCCATTCCACGGGTTTCAACTACCCAGGTTTAAGGTATTCTTCCTTCAGCTAAAACATGCATGTGGAACCTAGAGTATGATCAACCATGTGATCGGGAGACGTGTTCAAATATGTCTCAGTTTTCCTCCCCTGGTACTCGGGTGCAACATTCCAGACGCTTTACTAACACTCTCCCGACTTGGAGAGTCAGTCCCTTTAACCTCCTGTTTGGCCAAGTTTGCAATTTCTGCGGAAGATGAACAGGAATAGCGAGAACCAATGAGAGGCTAGCTGCAGGTGTCTGGACGGGCAAATTTAACTCTCATTTCCCACCAGGAAGAGGAATTAACCAAAGGCTAAGCGTGCCGGGCCGGAACCAGATTAGGGCCTGAAGCCATCCTGCGGTGTTGCGGCCAGGTCACAAGAAAGCGAGTTGAAGAAAGGAGCTCAGGGGCACTGTAATTCACAAACCTGCAGACTTATAAATGACAGCTATCGTCCAAAAATAGACTGAAGTAAGGCTGCCAAGAGGACTTGAAAGCGGGGCAGAATTGCAGGAAACCGATTTCAGGAGGTAGACTGGAATTGCATTGAAAGCATAGGAAAAGAGGCAGAACGTCCACAATGATGCATTTGGCCAAAAAGGGCGTATGCGTTTTTTCCTGAATATATTCAGGAAAAAACGCATACGCCCTTTTTGGCCAACCAAGCAAGCTTGCAAAGGAAATCTGCACTACAATGAAGTCTCACTTCCCCCCGGTCAAAAGGGCCATCTGAAAAAAGTGTAAAATCCAGAAAGGCAGGACAGGCCATGGAGAAATGGGAGCCTTGTTATGCTGATGGGCGGGATGTAAATTGCCAACAGACACTGGGGAGAAGTGTATGGTGTTTCCTGAAACATCTAAAAAACAAAGCAACAGAACCTAGGGCACTTCCACTTATGGTCCTATAGCTTAGGGAATTTAAAATCAAAAAGACACAGCCACCCCAAAGTTTGGAACGGCTCTGTTTACAAGAACCTCGTTTACAGTACAAGTTCAACATCGCAGAAAGTGAAAAATGGATAAAGAAGTTGTGGTATTTACTTACAAAGCAATATCACTCAGCAATGAAATCTGTGTCATCAGGCCCTTAGCAGCACAATGAGTGGATTCAGGTATGATGATTCTAACTGAAATAAGTCACACAGAAAAAGAAACATCATAAGATATCAGTAATACATGGAATGTAAACTTGGCTACACAGGAACTGAATTACAGAACAGAACAGGGTCTCAAATTTAGAAAACCAACTTATGCTTGCTTAAGGGTAAAGGTGAGTTGGGGTGCTGCATAAAACCAGAGATTGAAATGAGCACAGATAAAGTTCCTTAAGTCAAATATGGAATAGACAAGAGCTACTCCTTGCTCAACGAAATGGACTCAACACCGCATATTAAACGCCTAAGAATGTACCTGACTAGTAAGTATCTTAAAACCTATGGATTGCTATGTCTCCGAAAGAGAATCAAGCATGTGTACAGGGGCATAAACGCAGCAGTGATAGGATTGGAGAGGTTCGGTGAGCAAATGAAGACCCTTTGAAGTCATATTGCATGGTACCCATTCCACGGGTCTTAACTCTCCAGGTTTAAGGTATTCTTCCTTCAGCTAAAACATGCATGTGGAACCCAAGTATGATCAACCATGTGAACGGGAGACGTGTTCAAATATGGCTCAGCTTTCCTCCACTGGTACTCGCGTGCAACATTCCAGACGCTTTACTAACACTCTCCCCACTTGGAGAGTCAGCGCCTTTAACCTCCTGTTTGGCACAGTTTGCAATTTCTGCGGAAGATGAACAGGAATAGCGAGAACCAATGAGAGACTAGCTGGAGGTGTCTGGACGGGCAAATTTAACTCTCATTGCCCACCAGGAAGAGGAAATAACCAAAGGCTCAGCGTGCCGTGCCGGAACCAGATTAGGGCCTGAAGCCATCCTGTGGTGTTGCGGCCAGGTCACAAGAAAGCGAGTTGAAGAAAGGAGCTCAGGGGCACTGTAATTCACAAACCTGCAGAGTTACAAATGACAGCTATCGTCCAAAAATAGACTGAAGTAAGGCTGCCAAGAGGACTTGAAAGCGGGGCAGAATTGCAGGAAACCGATTTCAGGAGGTAGACTGGAATTGCATTGAAAGCATAGGAAAAGAGGCAGAACGTCCACAATGATGCACTTGGCCAAAAAGGGCGTATGCGTTTTTTCCTGAATATATTCAGGAAAAAACGCATACGCCCTTTTTGGCCAACCAAGCAAGCTTGCAAAGGAAATCTGCACTACAATGAAGTCTCACTTCCCCCCGGTCAAAAGGGCCATCTGAAAAAAGGGTAAAATCCAGAAAGGCAGGACAGGCCATGGAAAACTGGGAGCCTTGTTATGCTGATGGGCGGGATGTAAATTGTCAACAACCACTCAGGAGAAGTGTATGGTGTTTCCTGAAACATCTAAAAAACAAAGCAACAGAACCTAGGGCACTTCCACTTATGGTCATATAGCTTAGGGAAATTAAAATCAAAAAGACACAGCCACCCCAAAGTTTGGAACGGCTCTGTTTACAAGAACCTCGTTTACAGTACAAGTTCAACATCGCAGAAAGTGAAAAATGGATAAAGAAGTTGTGGTATTTACTTACAAAGCAATATCACCAATCAATGAAATCTGTGTCATCAGGCCCTTAGCAGCACAATGAGTGGATTCAGGTATGATGATTCTAACTGAAATAAGTCACACAGATAAAGAAACATCATAAGATATCAGTAATACACGGAATGTAAACTTGGCTACACAGGAACTGAATTACAGAACAGAACAGGGTCTCAAATTTAGAAAACCAACTTATGCTTGCTTAAGGGTAAAGGTGAGTTGGGGTGCTGCATAAAACCAGAGATTGAAATGAGCACAGATAAAGTTCCTTAAGCCAAATATGGAATAGACAAGAGCTACTCCTTGCTCAACGAAATGGACTCAACACCGCATATTAAACGCCTAAGAATGTACCTGACTAGTAAGTATCTTAAAACCTATGGATTGCTATGTCTCCGAAAGAGAATCAAGCATGTGTACAGGGGCATAAACGCAGCAGTGATAGGATTGGAGAGGTTCGGTGAGCAAATGAAGACCCTTTGAAGTCATATTGCATGGTACCCATTCCACGGGTCTTAACTCTCCAGGTTTAAGGTATTCTTCCTTCAGCTAAAACATGCATGTGGAACCCAAGTATGATCAACCATGTGAACGGGAGACGTGTTCAAATATGGCTCAGCTTTCCACCACTGGTACTCGCGTGCAACATTCCAGACGCTTTACTAACACTCTCCCCACTTGGAGAGTCAGCGCCTTTAACCTCCTGTTTGGCACAGTTTGCAATTTCTGCGGAAGATGAACAGGAATAGCGAGAACCAATGAGAGGCTAGCTGGAGGTGTCTGGACTGGCAAATTTAACTCTCATTTCCCACCAGGAAGAGGAATTAACCAAAGGCTCAGCGTGCCGTGCCGGAAACAGATTAGGGCCTGAAGCCATCCTGCGGTGTTGCCGCCAGCTCAAAAGAAAGCGAGTTGAAGAAAGGAGCTCAGGGGCACTGTAATTCACAAACCTGCAGAGTTATAAATGACAGCTATCCTCCAAAAATAGACTGAAGTAAGGCTGCCAAGAGGACTTGAAAGCGGGGCAGAATTGCAGGAAACCGATTTCAGGAGGTAGACTGGAATTGCATTGAAAGCATAGGAAAAGAGGCAGAACGTCCACAATGATGCACTTGGCCAAAAAGGGCGTATGCGTTTTTTCCTGAATATATTCAGGAAAAAACGCATACGCCGTTTTTGGCCAACCAAGCAAACTTGCAAAGGAAATCTGCACTACAATGAAGTCTCACTTCCCCCCAGTCAAAAGGGCCATCTGAAAAAAGTGTAAAATCCAGAAATGCAGGACAGGCCATGGAGAACTGGGAGCCTTGTTATGCTGATGGGCGGGATGTAAATTGCCAACAACCACTGGGGAGAAGTGTATGATGTTTCCTGAAACATCTAAAAAACAAAGCAACAGAGCCTAGGGCACTTCCACTTATGGTCCTATAGCTTAGGGAAATTAAAATCAAAAAGACACAGCCACCCCAAAGTTTGGGACGCCTCTGTTTACAAGAACCTCGTTTACCGTACAAGTTCAATATCACAGAAAGTGAAAAATGGATAAAGAACTTGTGGTACTTACGTACAATGCAGTATCACTCAGCAATGAAATCTATGTCATCAGGCCCTTAGCAGCACAATGAGTGGATTCAGGTATGATGATTCTAACTGAAATAAGTCACACAGAAAAAGAAACATCATAAGATATCAGTAATACATGGAATGTAAACTTGGCTACACAGGAACTGAATTACAGAACAGAACAGGGTCTCAAATTTAGAAAACCAACTTATGCTTGCTTAAGGGGAAAGGTGAGTTGGGGTGCTGCATAAAACCAGAGATTGAAATGAGCACAGATAAAGTTCCTTAAGCCAAATATGGAATAGACAAGAGCTACTCCTTGCTCAACGAAATGGACTCAACACCGCATATTAAACGCCTAAGAATGTACCTGACTAGTAAGTATCTTAAAACCTATGGATTGCTATGTCTCCGAAAGAGAATCAAGCATGTGTACAGGGGCATAAACGCGGCAGTGATAGGATTGCAGAGTTTCGTGAGCAAATGAAGACCCTTTGAAGTCATATTGCATGGTACCCATTCCACGGGTTTCAACTACCCAGGTGTAAGGTATTGTTCCTTCAGCTAAAACATGCATGTGGAACCTAGAGTATGATCAACCATGTGATAGGGAGACGTGTTCAAATATGTCTCAGTTTTCGTACCCTGGTACTCGGGTGCAACATTCCAGACGCTTTACTAACACTCTCCCCACTTGGAGAGTCAGCGCCTTTAACCTCCTGTTTGGCACAGTTTGCAATTTCTGCGGAAGATGAACAGGAATAGCGAGAACCAATGAGAGGCTAGCTGGAGGTGTCTGGACGGGCAAATTTAACTCTCATTTCCCACCAGGAAGAAGAAATAACCAAAGGCTCAGTGTGCCGTACCGGAACCAGATTAGGGCCTGAAGCCATCCTGCGGTGTTGCGGCCAGCTCAAAAGAAAGCGAGTTGAAGAAAGGAGCTCAGGGGCACTGTAATTCACAAACCTGCAGAGTTATAAATGACAGCTATCGTCCAAAAATAGACTGAAGTTAGGCTGCCAAGAGGACTTGAAAGCGGGGCAGAATTGCAGGAAACCGATTTCAGGAGGTAGACTGGAATTGCATTGAAAGCATAGGAAAAGAGGCAGAACGTCCACAATGATGCACTTGGCCAAAAAGGGCGTATGCGTTTTTTCCTGAATATATTCAGGAAAAAACGCATACGCCCTTTTTGGCCAACCAAGCAAGCTTGCAAAGGAAATCTGCACTACAATGAAGTCTCACTTCCCCCCGGTCAAAAGGGCCATCTGAAAAAAGTGTAAAATCCAGAAAGGCAGGACAGGCCATGGAGAACTGGGAGCCTTGTTATGCTGATGGGCGGGATGTCAATTGCCAACAGACACTCGGGAGAAGTGTATGGTGTTTCCTGAAACATCTAAAAAACAAAGCAACAGAGCCTAGGGCACTTCCACTTATGGTCCTATAGCTTAGGGAAATTAAAATCAAAAAGACACAGCCACCCCAAAGTTTGGGACGCCTCTGGTTACAAGAACCTCGTTTACCGTACAAGTTCAATATCACAGAAAGTGAAAAATGGATAAAGAACATGTGGTACTTACGTACAATGCAGTATCACTCAGCAATGAAATCTATGTCATCAGGCCCGTAGCAGCATAATGAGTAGATTCAGGTACGATGATTCTAACTGAAATAAGTCACACAGAAAAAGAAACATCATAAGATATCAGTAATACACGGAATGTAAACTTGGCTACACAGGAACTGAATTACAGAACAGAACAGGTTCTCAAATTTAGAAAACCAACTTATGCTTGCTTAAGGGGAAAGGTGAGTTGGGGTGCTGCATAAAACCAGAGATTGAAATGAGCACAGATAAAGTTCCTTAAGCCAAATATGGAATAGACAAGAGCTACTCCTTGCTCAACGAAATGGACTCAACACCGCATATTAAACGCCTAAGAATGTACCTGACTAGTAAGTATCTTAAAACCTATGGATTGCTATGTCTCCGAAAGAGAATCAAGCATGTGTACAGGGGCATAAACGCAGCAGTGATAGGATTGGAGAGGTTCGGTGAGCAAATGAAGACCCTTTGAAGTCATATTGCATGGTACCCATTCCACGGGTTTCAACTACCCAGGTTTTAGGTATTCTTCCTTCAGCTAAAACATGCATGGGGAACCCAGAGTATGATCAACCGTGTGATCGGGAGACGTGTTCAAATATGTCTCAGTTTTCCTCCCCTGGTACTCGGGTGCAACATTCCAGACGCTTTACTAACACTCTCCCCACTTGGAGAGTCAGCGCCTTTAACCTCCTGTTTGGCACAGTTTGCAATTTCTGCGGAAGATGAACAGGAATAGCGAGAACCAATGAGAGGCTAGCTGGAGGTGTCTGGACGGGCAAATTTAACTCTCATTTCCCACTAGGAAGAGGAAATAACCAAAGGCTCAGTGTGCCGGGCCGGAACCAGATTAGGGCCTGAAGCCATCCTGCAGTGTTGCGGCCAGCTCAAAAGAAAGCGAGTTGAAGAAAGGAGCTCAGGGGCACTGTAATTCACAAACCTGCAGAGTTATAAATGACAGCTATCGTCCAAAAATAGACTGAAGTTAGGCTGCCAAGAGGACTTGAAAGCGGGGCAGAATTGCAGGAAACCGATTTCAGGAGGTAGACTGGAATTGCATTGAAAGCATAGGAAAAGAGGCAGAACGTCCACAATGATGCACTTGGCCAAAAAGGGCGTATGCGTTTTTTCCTGAATATATTCAGGAAAAAACGCATACGCCCTTTTTGGCCAACCAAGCAAGCTTGCAAAGGAAATCTGCACTACAATGAAGTCTCACTTCCCCCCGGTCAAAAGGGCCATCTGAAAAAAGTGTAAAATCCAGAAAGGCAGGACAGGCCATGGAGAACTGGGAGCCTTGTTATGCTGATGGGCGGGATGTAAATTGCCAACAACCACTCGGGAAAAGTGTATGGTGTTTCCTGAAACATCTAAAAAACAAAGCAACAGAACCTAGGGCACTTCCACTTATGGTCCTATAGCTTAGGGAAATTAAAATCAAAAAGACACAGCCTCCCCAAAGTTTGGGACGGCTCTGTTTACAAGAACCTCGTTTACAGTACAAGTTCAACATCGCAGAAAGTGAAAAATGGAGAAAGAAGTTGTGGTATTTACTTACAAAGCAATATCACTCAGCAATGAAATCTGTGTCATCAGGCCCTTAGCAGCACAATGAGTGGATTCAGGTATGATGATTCTAACTGAAATAAGTCACACAGAAAAAGAAACATCATAAGATATCAGTAATACACGGAATGTAAACTTGGCTACACAGGAACTGAATTACAGAACAGAACAGGGTCTCAAATTTAGAAAACCAACTTATGCTTGCTTAAGGGGAAAGGTGAGTTGGGGTGCTGCATAAAACCAGAGATTGAAATGAGCACAGATAAAGTTCCTTAAGCCAAATATGGAATAGACAAGAGCTACTCCTTGCTCAATGAAATGGACTCAACACCCCATATTAAACGCCTAAGAATGTACCTGACTAGTAAGTATCTTAAAACCTATGGATTGCTATGTCTCCGAAAGAGAATCAAGCATGTGTACAGGGGCATAAACGCAGCAGTGATAGGATTGGAGAGGTTCGGTGAGCAAATGAAGACCCTTTGAAGTCATATTGCATGGTACCCATTCCACGGGTTTCAACTACCCAGGTTTAAGGTATTCTTCCTTCAGCTAAAACATGCATGTGGAATCCAGAGTATGATCAACCATGTGATCGGGAGACGTGTTCAAATATGTCTCAGTTTTCGTACCCTGGTACTCGGGTGCAACATTCCAGATGCTTTACTAACACTCTCCCGACTTGGAGAGTCAGTCCCTTTAACCTCCTGTTTGGCCCAGTTTGCAATTTCTGTGAAAGATGAACAGGAATAGCGAGAACCAATGACAGACTAGCTGGAGGTGTCTGGATGGGCAAATTTAACTCTCATTTCCCACCAGGAAGAGGAATTAACCAAAGGCTCAGCGTGCCGGGCCGGAAGCAGATTAGGGCCTGAAGCCATCCTGCGGTGTTGCGGCCAGGTCACAAGAAAGCGAGTTGAAGAAAGGAGTTCAGGGGCACTGTAATTCACAAACCTGCAGAGTTATAAATGAGAGCTCTCGTCCAAAAATAGACTGAAGTAAGGCTGCCAAGAGGACTTGAAAGCGGGGCAGAATTGCAGGAAACCAATTTCAGGAGGTAGACGGGAATTGCATTGAAAGCATAGGAAAAGAGGCAGAACGTCCACAATGATGCACTTGGCCAAAAAGGGCGTATGCGTTTTTTCCTGAATATATTCAGGAAAAAACGCATACGCCCTTTTTGGCCAACCAAGCAAGCTTGCAAAGGAAATCTGCACTACAATGAAGTCTCACTTCCCCCGGTCAAAAGGGCCATCTGAAAAAAGGGTAAAATCCAGAAAGGCAGGACAGGCCATGGAGAACTGGGAGCCTTGTTATGCTGATGGGCGGGATGTAAATTACCAACAGACACTCAGGAGAAATGTATGGTGTTTCCTGAAACATCTAAAAAACAAAGCAACAGAGCCTAGGGCACTGCCACTTATGGTCCTATAGCTTAGGGAAATTAAAATCAAAAAGACACAGCCATCCCAAAGTTTGGGACGCCTCTGTTTACAAGAACTTCGTTTACAGTACAAGTTCAACATCGCAGAAAGTGAAAAATGGATAAAGAAGTTGTGGTATTTACTTACAAAGCAATATCACTCAGCAATGAAATCTATGTCATCAGGCCCTTAGCAGCACAATGAGTGGATTCAGGTATGATGATTCTAACTGAAATAAGTCACACAGATAAAGAAACATCATAAGATATCAGTAATACATGGAATGTAAACTTGGCTACACAGGAACTGAATTACAGAACAGAACAGGGTCTCAAATTTAGAAAACCAACTTATGCTTGCTTAAGGGGAAAGGTGAGTTGGGGTGCTGCATAAAACCAGAGATTGAAATGAGCACAGATAAAGTTCCTTAAGCCAAATATGGAATAGACAAGAGCTACTCCTTGCTCAACGAAATGGACTCAACACCGCATATTAAACGCCTAAGAATGTACCTGACTAGTAAGTATCTTAAAACCTATGGATTGCTATGTCTCCGAAAGAGAATCAAGCATGTGTACAGGGGCATAAACGCAGCAGTGATAGGATTGGAGAGGTTCGGTGAGCAAATGAAGACCCTTTGAAGTCATATTGCATGGTACCCATTCCACGGGTTTCAACTACCCAGGTTTAAGGTATTCTTCCTTCAGCTAAAACATGCATGTGGAACCCAGAGTATGATCAACCATGTGATCGGGAGACGTGTTCAAATATGTCTCAGTTTTCCTCCCCTGGTACTCGGGTGCAACATTCCAGATGCTTTACTAACACTCTCCCGACTTGGAGAGTCAGTCCCTTTAACCTCCTGTTTGGCCCAGTTTGCAATTTCTGTGGAAGATGAACAGGAATAGCGAGAACCAATGAGAGACTAGCTGGAGGTGTCTGGATGGGCAAATTTAACTCTCATTTCCCACCAGGAAGAGGAATTAACCAAAGGCTCAGCGTGCCGGGCCGGAACCAGATTAGGGCCTGAAGCCATCCTGCGGTGTTGCGGCCAGGTCACAAGAAAGCGAGTTGAAGAAAGGAGCTCAGGGGCACTGTAATTCACAAACCTGCAGAGTTATAAATGAGAGCTATCGTCCAAAAATAGACTGAAGTAAGGCTGCCAAGAGGACTTGAAAGCGGGGCAGAATTGCAGGAAACCGATTTCAGGAGGTAGACTGGAATTGCATTGAAAGCATAGGAAAAGAGGCAGAACGTCCACAATGATGCACTTGGCCAAAAAGGGCGTATGCGTTTTTTCCTGAATATATTCAGGAAAAAACGCATACGCGCTTTTTGGCCAACCAAGCAAGCTTGCAAAGGAAATCTGCACTACAATGAAGTCTCACTTCCCCCCGGTCAAAAGGGCCATCTGAAAAAAGTGTAAAATCCAGAAAGGCAGGACAGGCCATGGAGAACTGGGAGCCTTGTTATGCTGATGGGCGGGATGTAAATTACCAACAGACACTCAGGAGAAGTGTATGGTGTTTCCTGAAACATCTAAAAAACAAAGCAACAGAGCCTAGGGCACTGCCACTTATGGTCCTATAGCTTAGGGAAATTAAAATCAAAAAGACACAGCCACCCCAAAGTTTGGGACGCCTCTGTTTACAAGAACTTCGTTTACAGTACAAGTTCAACATCGCAGAAATTGAAAAATGGATAAAGAAGTTGTGGTATTTACTTACAAAGCAATATCACTCAGCAATGAAATCTATGTCATCAGGCCCTTAGCAGCACAATGAGTGGATTCAGGTATGATGATTCTAACTGAAATAAGTCACACAGAAAAAGAAACATCATAAGATATCAGTAATACACGGAATGGAAACTTGGCTACACAGGAACTGAATTACAGAACAGAACAGGGTCTCAAATTTAGAAAACCAACTTATGCTTGCTTAAGGGGAAAGGTGAGTTGGGGTGCTTCATAAAAACAGAGATTGAAATGAGCACAGATAAAGTTCCTTAAGCCAAATATGGAATAGACAAGAGCTACTCCTTGCTCAACGAAATGGACTCAACACCGCATATTAAACGCCTAAGAATGTACCTGACTAGTAAGTATCTTAAAACCTATGGATTGCTATGTCTCCGAAAGAGAATCAAGCATGTGTACAGGGGCATAAACGCAGCAGTGATAGGATTGGAGAGGTTCGTGAGCAAATGAAGACCCTTTGAAGTCATATTGCATGGTACCCATTCCACGGGTTTCAACTACCCAGGTTTTAGGTATTCTTCCTTCAGCTAAAACATGCATGTGGAACCCAGAGTATGATCAACCATGTGATCGGGAGACGTGTTCAAATATGTCTCAGTTTTCGTACCCTGGTACTCGGGTGCAACATTCCAGACGCTTTACTAACACTCTCCCCACTTGGATAGTCAGCGCCTTTAACCTCCTGTTTGGCACAGTTTGAAATTTCTGCGGAAGATGAACAGGAATAGCGAGAACCAATGAGAGACTAGCTGGAGGTGTCTGGACGGGCAAATTTAACTCTCATTTCCCACCAGGAAGAGGAAATAACCAAAGGCTCAGCGTGCCGTACCGGAACCAGATTAGGGCCTGAAGCCATCCTGCGGTGTTGCGGCCAGGTCACAAGAAAGCGAGTTGAAGAAAGGAGCTCAGGGGCACTGTAATTCACAAACCTGCAGAGTTATAAATGACAGCTATCGTCCAAAAATAGACTGAAGTAAGGCTGCCGAGAGGACTTGAAAGCGGGGCAGAATTGCAGGAAACCGATTTCAGGAGGTAGACTGGAATTGCATTGAAAGCATAGGAAAAGAGGCAGAACGTCCACAATGATGCACTTGGCCAAAAAGGGCGTATGCGTTTTTTCCTGAATATATTCAGGAAAAAACGCATACGCCCTTTTTGGCCAACCAAGCAAGCTTGCAAAGGAAATCTGCACTACAATGAAGTCTCACTTCCCCCCGGTCAAAAGGGCCATCTGAAAAAAGGGTAAAATCCAGAAAGGCAGGACAAGCCATGGAGAACTGGGAGCCTTGTTATGCTGATGGGCGGGATGTAAATTGCCAACAGACACTCGGGAGAAGTGTATGGTGTTTCCTTAAACATCTAAAAAACAAAGCACCAGAGCCTAGGGCACTGCCACTTATGGTCCTATAGCTTAGGGAAATTAAAATCAAAAAGACACAGCCACCCCAAAGTTTGGGACGCCTCTGTTTACAAGAACCTCGTTTACAGTACAAGTTCAACATCGCAGAAAGTGAAAAATGGATAAAGAAGTTGTGGTATTTACTTACAAAGCAATATCACTCAGCAATGAAATCTATGTCATCAGGCCCTTAGCAGCACAATGAGTGGATTCAGGTATGATGATTCTAACTGAAATAAGTCACACAGAAAAAGAAACATCATAAGATGTCAGTAATACACGGAATGTAAACTTGGCTACACAGGAACTGAATTACAGAACAGAACAGGGTCTCAAATTTAGAAAACCAACTTATGCTTGCTTAAGGGTAAAGGTGAGTTGGGGTGCTGCATAAAACCGGAGATTGAAATGAGCACAGATAAAGTTCCTTAAGCCCAATATGGAATAGACAAGAGCTACTCCTTGCTCAACGAAATGGACTCAACACCGCATATTAAACGCCTAAGAATGTACCTGACTAGTAAGTATCTTAAAACCTATGGATTGCTATGTCTCCGAAAGAGAATCAAGCATGTGTACAGGGGCATAAACGCAGCAGTGATAGGATTGGAGAGGTTCGGTGAGCAAATGAAGACCCTCTGAAGTCATATTGCATGGTACCCATTCCACGGGTTTCACCTACCCAGGTTTAAGGTATTCTTCCTTCAGCTAAAACATGCATGTGGAACCCAGAGTATGATCAACCATGTGAACGGGAGACGTGTTCAAATATGTCTCAGTTTTCGTACCCTGGTACTCGGGTGCAACATTCCAGACGCTTTACTAACACTCTCCCGACTTGGAGAGTCAGTCCCTTTAACCTCCTGTTTGGCCCAGTTTGCAATTTCTGTGGAAGATGAACAGGAATAGCGAGAACCAATGAGAGGCTAGCTGGAGGTGTCTGGTTGGGCAAATTTAACTCTCATTTCCCACCAGGAAGAGGAAATAACCAAAGACTCAGCGTGCCGTGCCGGAACCAGATTAGGGCCTGAAGCCATCCTGCGGTGTTGCGGCCAGGTCACAAGAAAGCGAGTTGAAGAAACGAGCTAAGGGGCACTGTAATTCACAAACCTGCAGACTTATAAATGAGAGCTATCGTCCAAAAATAGACTGAAGTAAGGCTGCCAAGAGGACTTGAAAGCGGGGCAGAATTGCAGGAAACCGATTTCAGGAGGTAGACTGGAATTGCATTGAAAGCATAGGAAAAGAGGCAGAACGTCCACAATGATGCACTTGGCCAAAAAGGGCGTATGCGTTTTTTCCTGAATATATTCAGGAAAAAACGCATACGCCCTTTTTGGCCAACCAAGCAAGCTTGCAAAGGAAATCTGCACTACAATGAAGTCTCACTTCCCCCCGGTCAAAAGGGCCATCTGAAAAAAGTGTAAAATCCAGAAAGGCAGGACAGGCCATGGAGAACTGGGAGCCTTGTTATGCTGATGGGCGGGATGTAAATTGCCAAGAACCACTTGGGAGAAGTGTATGGTGTTTCCTGAAACAACTAAAAAACACAGCAACAGAACCTAGGGCACTTCCACTTATGGTCCTATAGATTACGGAAATTAAAATGAAAAAGAAACAGCCACCCCAAAGTTTGGAACGGCTCTGTTTACAAGAACCTCGTTTACAGTACAAGTTCAACATCGCAGAAAGTGAAAAATGGATAAAGAAGTTGTGGTATTTACTTACAAAGCAATATCACTCAGAAATGAAATCTGTGTCATCAGGCCCTTAGCAGCACAATGAGTGGATTCAGGTATGATGATTCTAACTGAAATAAGTCACACAGAAAAAGAAACATCATAAGATATCACTAATACACGGAATGTAAACTTGGCTACACAGGAACTGCATTCCAAAACAGAACAGGGTCTCAAATTTAGAAAACCAACTTATGCTTGCTTAAGGGTAAAGGTGAGTTGGGGTGCTGCATAAAACCAGAGATTGAAATGAGCACAGATAAAGTTCCTTAAGCCAAATATGGAATAGACAAGAGCTACTCCTTGCTCAACGAAATGGACTCAAAACCCCATATTAAACGCCTAAGAATGTACCTGACTAGTAAGTATCTTAAAACCTATGGATTGCTATGTCTCCAAAAGAGAATCAAGTGTGTGTACAGGGGCATAAACGCAGCAGTGATAGGATTGGAGAGGTTCGGTGAGCAAATGAAGACCCTTTGAAGTCATATTGCATGGTACCCATTCCACGGGTCTCAACTCTCCAGGTTTAAGGTATTCTTTCTTCAGCTAAAACATGCATGTGGAACCCAGAGTATGATCAACCATGTGAACGGGAGACGTGTTCAAATATGTCTCAGTTTTCGTACCCTGGTACTCGGGTGCAACATTCCAGACGCTTTACTAACACTCTCCCGACTTGGAGAGTCAGTCCCTTTAACCTCCTGTTTGGCCCAGTTTGCAATTTCTGTGGAAGATGAACAGGAATAGCGAGAACCAATGAGAGGCTAGCTGGAGGTGTCTGGATGGGCAAATTTAACTCTCATTTCCCACCAGGAAGAGGAAATAACCAAAGACTCAGCGTGCCGTGCCGGAACCAGATTAGGGCCTGAAGCCATCCTGCGGTGTTGCGGCCAGGTCACAAGAAAGCGAGTTGAAGAAACGAGCTAAGGGGCACTGTAATTCACAAACCTGCAGACTTATAAATGAGAGCTATCGTCCAAAAATAGACTGAAGTAAGGCTACCAAGAGGACTTGAAAGCGGGGCAGAATTGCAGGAAACCGATTTCAGGAGGTAGACTGGAATTGCATTGAAAGCATAGGAAAAGAGGCAGAACGTCCACAATGATGCACTTGGCCAAAAAGGGCGTATGCGTTTTTTCCTGAATATATTCAGGAAAAAACGCATACGCCCTTTTTGGCCAACCAAGCAAGCTTGCAAAGGAAATCTGCACTACAATGAAGTCTCACTTCCCCCCGGTCAAAAGGGCCATCTGAAAAAAGTGTAAAATCCAGAAAGGCAGGACAGGCCATGGAGAACTGGGAGCCTTGTTATGCTGATGGGCGGGATGTAAATTGCCAAGAACCACTTGGGAGAAGTGTATGGTGTTTCCTGAAACAACTAAAAAACACAGCAACAGAACCTAGGGCACTTCCACTTATGGTCCTATAGATTACGGAAATTAAAATGAAAAAGAAACAGCCACCCCAAAGTTTGGAACGGCTCTGTTTACAAGAACCTCGTTTACAGTACAAGTTCAACATCGCAGAAAGTGAAAAATGGATAAAGAAGTTGTGGTATTTACTTACAAAGCAATATCACTCAGCAATGAAATCTGTGTCATCAGGCCCTTAGCAGCACAATGAGTGGATTCAGGTATGATGATTCTAACTGAAATAAGTCACACAGAAAAAGAAACATCATAAGATATCAGTAATACACGGAATGTAAACTTGGCTACACAGGAACTGAATTACAGAACAGAACAGTTTCTCAAATTTAGAAAACCAACTTATGCTTGCTTAAGGGGAAAGGTGAGTTGGGGTGCTGCATAAAACCAGAGATTGAAATGAGCACAGATAAAGTTCCTTAAGCCAAATATGGAATAGACAAGAGCTACTCCTTGCTCAACGAAATGGACTCAAAACCCCATATTAAACGCCTAAGAATGTACCTGACTAGTAAGTATCTTAAAACCTATGGATTGCTATGTCTCCAAAAGAGAATCAAGCGTGTGTACAGGGGCATAAACGCAGCAGTGATAGGATTGGAGAGGTTCGGTGAGCAAATGAAGACCCTTTGAAGTCATATTGCATGGTACCCATTCCACGGGTCTCAACTCTCCAGGTTTAAGGTATTCTTTCTTCAGCTAAAACATGCATGTGGAACCCAGAGTATGATCAACCATGTGAACGGGAGACGTGTTCAAATATGTCTCAGTTTTCCTCCCCTGGTACTCGGGTGCAACATTCCAGACGCTTTACTAACACTCTCCCGACTTGGAGAGTCAGTCCCTTTAACCTCCTGTTTGGCCCAGTTTGCAATTTCTGTGGAAGATGAACAGGAATAGCGAGAACCAGTGAGAGGCTAGCTGGAGGTGTCTGGACGGGCAAATTTAACTCTCATTTCCCACCAGGAAGAGGAATTAACCAAAGGCTCAGCGTGGCGGGCCGGAACCAGATTAGGGCCTGAAGCCATCCTGCGGTGTTGCGGCCAGGTCACAAGAAAGCGAGTTGAAGAAAGGAGCTAAGGGGCACTGTAATTCACAAACCTGCAGACTTATAAATGAGAGCTATCGTCCAAAAATAGACTGAAGTAAGGCTGCCAAGAGGACTTGAAAGCGGGGCAGAATTGCAGGAAACCGATTTCAGGAGGTAGACTGGAATTGCATTGAAAGCATAGGAAAAGAGGCAGAACGTCCACAATGATGCACTTGGCCAAAAAGGGCGTATGCGTTTTTTCCTGAATATATTCAGGAAAAAACGCATACGCCCTTTTTGGCCAACCAAGCAAGCTTGCAAAGGAAATCTGCACTACAATGAAGTCTCACTTCCCCCCGGTCAAAAGGGCCATCTGAAAAAAGTGTAAAATCCAGAAAGGCAGGACAGGCCATGGAGAACTGGGAGCCTTGTTATGCTGATGGGCGGGATGTAAATTGCCAAGAACCACCTGGGAGAAGTGTATGGTGTTTCCTGAAACAACTAAAAAACACAGCAACAGAACCTAGGGCACTTCCACTTATGGTCCTATAGATTACGGAAATTAAAATGAAAAAGAAACAGCCACCCCAAAGTTTGGAACAGCTCTGTTTACAAGAACCTCGTTTACAGTACAAGTTCAACATCGCAGAAAGTGAAAAATGGATAAAGAAGTTGTGGTATTTACTTACAAAGCAATATCACTCAGCAATGAAATCTGTGTCATCAGGCCCTTAGCAGCACAATGAGTGGATTCAGGTATGATGATTCTAACTGAAATAAGTCACACAGAAAAAGAAACATCATAAGATATCAGTAATACACGGAATGTAAACTTGGCTACACAGGAACTGAATTACAGAACAGAACAGTTTCTCAAATTTAGAAAACCAACTTATGCTTGCTTAAGGGGAAAGGTGAGTTGGGGTGCTGCATAAAACCAGAGATTGAAATGAGCACAGATAAAGTTCCTTAAGCCAAATATGGAATAGACAAGAGCTACTCCTTGCTCAACGAAATGGACTCAAAACCCCATATTAAACGCCTAAGAATGTACCTGACTAGTAAGTATCTTAAAACCTATGGATTGCTATGTCTCCAAAAGAGAATCAAGCGTGTGTACAGGGGCATAAACGCAGCAGTGATAGGATTGGAGAGGTTCGGTGAGCAAATGAAGACCCTTTGAAGTCATATTGCATGGTACCCATTCCACGGGTCTCAACTCTCCAGGTTTAAGGTATTCTTTCTTCAGCTAAAACATGCATGTGGAACCCAGAGTATGATCAACCATGTGAACGGGAGACGTGTTCAAATATGTCTCAGTTTTCTTCCCCTGGTACTCGGGTGCAACATTCCAGACGCTTTACTAACACTCTCCCGACTTGGAGAGTCAGTCCCTTTAACCTCCTGTTTGGCCCAGTTTGCAATTTCTGTGGAAGATGAACAGGAATAGCGAGAACCAATGAGAGGCTAGCTGGAGGTGTCTGGACGGGCAAATTTAACTCTCATTTCCCACCAGGAAGAGGAATTAACCAAAGGCTCAGCGTGGCGGGCCGGAACCAGATTAGGGCCTGAAGCCATCCTGCGGTGTTGCGGCCAGGTCACAAGAAAGCGAGTTGAAGAAAGGAGCTCAGGGGCACTGTAATTCACAAACCTGCAGAGTTATAAATGACAGCTATCGTCCAAAAATAGACTGAAGTTAGGCTGCCAAGAGGACTTGAAAGCGGGGCAGAATTGCAGGAAACCGATTTCAGGAGGTAGACTGGAATTGCATTGAAAGCATAAGAAAAGAGGCAGAACGTCCACAATGATGCACTTGGCCAAAAAGGGCGTATGCGTTTTTTCCTGAATATATTCAGGAAAAAACGCATACGCCCTTTTTGGCCAACCAAGCAAGCTTGCAAAGGAAATCTGCACTACAATGAAGTCTCACTTCCCCCCGGTCAAAAGGGCCATCTGAAAAAAGTGTAAAATCCAGAAAGGCAGGACAGGCCATGGAGAACTGGGAGCCTTGTTATGCTGATGGGCGGGATGTCAATTGCCAACAGACACTCGGGAGAAGTGTATGGTGTTTCCTGAAACATCTAAAAAACAAAGCAACAGAGCCTAGGGCACTTCCACTTATGGTCCTATAGCTTAGGGAAATTAAAATCAAAAAGACACAGCCACCCCAAAGTTTGGAACGGCTCTGTTTACAGGAACCTCGTTTACAGTACAAGTTCAACATCGCAGAAAGTGAAAAATGGATAAAGAAGTTGTGGTATTTACTTACAAAGCAATATCACTCAGCAATGAAATCTGTGTCATCAGGCCCTTAGCAGCACAATGAGTGGATTCAGGTATGATGATTCTAACTGAAATAAGTCACACAGAAAAAGAAACATCATAAGATATCAGTAATACACGGAATGTAAACTTGGCTACACAGGAACTGAATTACAGAACAGAACAGGGTCTCAAATTTAGAAAACCAACTTATGCTTGCTTAAGGGGAAAGGTGAGTTGGGGTGCTTCATAAAACCAGAGATTGAAATGAGCACAGATAAAGTTCCTTAAGCCAAATATGGAATAGACAAGAGCTACTCCTTGCTCAACGAAATGGACTCAACACCGCATATTAAACGCCTAAGAATGTACCTGACTAGTAAGTATCTTAAAACCTATGGATTGCTATGTCTCCGAAAGAGAATCAAGCATGTATACAGGGGCATAAACGCAGCAGTGATAGGATTGGAGAGGTTCGGTGAGCAAATGAAGACCCTTTGAAGTCATATTGCATGGTACCCATTCCATGGGTTTCAACTACCCAGGTTTAAGGTATTCTTCCTTCAGCTAAAACATGCATGTGGAACCTAGAGTATGATCAACCATGTGATCGGGAGACGTGTTCAAATATGTCTCAGTTTTCGTACCCTGGTACTCTGGTGCAACATTCCAGACGCTTTACTAACACTCTCCCCACTTGGAGAGTCAGTCCCTTTAACCTCCTGTTTGGCCTAGTTTGCAATTTCTGTGGAAGATGAACAGGAATAGCGAGAACCAATGAGAGACTAGCTGGAGGTGTCTGGATGGGCAAATTTAACTCTCATTTCCCACCAGGAAGAGGAATTAACCAAAGGCTCAGCGTGCCGTGCCGGAACCAGATTAGGGCCTGAAGACATCCTGCGGTGTTGCGGCCAGCTCAAAAGAAAGCGAGTTGAAGAAAGGAGCTCAGGGGCACTGTAATTCACAAACCTGCAGAGTTATAAATGACAGCTATCGTCCAAAAAGAGACTGAAGTAAGGCTGCCAAGAGGACTTGAAAGCGGGGCAGAATTGCAGGAAACCGATTTCAGGAGGTAGACTGGAATTGCATTGAAAGCATAGGAAAAGAGGCAGAACGTCCACAATGATGCACTTGGCCAAAAAGGGCGTATGCGTTTTTTCCTGAATATACTCAGGAAAAAACGCATACGCCCTTTTTGGCCAACCAAGCAAACTTGCAAAGGAAATCTGCACTACAATGAAGTCTCACTTCCCCCCGGTCAAAAGGGCCATCTGAAAAAAGTGTAAAATCCAGAAAGGCAGGACAGGCCATGGAGAACTGGGAGCCTTGTTATGCTGATGGGCGGGATGTAAATTGCCAACAGACACTCGGGAGAAGTGTATGGTGTTTCCTGAAACATCTAAAAAACAAAGCAACAGAGTCTAGGGCACTTCCACTTATGGTCCTCTAGCTTAGGGAAATTAAAATCAAAAAGACACAGCCACCCCAAAGTTTGGGACGGCTCTGTTTACAAGAACCTCGTTTACCGTACAAGTTCAATATCACAGAAAGTGAAAAATGGATAAAGAACTTGTGGTACTTACATACAATGCAGTATCACTCAGCAATGAAATCTGTGTCATCAGGCCCTTAGCAGCACAATGAGTGGATTCAGGTATGATGATTCTAACTGAAATAAGTCACACAGAAAAAGAAACATCATAAGATATCACTAATACACGGAATGTAAACTTGGCTACACAGGAACTGAATTACAGAACAGAACAGGGTCTCAAATTTAGAAAACCAACTTATGCTTGCTTAAGGGGAAAGGTGAGTTGGGGTGCTGCATAAAACCAGAGATTGAAATGAGCACAGATAAAGTTCCTTAAGCCAAATATGGAATAGACAAGAGCTACTCCTTGCTCAATGAAATGGACTCAACACCGCATATTAAACGCCTAAGAATGTACCTGACTAGTAAGTATCTTAAAACCTATGGATTGCTATGTCTCCGAAAGAGAATCAAGCATGTGTACAGGGGCATAAACGCAGCAGTGATAGGATTGGAGAGGTTCGTGAGCAAATGAAGACCCTTTGAAGTCATATTGCATGGTACCCATTCCACGGGTTTCAACTACCCAGGTTTTAGGTATTCTTCCTTCAGCTAAAACATGCATGTGGAACCCAGAGTATGATCAACCATGTGAACGGGAGACGTGTTCAAATATGTCTCAGTTTTCGTACCCTGGTACTCGGGTGCAACATTCCAGACGCTTTACTAACACTCTCCCCACTTGGAGAGTCAGCGCCTTTAACCTCCTGTTTGGCACAGTTTGCAATTTCTGCGGAAGATGAACAGGAATAGCGAGAACCAATGAGAGACTAGCTGGAGGTGTCTGGACGGGCAAATTTAACTCTCATTTCCCACCAGGAAGAGGAAATAACCAAAGGATCAGCATGCCGTACCGGAACCAGATTAGGGCCTGAAGCCATCCTGCGGTGTTGCGGCCAGGTCACAAGAAAGCGAGTTGAAGAAAGGAGCTCAGGGGCACTGTAATTCACAAACCTGCAGAGTTATAAATGACAGCTATCGTCCAAAAATAGACTGAAGTAAGGCTGCCGAGAGGACTTGAAAGCGGGGCAGAATTGCAGGAAACCGATTTCAGGAGGTAGACTGGAATTGCATTGAAAGCATAGGAAAAGAGGCAGAACGTCCACAATGATGCACTTGGCCAAAAAGGGCGTATGCGTTTTTTCCTGAATATATTCAGGAAAAAACGCATACGCCCTTTTTGGCCAACCAAGCAAGCTTGCAAAGCAAATCTGCACTACAATGAAGTCTCACTTCCCCCGGTCAAAAGGGCCATCTGAAAAAAGGGTAAAATCCAGAAAGGCAGGACAAGCCATGGAGAACTGGGAGCCTTGTTATGCTGATGGGCGGGATGTAAATTGCCAACAGACACTCGGGAGAAGTGTATGGTGTTTCCTTAAACATCTAAAAAACAAAGCAACAGAGCCTAGGGCACTGCCACTTATGGTCCTATAGCTTAGGGAAATTAAAATCAAAAAGACACAGCCACCCCAAAGTTTGGGATGCCTCTGTTTACAAGAACTTCGTTTACAGTACAAGTTCAACATCGCAGAAAGTGAAAAATGGATAAAGAAGTTGTGGTATTTACTTACAAAGCAATATCACTCAGCAATGAAATCTATGTCATCAGGCCCTTAGCAGCACAATGAGTGGATTCAGGTATGATGATTCTAACTGAAATAAGTCACACAGAAAAAGAAACATCATAAGATATCAGTAATACACGGAATGTAAACTTGGCTACACAGGAACTGAATTACAGAACAGAACAGGGTCTCAAATTTAGAAAACCAACTTATGCTTGCTTAAGGGGAAAGGTGAGTTGGGGTGCTGCATAAAACCAGAGATTGAAATGAGCACAGATAAAGTTCCTTAAGCCAAATATGGAATAGACAAGAGCTACTCCTTGCTCAACGAAATGGACTCAACACCGCATATTAAACGCCTAAGAATGTACCTGACTAGTAAGTATCTTAAAACCTATGGATTGCTATGTCTCCGAAAGAGAATCAAGCATGTGTACAGGGGCATAAACGCAGCAGTGATAGGATTGGAGAGGTTCGTGAGCAAATGAAGACCCTTTGAAGTCATATTGCATGGTACCCATTCCACGGGTTTCAACTACCCAGGTTTAAGGTATTCTTCCTTCAGCTAAAACATGCATGTGGAACCCAGAGTATGATCAACCATGTGAACGGGAGACGTGTTCAAATATGTCTCAGTTTTCGTACCCTGGTACTCGGGTGCAACATTCCAGACGCTTTACTAACACTCTCCCCACTTGGAGAGTCAGCGCCTTTAACCTCCTGTTTGGCCAAGTTTGCAATTTCTGCGGAAGATGAACATGAATAGCGAGAACCAATGAGAGACTAGCTGGAGGTGTCTGGACGGGCAAATTTAACTCTCATTTCCCACCAGGAAGAGGAAATAACCAAAGGCTCAGCATGCCGTACCGGAACCAGATTAGGGCCTGAAGCCATCCTGCGGTGTTGCGGCCAGCTCAAAAGAAAGCGAGTTGAAGAAAGGAGCTCAGGGGCACTGTAATTCACAAACCTGCAGAGTTATAAATGACAGCTATCGTCCAAAAATAGACTGAAGTAAGGCTGCCGAGAGGACTTGAAAGCGGGGCAGAATTGCAGGAAACCGATTTCAGGAGGTAGACTGGAATTGCATTGAAAGCATAGGAAAAGAGGCAGAACGTCCACAATGATGCACTTGGCCAAAAAGGGCGTATGCGTTTTTTCCTGAATATATTCAGGAAAAAACGCATACGCCCTTTTTGGCCAACCAAGCAAGCTTGCAAAGGAAATCTGCACTAAAATGAAGTCTCACTTCCCCCCGGTCAAAAGGGCCATCTGAAAAAAGTGTAAAATCCAGAAAGGCAGGACAGGCCATGGAGAACTGGGAGCCTTGTTATGCTGATGGGCGGGATGTAAATTGCCAACAGACACTCGGGAGAAGTGTATGGTGTTTCCTGAAACATCTAAAAAACAAAGCAACAGAGTCTAGGGCACTTCCACTTATGGTCCTCTAGCTTAGGGAAATTAAAATCAAAAAGACACAGCCACCCCAAAGTTTGGGACGCCTCTGTTTACAAGAACCTCGTTTACCGTACAAGTTCAATATCACAGAAAGTGAAAAATGGATAAAGAACTTGTGGTACTTACATACAATGCAGTATCACTCAGCAATGAAATCTATGTCATCAGGCCCTTAGCAGCACAATGAGTGGATTCAGGTATGATGATTCTAACTGAAATAAGTCACACAGAAAAAGAAACATCATAAGATATCAGTAATACACGGAATGTAAACTTGGCTACACAGGAACTGAATTACAGAACAGAACAGGGTCTCAAATTTAGAAAACCAACTTATGCTTGCTTAAGGGTAAAGGTGAGTTGGGGTGCTGCATAAAACCAGAGATTGAAATGAGCACAGATAAAGTTCCTTAAGCCAAATATGGAATAGACAAGAGCTACTCCTTGCTCAAAGAAATGGACTCAACACCGCATATTAAACGCCTAAGAATGTACCTGACTAGTAAGTATCTTAAAACCTATGGATTGCTATGTCTCCGAAAGAGAATCAAGCATGTGTACAGGGACATAAACGCAGCAGTGATAGGATTGGAGAGGTTCGGTGAGCAAATGAAGACCCTTTGAAGTCATATTGCATGGTACCCATTCCACGGGTTTCAAATACACAGGTTTAAGGTATTCTTCCTTCAGCTAAAACATGCATGTGGAACCCAAGTATGATCAACCATGTGAACGGGAGACGTGTTCAAATATGTCTCAGTTTTCCTCCCCTGGTACTCGGGTGCAACATTCCAGACGCTTTTCTAACACTCTCCCGACTTGGAGAGTCAGTCCCTTTAACCTCCTGTTTGGCCCAGTTTGCAATTTCTGTGGAAGATGAACAGGAATAGCGAGAACCAATGAGAGACTAGCTGGAGGTGTCTGGATGGGCAAATTTAACTCTCATTTCCCACCAGGAAGAGGAAATAACCAAAGGCTCAGCATGCCGTGCCGGAAACAGATTAGGGCCTGAAGCCATCCTGCGGTGTTGCGGCCAGGTCACAAGAAAGCGAGTTGAAGAAAGGAGCTCAGGGGCACTGTAATTCACAAACCTGCAGAGTTATAAATGACAGCTATCGTCCAAAAATAGACTGAAGTAAGGCTGCCAAGAGGACTTGAAAGCGGGGCAGAATTGCAGGAAACCGATTTCAGGAGGTAGACTGGAATTGCATTGAAAGCATAGGAAAAGAGGCAGAACGTCCACAATGATGCACTTGGCCAAAAAGGGCGTATGCGTTTTTTCCTGAATATATTCAGGAAAAAACGCATACGCCCTTTTTGGCCAACCAAGCAAGCTTGCAAAGGAAATCTGCACTACAATGAAGTCTCACTTCCCCCCGGTCAAAAGGGCCATCTGAAAAAAGTGTAAAATCCAGAAAGGCAGGACAGGCCATGGAGAACTGGGAGCCTTGTTATGCTGATGGGCGGGATGTAAATTGCCAACAGACACTCGGGAGAAGTGTATGGTGTTTCCTGAAACATCTAAAAAACAAAGCAACAGAGTCTAGGGCACTTCCACTTATGGTCCTCTAGCTTAGGGAAATTAAAATCAAAAAGACACAGCCACCCCAAAGTTTGGGACGCCTCTGTTTACAAGAACCTCGTTTACCGTACAAGTTCAATATCACAGAAAGTGAAAAATGGATAAAGAACTTGTGGTACTTACATACAATGCTGTATCACTCAGCAATGAAATCTGTGTCATCAGGCCCTTAGCAGCACAATGAGTGGATTCAGGTATGATGATTCTAACTGAAATAAGTCACACAGAAAAAGAAACATCATAAGATATCAGTAATACACGGAATGTAAACTTGGCTACACAGGAACTGAATTACAGAACAGAACAGGGTCTCAAATTTAGAAAACCAACTTATGCTTGCTTAAGGGGAAAGGTGAGTTGGGGTGCTGCATAAAACCAGAGATTGAAATGAGCACAGATAAAGTTCCTTAAGCCAAATATGGAATAGACAAGAGCTACTCCTTGCTCAAAGAAATGGACTCAACACCGCATATTAAACGCCTAAGAATGTACCTGACTAGTAAGTATCTTAAAACCTATGGATTGCTATGTCTCCGAAAGAGAATCAAGCATGTGTACAGGGACATAAACGCAGCAGTGATAGGATTGGAGAGGTTCGGTGAGCAAATGAAGACCCTTTGAAGTCATATTGCATGGTACCCATTCCACGGGTTTCAAATACACAGGTTTAAGGTATTCTTCCTTCAGCTAAAACATGCATGTGGAACCCAAGTATGATCAACCATGTGAACGGGAGACGTGTTCAAATATGTCTCAGTTTTCCTCCCCTGGTACTCGGGTGCAACATTCCAGACGCTTTTCTAACACTCTCCCGACTTGGAGAGTCAGTCCCTTTAACCTCCTGTTTGGCCCAGTTTGCAATTTCTGTGGAAGATGAACAGGAATAGCGAGAACCAATGAGAGACTAGCTGGAGGTGTCTGGATGGGCAAATTTAACTCTCATTTCCCACCAGGAAGAGGAAATAACCAAAGGCTCAGCATGCCGTGCCGGAAACAGATTAGGGCCTGAAGCCATCCTGCGGTGTTGCGGCCAGGTCACAAGAAAGCGAGTTGAAGAAAGGAGCTCAGGGGCACTGTAATTCACAAACCTGCAGAGTTATAAATGACAGCTATCGTCCAAAAATAGACTGAAGTAAGGCTGCCAAGAGGACTTGAAAGCGGAGCAGAATTGCAGGAAACCGATTTCAGGAGGTAGACTGGAATTGCATTGAAAGCATAGGAAAAGAGGCAGAACGTCCACAATGATGCACTTGGCCAAAAAGGGCGTATGCGTTTTTTCCTGAATATATTCAGGAAAAAACGCATACGCCCTTTTTGGCCAACCAAGCAAGCTTGCAAAGGAAATCTGCACTACAATGAAGTCTCACTTCCCCCCGGTCAAAAGGGCCATCTGAAAAAAGTGTAAAATCCAGAAAGGCAGGACAGGCCATGGAGAACTGGGAGCCTTGTTATGCTGATGGGCGGGATGTAAATTGCCAACAACCACTCGGGAGAAGTGTATGGTGTTTCCTGAAACATCTAAAAAACAAAGCAACGGAACCTAGGGCACTTCCACTTATGGTCCTATAGCTTAGGGAAATTAAAATAAAAAAGACACAGCCACCCCAAAGTTTGGGACGCCTCCGTTTACAGGAACCTCGTTTACCGTACAAGTTCAATATCACAGAAAGTGAAAAATGGATAAAGAACTTGTGGTACTTACGTACAATGCAGTATCACTCAGCAATGAAATCTATGTCATCAGGCCCGTAGCAGCATAATGAGTGGATTCAGGTACGATGATTCTAACTGAAATAAGTCACACAGAAAAAGAAACATCATAAGATATCACTAATACACAGAATGTAAACTTGGCTACACAGGAACTGAATTACAGAACAGAACAGGGTCTCAAATTTAGAAAACTAACTTATGCTTGCTTAAGGGGAAAGGTGAGTTGGGGTGCTGCATAAAACCAGAGATTGAAATGAGCACAGATAAAGTTCCTTAAGCCAAATATGGAATAGACAAGAGCTACTCCTTGCTCAACGAAATGGACTCAACACCGCATATTAAACGCCTAAGAATGTACCTGACTAGTAAGTATCTTAAAACTTATGGATTGCTATGTCTCCGAAAGAGAATCAAGCATGTGTACAGGGGCATAAACGCAGCAGTGATAGGATTGGAGAGGTTCGTGAGCAAATGAAGACCCTTTGAAGTCATATTGCATGGTACCCATTCCACGGGTTTCAACTACCCAGGTTTAAGGTATTCTTCCTTCATCTAAAACATGCATGTGGAACCTAGAGTATGATCAACCATGTGATCGGGAGACGTGTTCAAATATGTCTCAGTTTTCGTACCCTGGTACTCGGGTGCAACATTCCAGACGCTTTACTAACACTCTCCCGACTTGGAGAGTCAGTCCCTTTAACCTCCTGTTTGGCCCAGTTTGCAATTTCTGTGGAAGATGAACAGGAATAGCGAGAACCAATGAAAGAATAGCTGGAGGTGTCTGGACGGGCAAATTTAAGTCTCATTTCCCACCAGGAAGAGGAATTAACCAAAGGCTCAGCATGCCGGGCCGGAACCAGATTAGGGCCTGAAGCCATCCTGTTCTGTTGCGGCCAGGTCACAAGAAAGCGAGTTGAAGAAAGGAGCTCAGGGGCACTGTAATTCACAAACCTGCAGAGTTATAAATGAGAGCTATCGTCCAAAAATAGACTGAAGTAAGGCTGCCAAGAGGACTTGAAAGCGGGGCAGAATTGCAGGAAACCGATTTCAGGAGGTAGACTGGAATTGCATTGAAAGCATAGGAAAAGAGGCAGAACGTCCACAATGATGCACTTGGCCAAAAAGGGCGTATGCGTTTTTTCCTGAATATATTCAGGAAAAAACGCATACGCCCTTTTTGGCCAACTAAGCAGGCTTGCAAAGGAAATCGGCACTACAATGAAGTCTCACTTCCCCGCGGTCAAAAGGGACATCTGAAAAAAGTGTAAAATCCAGAAAGGCAACAGGCATTGAGAACTGGGAGCCTTGTTATGCTGATGGGCGGGATGTAAATTGCCAACAGACACTCAGGAGAAGTGTATGGTGTTTCCTGAAACATCTAAAAAACAAAGCAACAGAGCCTAGGGCACTTCCACTTATGGTCCTATAGCTTCAGGAAATTAAAATCAAAAAGACACAGCCACCCCAAAGTTTGCGACGCCTCTGTTTACAAGAACCTCGTTTACCGTACTAGTTCAATATCACAGAAAGTGAAAAATGGATAAAGAACTTGTGGTACTTACGTACAATGCAGTATCACTCAGCAATGAAATCTATGTCATCAGGCCCGTAGCAGCATAATGAGTGGATTCAGGTACGATGATTCTAACTGAAATAAGTCACACAGAAAAAGAAACATCATAAGATATCACTAATACACGGAATGTAAACTTGGCTACACAGGAACTGCATTCCAAAACAGAAAAGGGTCTCAAATTTAGAAAACCAACTTATGCTTGCTTAAGGGGAAAGGTGAGTTGGGGTGCTGCATAAAACCAGAGATTGAAATGAGAACAGATAAAGTTCCTTAAGCCAAATATGGAATAGACAAGAGCTACTCCTTGCTCAACAAAATGGACACAAAACCCCATATTAAACGTCTAAGAATGTACCTGACTAGTAAGTATCTTAAAACCTATGGATTGCTATGTCTCCAAAAGAGAATCAAGCGTGTGTACAGGGGCATAAACGCAGCAGTGATAGGATTGGAGAGGTTCGGTGAGCAAATGAAGACCCTTTGAAGTCATATTGCATGGTACCCATTACACGGGTCTCAGTTCTCCAGGTTTAAGGTATTCTTCCTTCAGCTAAAACATGCATGTGGAATCCAGAGTATGATAAACCATGTGAACGGGAGACGTGTTGAAATATGTCTCAGTTTTCGTACCCTGGTACTCAGGTGCAACATTCCAGACGCTTTACTAACACTCTCCCGACTTGGAGAGTCAGTCCCTTTAACCTCCTGTTTGGCCCAGTTTGCAATTTCTGCGGAAGATGAACAGGAATAGCGAGAACCAATGAGAGGCTAGCTGGAGGTGTCTGGACGGGCAAATTTAAGTCTCATTTCCCACCAGGAAGAGGAATTAACCAAAGGCTCAGCATGCCGGGCCGGAACCAGATTAGGGCCTGAAGCCATCCTGCGGTGTTGCGGCCAGGTCACAAGAAAGCGAGTTGAAGAAAGGAGCTCAGGGGCACTGTAATTCACAAACCTGCAGAGTTATAAATGAGAGGTATCGTCCAAAAATAGACTGAAGTAAGGCTGCCAAGAGGACTTGAAAGCGGGGCAGAATTGCAGGAAACCGATTTCAGGAGGTAGACTGGAATTGCATTGAAAGCATAGGAAAAGAGGCAGAACGTCCACAATGATGCACTTGGCCAAAAAGGGCCTATGCGTTTTTTCCTGAATATATTCAGGAAAAAACGCATAGGCCCTTTTTGGCCAACCAAGCAAGCTTGCAAAGGAAATCTGCACTACAATGAAGTCTCACTTCCCCCCGGTCAAAAGGGACATCTGAAAAAAGTGTAAAATCCAGAAAGGCAACAGGCATTGAGAACTGGGAGCCTTGTTATGCTGATGGGCGGGATGTAAATTGCCAACAGACACTCAGGAGAAGTGTATGGTGTTTCCTGAAACATCTAAAAAACAAAGCAACAGAGCCTAGGGCACTTCCACTTATGGTCCTATAGCTTCGGGAAATTAAAATCAAAAATACACAGCCACCCCAAAGTTTGCGATGCCTCTGTTTACAAGAACCTCGTTTACTGTACAAGTTCAATATCACAGAAAGTGAAAAATGGATAAAGAACTTGTGGTACTTACGTACAATGCAGTATCACTCAGCAATGAAATCTATGTCATCAGGCCCGTAGCAGCATAATGAGTGGATTCAGGTACGATGATTCTAACTGAAATAAGTCACACAGAAAAAGAAACATCATAAGATATCACTAATACACGGAATGTAAACTTGGCTACACAGGAACTGCATTCCGAAAAAGAACAGGGTATCAAATTTAGAAAACCAACTTATGCTTGCTTAAGGGGAAAGGTGAGTTGGGGTGCTGCATAAAACCAGAGATTGAAATGAGCACAGATAAAGTTCCTTAAGCCAAATATGGAATAGACAAGAGCTACTCCTTGCTCAACGAAATGGACTCAACACCGCATATTAAACGCCTAAGAATGTACCTGACTAGTAAGTATCATAAAACCTATAGATTGCTATGTCTCCGAAAGAGAATCAAGCATGTGTACAGGGGCATAAACGCAGCAGTGATAGGATTGGAGAGGTTCGGTGAGCAAATGAAGACCCTTTGAAGTCATATTGCATGGTACCCATTACACGGGTCTCAACTCTCCAGGTTTAAGGTATTCTTCCTTCAGCTAAAACATGCATGTGGAACCCAGAGTATGATCAACCATGTGAACGGGAGACGTGTTCAAATATGTCTCAGTTTTCCTCCCCTGGTACTCGGGTGCAACATTCCAGACGCTTTACTAACACTCTCCCCACTTGGAGAGTCAGCGCCTTTAACCTCCTGTTTGGCCCAGTTTGCAATTTCTGCGGAAGTTGAACAGGAATAGCGAGAACCAATAAGAGGCTAGCTGGAGGTGTCTGGACGGGCAAATTTAACTCTCATTTCCCACCAGGAAGAGGAAATAACCAAAGGCTCAGCATGCCGTACCGGAACCAGATTAGGGCCTGAAGCCATCCTGCGGTGTTGCGGCCAGGTCACAAGAAAGCAAGTTGAAGAAAGGAGCTCAGGGGCACTGTAATTCACAAGCCTGCAGAGTTATAAATGAGAGCTATCGTCCAAAAATAGACTGAAGTAAGGCTGCCAAGAGGACTTGAAAGCGGGGCAGAATTGCAGGAAACCGATTTCAGGAGGTAGACTGGAATTGCATTGAAAGCATAGGAAAAGAGGCAGAACGTCCACAATGATGCACTTGGCCAAAAAAGGCGTATGTGTTTTTTCCTGAATATATTCAGGAAAAAACGCATACGCACTTTTTGGCCAACCAAGCAAGCTTGCAAAGGAAATCTGCACTACAATGAAGTCTCAGTTCCCCCCGGTCAAAAGGGCCATCTGAAAAAAGTGTAAAATCCAGAAAGGCAGGACAGGCCATGGAGAACTGGGAGCCTTGTTATGCTAAAGGGCGGGATGTAAATTGCCAACAAACACTCCGGAGAAGTGTATGGTGTTTCCTGAAACATCTAAAAAACAAAGCAACAGAGCCTAGGGCACTTCCACTTATGGTCCTATAGCTTAGGGAATTTAAATTCAAAAAGACACAGCCACCCCAAAGTTTCGAACGGCTCTGTTTACAAGAACCTCGTTTACAGTACAAGTTCAACATCGCAGAAAGTGAAAAATGGATAAAGAAGTTGTGGTATTTACTTACAAAGCAATAGCACTCAACAATGAAATCTGTGTCATCAGGCCCTTAGCAGCACAATGAGTGGATTCAGGTATGATGATTCTAACTGAAATAAGTCACACAGAAACAGAAACATCATAAGATATCAGTAATACACGGAATGTAAACTTGGCTACACAGGAACTGAATTACAGAACAGAACAGGGTCTCAAATTTAGAAAACCAACTTATGCTTGCTTAAGGGGAAAGGTGAGTTGGGGTGCTGCATAAAACCAGAGATTGAAATGAGCACAGATAAAGTTCCTTAAGCCAAATATGGAATAGACAAGAGCTACTCCTTGCTCAACGAAATGGACTCAACACCCCATATTAAACGCCTAAGAATGTACGTGACTTGTAAGTATCTTAAAACCTATGGATTGCTATGTCTCCGAAAGAGAATCAAGCATGTGTACAGGGGCATAAACGCAGCAGTGATAGGATTGGAGAGGTTTGGTGAGCATATGAAGACCCTTTGAAGTCATATTGCATGGTACCCATTACACGGGTCTCAACTCTCCAGGTTTAAGGTATTCTTCCTTCAGCTAAAACATGCATGTGGAACCCAGAGTATGATCAACCATGAGAACGGGAGACGTATTCAAATATGTCTCAGTTTTCCTCCCCTGGTACTCGGGTGCAACATTCCAGACGCTTTACTAACACTCTCCCGACTTGGAGAGTCAGTCCCTTTAACCTCCTGTTTGGCCCAGTTTGCAATTTCTGAGGAAGATGAACAGGAATAGCGAGAACCAATGAGAGGCTAGCTGGAGGTGTCTGGACGGGCAAATTTAACTCTCATTTCTCACCAGGAAGAGGAAATAACCAAAGGCTCAGCGTGCCGTACCGGAACCAGATTAGGGCCTGAAGCCATCCTGCGGTGTTGCGGCCAGCTCAAAAGAAAGCGAGTTGAAGAAAGGAGCTCAGGGGCACTGTAATTCACAAACCTGCAGAGTTATAAATGACAGCTATCGTCCAAAAATAGACTGAAGTAAGGCTGCCAAGAGGACTTGAAAGCGGGGCAGAATTGCAGGAAACCGATTTCAGGAGGTAGACTGGAATTGCATTGAAAGCATAGGAAAAGAGGCAGAACGTCCACAATGATGCACTTGGCCAAAAAGGGCGTATGCGTTTTTTCCTGAATATATTCAGGAAAAAACGCATACGCCCTTTTTGGCCAACCAAGCAAGCTTGCAAAGGAAATCTGCACTACAATGAAGTCTCACTTCCCCCCGGTCAAAAGGGCCATCTGAAAAAAGTGTAAAATCCAGAAAGGCAGGACAGGCCATGGAGAACTGGGAGCCTTGTTATGCTGATGGGCGGGATGTAAATTGCCAACAACCACTCGGGAGAAGTGTATGGTGTTTCCTGAAACATCTAAAAAACAAAGCAACAGAACCTAGGGCACTTCCACTTATGGTCCTATAGCTTAGGGAAATTAAAATCAAAAAGACACAGCCACCCCAAAGTTTGGAACGGCTCTGTTTACAAGAACCCGGTTTACAGTACAAGTTCAACATCGCAGAAAGTGAAAAATGGATAAAGAAGTTGTGGTATTTACTTACAAAGCAATATCACTCAGCAATGAAATCTGTGTCATCAGGCCCTTAGCAGCACAATGAGTGGATTCAGGTATGATGATTCTAACAGAAGTAAGTCACACAGAAAAAGAAACATCATAAGATATCAGTAATACACGGAATGTAAACTTGGCTACACAGGAACTGAATTACAGAACAGAACAGGGTCTCAAATTTAGAAAACCAACTTATGCTTGCTTAAGGGGAAAGGTGAGTTGGGGTGCTGCATAAAACCAGAGATTGAAATGAGCACAGATAAAGTTCCTTAAGTCAAATATGGAATAGACAAGAGCTACTCCTTGCTCAACGAAATGGACTCAACATCGCATATTAAATGCCTAAGAATGTACCTGACTAGTAAGTATCTTAAAAACCTATGGATTGCTAAGTCTCCAAAAGAGAATCAAGCATGTGTACAGGGGCATAAACGCAGCAGTGATAGGATTGGAGAGGTTCGGTGAGCAAATGAAGACCCTTTGAAGTCATATTGCATGGTACCCATTACACGGGTCTTAACTCTCCAGGTTTAAGGCATTCTTCCTTCAACTAAAACATGCATGTGGAACCCAAGTATGATCAACCATGTGAACGGGAGATGTGTTCAAATATGTCTCAGTTTTCCTCCCCTGGTACTCGGGTGCAACATTCCAGACGCTTTACTAACACTCTCCCCACTTGGAGAGTCAGCGCCTTTAACCTCCTGTTTGGCCCAGTTTACAATTTCTGCGGAAGATGAACAGGAATAGCGAGAACCAATGAGAGACTAGCTGGAGGTGTCTGGACGGGCAAATTTAACTCTCATTTCCCACCAGGAAAAGGAAATAACCAAAGGCTCAGCATGCCGTGCCGGAACCAGATTAGGGCCTGAAGCCATCCTGCGGTGTTGCTGCCAGGTCACAAGAAAGCAAGTTGAAGAAAGGAGCTCAGGGGCACTGTAATGCACAAACCTGCAGAGTTATAAATGACAGCTATCGTCCAAAAATAGACTGAAGTAAGACTGCCAAGAGGACTTGAAAGCGGGGCAGAATTGCAGGAAACCGATTTCAGGAGGTAGACTGGAATTGCATTGAAAGCATAGGAAAAGAGGCAGAACGTCCACAATGATGCACTTGGCCAAAAAGGGTGTATGCGTTTTCTCCTGAATATATTCAGGAAAAAACGCATACGCCCTTTTTGGCCAACCAAGCAAGCTTGCAAAGGAAATCTGCACTACAATGAAGTCTCACTTCCCCCCGGTCAAAAGGGCCATCTGAAAAAAGTGTAAAATCCAGAAAGCCAGGACAGGCCATGGAGAACTGGGAGTCTTGTTATGCTGATGGGCGGGATGTAAAAACGCATATGCCCTTTTTGACCAACCAAGCAAGCTTTCAAAGGTAATCTGCACTACAATGAAGTCTCACTTCCCCCCGGTCAAAAGGGCCATCTGAAAAAAGTGTAAAATCCAGAAAGGCAGGACAGGCCATGAAGAACGGGGAGCCTTGTTATGCTGATGGGCAGGATGTAAATTGCCAACAACCACTCGGGAGAAGTGTATGGTGTTTCCTGAAACATCTAAAAAACAAAGCAACAGAACCTAGGGCACTTCCACTTATGGTCCTATAGCTTAGGGAAATTAAAATCAAAAAGACACAGCCACCCCAAAGTTTGGAACGACTCTGTTTACAAGAACCTCGTTTACAGTACAAGTTCAACATCGCAGAAAGTGAAAAATGGAGAAAGAAGTTGTGGTATTTACTTACAAAGCAATATCACTCAGCAATGAAATCTGTGTCATCAGGCCCTTAGCAGCACAATGAGTGGATTCAGGTATGATGATTCTAACTGAAATAAGTCACACAGAAAAAGAAACATCATAAGATATCAGTAATACACGGAATGTAACCTTGGCTACACAGGAACTGAATTACAGAACAGAACAGGGTCTCAAATTCAGAAAACCAACTTATGCTTGCTTAAGGGGAAAGGTGAGTTGGGGTGCTGCATAAAACCAGAGATTGAAATGAGCACAGATAAAGTTCCTTAGGCCAAATATGGAATAGACAAGAGCTACTCCTTGCTCAAAGAAATGGACTCAACACCGCATATTAAACGCCTAAGAATGTACCTGACTAGTAAGTATCTTAAGACCTATAGATTGCTATGTCTCCGAAAGAGAATCAAGCATGTGTACAGGGGCATAAACGCAGCAGTGATAGGATTGTAGAGGTTCGGTGAGCAAATGAAGACCCTTTGAAGTCATACTGCATGGTACCCATTCCACGGGTTTCAACTACCCAGGTTTTAGGTATTCTTCCTTCAGCTAAAACATGCATGTGGAACCCAGAGTATGATCAACCGTGTGAGCGGGAGACGTGTTCAAATATGTCTCAGTTTTCCTCCCCTGGTACTCGGGTGCAACATTCCAGACGCTTTACTAACACTCTCCCCACTTGGAGAGTCAGCGTCTTTAACCTCCTGTTTGGCCCAGTTTGCAATTTCTGCGGAAGATGAACAGGAATAGTGAGAACCAATGAGAGGCTAGCTGGAGGTGTCTGGACGGGCAAATTTAACTCTCATTTCCCACCAGAAAGAGGAAATAACCAAAGGCTCAGCGTGCCATGCCAGAACCAGATTAGGGCCTGAAGCCATCCTGCGGTGTTGCGGCCAGCTCAAAAGAAAGCGAGTTGAAGAAAGGAGCTCAGGGGCACTGTAATTCACAAACCTGCAGAGTTATAAATGACAGCTATCGTCCAAAAATAGACTGAAGTAAGGCTGCCAAGAGGACTTGAAAGCGGGGCAGAATTGCAGGAAACCGATTTCAGGAGGTAGACTGGAATTGCATTGAAAGCATAGGAAAAGAGGCAGAACGTCCACAATGATGCACTTGGCCAAAAAGGGCGTATGCGTTTTTTCCTGAATATATTCAGGAAAAAACGCATACGCCCTTTTTGGCCAACCAAGCAAGCTTGCAAAGGAAATCTGCACTACAATGAAGTCTCACTTCCCCCCGGTCAAAAGGGCCATCTGAAAAAAGTGTAAAATCCAGAAAGGCAGGACAGGCCATGGAGAACTGGGAGCCTTGTTATGCTGATGGGCGGGATGTAAATTGCCAACAACCACTCGGGAGAAGTGTATGGTGTTTCCTGAAACATCTAAAAAACAAAGCAACAGAACCTAGGGCACTTCCACTTATGGTCCTATAGCTTAGGGAAATTAAAATCTAAAAGACACAGCCACCCCAAAGTTTGGAACGGCTCTGTTTACAAGAACCTCGTTTACAGTACAAGTTCAACATCGCAGAAAGTGAAAAATGGATAAAGAAGTTGTGGTATTTACTTACAAAGCAATATCACTCAGCAATGAAATCTGTGTCATCAGGCCCTTAGCAGCACAATGAGTGGATTCAGGTATGATGATTCTAACTGAAGTAAGTCACACAGAAAAAGAAACATCATAAGATATCAGTAATACACGGAATGGAAACTTGGCTACACAGGAACTGAATTACAGAACAGAACAGGGTCTCAAATTTAGAAAACCAACTTATGCTTGCTTAAGGGGAAAGGTGAGTTGGGGTGCTGCATAAAACCAGAGATTGAAATGAGCACAGATAAAGTTCCTTAAGCCAAATATGGAATAGACAAGAGCTACTCCTTGCTCAACGAAATGGACTCAACACCGCATATTAAACGCCTAAGAATGTACCTGACTTGTAAGTATCTTAAAACCTATGGATTGCTATGTCTCCGAAAGAGAATCAAGCATGTGTACAGGGGCATAAACGCAGCAGTGATAGGATTGGAGAGGTTCGGTGAGCAAATGAAGACCCTTTGAAGTCATATTGCATGGTACCCATTCCACGGGTTTCAACTACCCAGGTTTAAGGTATTCTTCCTTCAGCTAAAACATGCATGTGGGACCTAGAGTATGATCAACCATGTGATCGGGAGACGTGTTCAAATATGTCTCAGGTTTCCTCCCCTGGTACTCGGGTGCAACATTCCAGACGCTTTACTAACACTCTCCCCACTTGGAGAGTCAGTCCCTTTAACCTCCTGTTTGGCCCAGTTTGCAATTTCTGCGGAAGATGAACAGGAATAGCGAGAACCAATGAGAGGCTAGCTGGAGGTGTCTGGACGGGCAAATTTAACTCTCATTTCCCACCAGGAAGAGGAATTAACCAAAGGCTCAGCGTGCCGGGCCGGAACCAGATTAGGGCCTGAAGCCATCCTGCGGTGTTGCGGCCAGGTCACAAGAAAGCGAGTTGAAGAAAGGAGCTCAGGGGCACTGTAATTCACAAACCTGCAGAGTTATAAATGACAGCTATCGTCCAAAAATAGACTGAAGTAAGGCTGCCAAGAGGACTTGAAAGCGGGGCAGAATTGCAGGAAACCGATTTCAGGAGGTAGACTGGAATTGCATTGAAAGCATAGGAAAAGAGGCAGAACGTCCACAATGATGCACTTGGCCAAAAAGGGCGTATGCGTTTTCTCCTGAATATATTCAGGAAAAAACGCATACGCCCTTTTTGGCCAACCAAGCAAGCTTGCAACGGAAATGTGCACTACAAAGAAGTCTCACTTCCCCCCGGTCAAAAGGGCCATCTGAAAAAAGTGTAAAATCCAGAAAGGCAGGACAGTCCATGGAGAACTGGGAGCCTTGTTATGCTGATGGGCGAGATGTAAATTGCCAACAGACACTCGGGAGAAGAGTATGGTGTTTCCTGAAACATCTAAAAAACAAAGCAACAGAGCCTAGGGCACTGCCACTTATGGTCCTATAGCTTAGGGAAATTAAAATCAAAAAGACACAGCCACCCCAAAGTTTGGAACGGCTCTGTTTACAAGAACCTCGTTTACAGTACAAGTTCAACATCGCAGAAAGTGAAAAATGGATAAAGAAGTTGTGGTATTCACTTACAAAGCAATATCACTCAGCAATGAAATCTATGTCATCAGGCCCTTAGCAGCACAATGAGTGGATTCAAGTATGATGATTCTAACTGAAATAAGTCACACAGAAAAAGAAACATCATAAGATATCAGTAATACACGGAATGGAAACTTGGCTACACAGGAACTGAATTACAGAACAGAACAGGGTCTCAAATTTAGAAAAACAACTTATGCTTGCTTAAGGGTAAAGGTGAGTTGGGGTGCTGCATAAAACCAGAGATTGAAATGAGCACAGATAAAGTTCCTTAAGCCAAATATGGAATAGACAAGAGCTACTCCTTGCTCAACGAAATGGACTCAACACCGCATATTAAACGCCTAAGAATGTACCTGACTTGTAAGTATCTTAAAACCTATGGATTGCTATGTCTCCGAAAGAGAATCAAGCATGTGTACAGGGGCATAAACGCAGCAGTGATAGGATTGGAGAGGTTCGGTGAGCAAATGAAGACCCTTTGAAGTCATATTGCATGGTACCCATTCCATGGGTTTCAACTACCCAGGTTTAAGGTATTCTTCCTTCAGCTAAAACATGCATGTGGAACCTAGAGTATGATCAACCATGTGATTGGGAGACGTGTTCAAATATGTCTCAGTTTTCCTCCCCTGGTACTCGGGTGCAACATTCCAGACGCTTTACTAACACTCTCCCCACTTGGAGAGTCAGTCCCTTTAACCTCCTGTTTGGCCCAGTTTGCAATTTCTGCGGAAGATGAACAGGAATAGCGAGAACCAATGAGAGGCTAGCTGGAGGTGTCTGGACGGGCAAATTTAACTCTCATTTCCCACCAGGAAGAGGAATTAACCAAAGGCTCAGCGTGCCAGGCCGGAACCAGATTAGGGCCTGAAGCCATCCTGCGGTGTTGCGGCCAGGTCACAAGAAAGCGAGTTGAAGAAAGGAGCTCAGGGGCACTGTAATTCACAAACCTGCAGAGTTATAAATGACAGCTATCGTCCAAAAATAGACTGAAGTAAGGCTGCCAAGAGGACTTGAAAGCGGGGCAGAATTGCAGGAAACCGATTTCAGGAGGTAGACTGGAATTGCATTGAAAGCATAGGAAAAGAGGCAGAACGTCCACAATGATGCACTTGGCCAAAAAGGGCGTATGCGTTTTTTCCTGAATATATTCAGGAAAAAACGCATACGCCCTTTTTGGCCAACCAAGCAAGCTTGCAAAGGAAATCTGCACTACAATGAAGTCTCACTTCCCCCCGGTCAAAAGGGCCATCTGAAAAAAGTGTAAAATCCAGAAAGGCAGGACAGGCCATGGAGAACTGGGAGCCTTGTTATGCTGATGGGCGGGATGTAAATTGCCAACAGACACTCGGGAGAAGTGTATGGTGTTTCCTGAAACATCTAAAAAACAAAGCAACAGAGCCTAGGGCACTGCCACTTATGGTCCTATAGCTTAGGGAAATTAAAATCAAAAAGACACAGCCACCCCAAAGTTTGGGATGCTTCTGTTTACAAGAACCTCGTTTACAGTACAAGTTCAACATCGCAGAAAGTGAAAAATGGAGAAAGAAGTTGTGGTATTTACTTACAAAGCAATATCACTCAGCAATGAAATCTGTGTCATCAGGCCCTTAGCAGCACAATGAGTGGATTCAGGTATGATGATTCTAACTGAAATAAGTCACACAGAAAAAGAAACATCATAAGATATCAGTAATACACGGAATGTAACCTTGGCTACACAGGAACTGAATTACAGAACAGAACAGGGTCTCAAATTCAGAAAACCAACTTATGCTTGCTTAAGGGGAAAGGTGAGTTGGGGTGCTGCATAAAACCAGAGATTGAAATGAGCACAGATAAAGTTCCTTAGGCCAAATATGGAATAGACAAGAGCTACTCCTTGCTCAAAGAAATGGACTCAACACCGCATATTAAACGCCTAAGAATGTACCTGACTAGTAAGTATCTTAAGACCTATAGATTGCTATGTCTCCGAAAGAGAATCAAGCATGTGTACAGGGGCATAAACGCAGCAGTGATAGGATTGTAGAGGTTCGGTGAGCAAATGAAGACCCTTTGAAGTCATACTGCATGGTACCCATTCCACGGGTTTCAACTACCCAGGTTTTAGGTATTCTTCCTTCAGCTAAAACATGCATGTGGAACCCAGAGTATGATCAACCGTGTGAGCGGGAGACGTGTTCAAATATGTCTCAGTTTTCCTCCCCTGGTACTCGGGTGCAACATTCCAGACGCTTTACTAACACTCTCCCCACTTGGAGAGTCAGCGTCTTTAACCTCCTGTTTGGCCCAGTTTGCAATTTCTGCGGAAGATGAACAGGAATAGTGAGAACCAATGAGAGGCTAGCTGGAGGTGTCTGGACGGGCAAATTTAACTCTCATTTCCCACCAGAAAGAGGAAATAACCAAAGGCTCATCGTGCCGTGCCAGAACCAGATTAGGGCCTGAAGCCATCCTGCGGTGTTGCGGCCAGCTCAAAAGAAAGCGAGTTGAAGAAAGGAGCTCAGGGGCACTGTAATTCACAAACCTGCAGAGTTATAAATGACAGCTATCGTCCAAAAATAGACTGAAGTAAGGCTGCCAAGAGGACTTGAAAGCGGGGCAGAATTGCAGGAAACCGATTTCAGGAGGTAGACTGGAATTGCATTGAAAGCATAGGAAAAGAGGCAGAACGTCCACAATGATGCACTTGGCCAAAAAGGGCGTATGCGTTTTTTCCTGAATATATTCAGGAAAAAACGCATACGCCCTTTTTGGCCAACCAAGCAAGCTTGCAAAGGAAATCTGCACTACAATGAAGTCTCACTTCCCCCCGGTCAAAAGGGCCATCTGAAAAAAGTGTAAAATCCAGAAAAGCAGGACAGGCCATGGAGAACTGGGAGCCTTGTTATGCTGATGGGCGGGATGTAAATTGCCAACAACCACTCGGGAGAAGTGTATGGTGTTTCCTGAAACATCTAAAAAACAAAGCAACAGAACCTAGGGCACTTCCACTTATGGTCCTATAGCTTAGGGAATTTAAAATCAAAAAGACACAGCCACCCCAAAGTTTGGAACGGCTCTGTTTACAAGAACCTCGTTTACAGTACAAGTTCAACATCGCAGAAAGTGAAAAATGGATAAAGAAGTTGTGGTATTTACTTACAAAGCAATATCACTCAGCAATGAAATCTGTGTCATCAGGCCCTTAGCAGCACAATGAGTGGATTCAGGTATGATGATTCTAACTGAAGTAAGTCACACAGAAAAAGAAACATCATAAGATATCAGTAATACACGGAATGGAAACTTGGCTACACAGGAACTGAATTACAGAACAGAACAGGGTCTCAAATTTAGAAAACCAACTTATGCTTGCTTAAGGGTAAAGGTGAGTTGGGGTGCTGCATAAAACCAGAGATTGAAATGAGCACAGATAAAGTTCCTTAAGCCAAATATGGAATAGACAAGAGCTACTCCTTGCTCAACGAAATGGACTCAACACCGCATATTAAACGCCTAAGAATGTACCTGACTTGTAAGTATCTTAAAACCTATGGATTGCTATGTCTCCGAAAGAGAATCAAGCATGTGTACAGGGGCATAAACGCAGCAGTGATAGGATTGGAGAGGTTCGGTGAGCAAATGAAGACCCTTTGAAGTCATATTGCATGGTACCCATTCCACGGGTTTCAACTACCCAGGTTTAAGGTATTCTTCCTTCAGCTAAAACATGCATGTGGGACCTAGAGTATGATCAACCATGTGATCGGGAGACGTGTTCAAATATGTCTCAGGTTTCCTCCCCTGGTACTCGGGTGCAACATTCCAGACGCTTTACTAACACTCTCCCCACTTGGAGAGTCAGTCCCTTTAACCTCCTGTTTGGCCCAGTTTGCAATTTCTGCGGAAGATGAACAGGAATAGCGAGAACCAATGAGAGGCTAGCTGGAGGTGTCTGGACGGGCAAATTTAACTCTCATTTCCCACCAGGAAGAGGAATTAACCAAAGGCTCAGCGTGCCGGGCCGGAACCAGATTAGGGCCTGAAGCCATCCTGCGGTGTTGCGGCCAGGTCACAAGAAAGCGAGTTGAAGAAAGGAGCTCAGGGGCACTGTAATTCACAAACCTGCAGAGTTATAAATGACAGCTATCGTCCAAAAATAGACTGAAGTAAGGCTGCCAAGAGGACTTGAAAGCGGGGCAGAATTGCAGGAAACCGATTTCAGGAGGTAGACTGGAATTGCATTGAAAGCATAGGAAAAGAGGCAGAACGTCCACAATGATGCACTTGGCCAAAAAGGGCGTATGCGTTTTCTCCTGAATATATTCAGGAAAAAACGCATACGCCCTTTTTGGCCAACCAAGCAAGCTTGCAACGGAAATGTGCACTACAAAGAAGTCTCACTTCCCCCCGGTCAAAAGGGCCATCTGAAAAAAGTGTAAAATCCAGAAAGGCAGGACAGTCCATGGAGAACTGGGAGCCTTGTTATGCTGATGGGCGAGATGTAAATTGCCAACAGACACTCGGGAGAAGAGTATGGTGTTTCCTGAAACATCTAAAAAACAAAGCAACAGAGCCTAGGGCACTGCCACTTATGGTCCTATAGCTTAGGGAAATTAAAATCAAAAAGACACAGCCACCCCAAAGTTTGGGATGCTTCTGTTTACAAGAACCTCGTTTACAGTACAAGTTCAACATCGCAGAAAGTGAAAAATGGATAAAGAAGTTGTGGTATTTACTTACAAAGCAATATCACTCAGCAATGAAATCTATGTCATCAGGCCCTTAGCATCACAATGAGTGGATTCAGGTATGATGATTCTAACTGAAATAAGTCACACAGAAAAAGAAACATCATAAGATATCATTAATACACGGAATGTAAACTTGGCTACACAGGAACTGAATTACAGAACAGAACAGGGTCTCAAATTTAGAAAACCAACTTATGCTTGCTTAAGGGTAAAGGTGAGTTGGGGTGCTGCATAAAACCAGAGATTGAAATGAGCACAGATAAAGTTCCTTAAGTCAAATATGGAATAGACAAGAGCTACTCCTTGCTCAACGAAATGGACTCAACACCGCATATTAAACGCCTAAGAATGTACCTGACTAGTAAGTATCGTAAAACCTATGGATTGCTATGTCTCCAAAAGAGAATCAAGCATGTGTACAGGGGCATAAACGCAGCAGTGATAGGATTGGAGAGGTTCGGTGAGCAAATGAAGACCCTTTGAAGTCATATTGCATGGTACCCATTACACGGGTCTCAACTCTCCAGGTTTAAGGTATTCTTCCTTCAGCTAAAACATGCATGTGGAACCCAGAGTATGATCAACCATGTGAATGGGAGACGTGTTCAAATATGTCTCAGTTTTCCTCCCCTGGTACTCGGGTGCAACATTCCAGACGCTTTACTAACACTCTCCCCACTTGGAGAGTCAGCGCCTTTAACCTCCTGTTTGGCCCAGTTTGCAATTTCTGCGGAAGATGAACAGGAATAGCGAGAACCAATGAGAGGCTAGCTGAAGGTGTCTGGACGGGCAAATTTAACTCTCATTTCCCACCAGGAAGAGGAAATAACCAAAGGCTCAGCGTGCCGTGCCGGAACCAGATTAGGGCCTGAAGCCATCCTGCGGTGTTGCGGCCAGGTCACAAGAAAGCAAGTTGAAGAAAGGAGCTCAGGGGCACTGTAATTCACAAACCTGCAGAGTTATAAATGACAGCTATTGTCCAAAAATAGACTGAAGTAAGGCTGCCAAGAGGACTTGAAAGCGGGGCAGAATTGCAGGAAACCGATTTCAGGAGGTAGTTGGAATTGCATTGAAAGCATAGGAAAAGAGGCAGGACGTCCACAATGATGCACTTGGCCAAAAAGGGCGTATGCGTTTTTTCCTGAATATATTCAGGAAAAAACGCATACGCCCTTTTTGGCCAACCAAGCAAGCTTGCAAAGGAAATCTGCACTACAATGAACTCTCACTTCCCCCCGGTCAAAAGGGCCATCTGAAAAAAGTGTAAAATCCAGAAAGGCAGGACAGGCCATGGAGAACTGGGAGCCTTGTTATGCTGATGGGCGGGATGTAAATTGCCAACAACCCCTCGGGAGAAGTGTATGGTGTTTCCTGAAACATCTAAAAAACAAAGCAACAGAACCTAGGGCACTTCCACTTATGGTCCTATAGCTTAGGGAAATTAAAATCAAAAAGACACAGCCACCCCAAAGTTTGGAACGGCTCTGTTTACAAGAACCTCGTTTACAGTACAAGTTCAACATCGCAGAAAGTGAAAAATGGATAAAGAAGTTGTGGTATTTACTTACAAAGCAATATCACTCAGCAATGAAATCTGTGTCATCAGGCCCTTAGCAGCACAATGAGTGGATTCAGGTATGATGATTCTAACCGAAATAAGTCACACAGAAAAAGAAACATCATAAGATATCAGTAATACACGGAATGGAAACTTGGCTACACAGGAACTGAATTACAGAACAGAACAGGGTCTCAAATTTAGAAAACCAACTTATTCTTGCTTAAGGGTAAAGGTGAGTTGGGGTGCTGCATAAAACTAGAGATTGAAATGAGAACAGATAAAGTTCCTTAAGCCAAATATGGAATAGACAAGAGCTACTCCTTGCTCAACGAAATGGACTCAACACCCCATATTAAACGCCTAAGAATGTACCTGACTAGTAAGTATCTTAAAACCTATGGATTGCTATGTCTCCGAAAGAGAATCAAGCATGTGTACAGGGGCATAAACGCAGCAGTGATAGGATTGGAGAGGTTCGGTGAGCAAATGAAGACCCTTTGAAGTCATATTGCATGGTACCCATTCCACGGGTTTCAACTACCCAGGTTTAAGGTATTCTTCCTTCAGCTAAAACATGCATGGGGAACCCAGAATATGATCAACCATGTGATCGGGAGACGTGTTCAAATATGTCTCAGTTTTCCTCCCCTGGTACTCGGGTGCAACATTCCAGACGCTTTACTAACACTCTCCCGACTTGGAGAGTCAGTCCCTTTAACCTCCTGTTTGGCCCAGTTTGCAATTTCTGCGGAAGATGAACAGGAATAGCGAGAACCAATGAGAGGCTAGCTGGAGGTGTCTGGACGGGCAAATTTAACTCTCATTTCCCACCAGGAAGAGGAATTAACCAAAGGCTCAGCGTGCCGTGCCGGAACCAGATTAGGGCCTGAAGCCATCCTGCGGTGTTGCGGCCAGCTCACAAGAAAGCGAGTTGAAGAAAGGAGCTCAGGGGCACTGTAATTCACAAACCTGCAGAGTTATAAATGACAGCTATCGTCCAAAAATAGACTGAAGTAAGGCTGCCAAGAGGACTTGAAAGCGGGGCAGAATTGCAGGAAACCGATTTCAGGAGGTAGACTGGAATTGCATTGAAAGCATAGGAAAAGTGGTAGAACGTCCACAATGATGCACTTGGCCAAAAAGGGCGTATGCGTTTTTTCCTAAATATATTCAGGAAAAAACGCATACGCCCTTTTTGGCCAACCAAGCAAGCTTGCAAAGGAAATCTGCATTACAATGAAGTCTCACTTCCCCCCGGTCAAAAGGGCCATCTGAAAAAAGTGTAAAATCCAGAAAGGCAGGACAGGCCATGGAGAACTGGGAGCCTTGTTATGCTGATGGGCGGGATGTAAATTGCCAACAACCACTCGGGAGAAGTGTATGGTGTTTCCTGAAACATCTAAAAAACAAAGCAACAGAGCCTAGGGCACTTCCACTTATGGTCCTATAGCATAGGGAAATTAAATTCAAAAAGACACAGCCACCCCAAAGTTTGGAACAGCTCTGTTTACAAGAACCTCGTTTACAGTACAAGTTCAACATCGCAGAAAGTGAAAAATGGATAAAGAACTTGTGGTACTTACGAACAATGCAGTATCACTCAGCAATGAAATCTATGTCATCAGGCCCGTAGCAGCATAATGAGTGGATTCAGGTACGATGATTCTAACTGAAATAAGTCACACAGAAAAAGAAACATCATAAGATATCACTAATACACGGAATGTAAACTTGGCTACACAGGAACTGCATTCCAAAACAGAACAGGGTCTCAAATTTAGAAAACCAACTTATGCTTGCTTAAGGGGAAAGGTGAGTTGGGGTGCTGCATAAAACCAGAGATTGAAATGAGCACAGATAAAGTTCCTTAAGCCAAATATGGAATAGACAAGAGCTACTCCTTGCTCAACGAAATGGACTCAAAACCGCATATTAAACGCCTAAGAATGTACCTGACTAGAAAGTATCTTAAAACCTATGGATTGCTATGTGTCCGAAAGAGAATCAAGCATGTGTACAGGGGCATAAACGCAGCAGTGATAGGATTGGAGAGGTTTGGTGAGCAAATGAAGACCCTTTGAATTCATATTGCATGGTAACCATTACACGGGTCTTAACTCTCCAGGTTTAAGGTATTCTTCCTTCAGCTAAAACATGCATGTGGAACCCAAGTATGATCAACCATGTGAACGGGAGACGTGTTCAAATATGTCTCAGTTTTCCTCCCCTGGTACTCGGGTGCAACATTCCAGACACTTTACTAACACTCTCCCCACTTGGAGAGTCAGCGCCTTTAACCTCCTGTTTGGCCCAGTTTGCAATTTCTGCGGAAGATGAACAGGAATAGCGAGAACCAATGAGAGACTAGCTGGAGGTGTCTGGACGGGCAAATTTAACTCTCATTTCCCACCAGGAAGAGGAAATAACCAAAGGCTCAGCGTGCCGTGCCGGAACCAGATTAGGGCCTGAAGCCATCCTGCGGTGTTGCGGCCAGGTCACAAGAAAGCGAGTTGAAGAAAGGAGCTCAGGGGCACTGTAATTCACAAACCTGCAGAGTTATAAATGACAGCTATCGTCCAAAAATAGACTGAAGTAAGGCTGCCAAAAGGACTTGAAAGCGGGGCAGAATTGCAGGAAACCGATTTCAGGAGGTAGACTGGAATTGCATTGAAAGCATAGGAAAAGAGGCAGAACGTCCACAATGATGCACTTGGCCAAAAAGGGCGTATGCGTTTTTTCCTGAATATATTCAGGAAAAAACGCATACGCCCTTTTTGGCCAACCAAGCAAGCTTGCAAAGGAAATCTGCACTACAATGAAGTCTCACTTCCCCCCGGTCAAAAGGGCCATCTGAAAAAAGGGTAAAATCCAGAAAGGCAGGACAGGCCATGGAGAACTGGGAGCCTTGTTATGCTGATGGGTGGGATGTAAATTGCCAACAACCACTCGGGAGAAGTGTATGGTGTTTCCTGAAACATCTAAAAAACAAAGCAACATAACCTAGGGCACTTCCACTTATGGTCCTATAGCTTAGGGAAATTAAAATCAAAAAGACACAGCCACCCCAAAGTTTGGAACGGCTCTGTTTACAAGAACCTCGTTTACAGTACAAGTTCAACATCGCAGAAAGTGAAAAATGGATAAAGAACTTGTGGTACTTACGTACAATGCAGTATCACTCAGCAATGAAATCTATGTCATCAGGCCCGTAGCAGCATAATGAGTGGATTCAGGTACGATGATTCTAACTGAAATAAGTCACACAGAAAAACAAACATCATAAGATATCACTAATACACGGAATGTAAACTTGGCTATACAGGAACTGAATTACAGAAGAGAACAGGGTCTCAAATTTAGAAAACCAACTTATGCTTGCTTAAGGGGAAAGGTGAGTTGGGGTGCTGCATAAAACCAGAGATTGAAATGAGCACAGATAAAGTTCCTTAAGCCAAATATGGAATAGACAAGAGCTACTCCTTGCTCAACGAAATGGACTCAAAACCCCATATTAAATGCCTAAGAATGTACCTGACTAGTAAGTATCTTAAAACCTATGGATTGCTATGCCTCCAAAAGAGAATAAAGCATGTGTACAGGGGCATAAACGCAGCAGTGATAGGATTGGAGAGGTTCGGTGAGCAAATGAAGACCCTTTGAAGTCATATTGCATGGTACCCATTACACGGGTGTCAACTCTCCAGGTTTAAGGTATTCTTCCTTCAGCTAAAACTTTCATGTGGAACCCAGAGTATGATCAACCATGTGAACGGGAGACGTGTTCAAATATGTCTCAGTTTTCCTCCCCTGGTACTCGGGTGCAACATTCCAGACGCTTTACTAGCACTCTCCGACTTGGAGAGTCAGTCCCTTTAACCTCCTGTTTGGCCCAGTTTGCAATTTCTGCGGAAGATGAACAGGAATAGCGAGAACCAATGAGAGGCTAGCTGGAGGTGTCTGGACGGGCAAATTTAACTGTCATTTCCCACCAGGAAGAGGAATTAACCAAAGGCTCAGCATGCCGGGCCGGAACCAGATTAGGGCCTGAAGCCATCCTGCGGTGTTGCGGCCAGCTCACAAGAAAGCGAGTTGAAGAAAGGAGCTCAGGGGCACTGCAATTGACAAACCAGCAGAGTTATAAATGACAGCTATCGTCCAAAAATAGACTGAAGTAAGGCTGCCAAGAGGACTTGAAAGTGGGGCAGAATTGCAGGAAACCGATTTCAGGAGGTAGACTGGAATTGCATTGAAAGCATAGGAAAAGAGGCAGAACGTCCACAATGATGCACCTGGCCAAAAAGGGCGTATGCGTTTTTTCCTGAATATATTCAGGAAAAAACGCATACGCCCTTTTTGGCCAACCAAGCAAGCTTGCAAAGGAAATCTGCACTACAATGAAGTCTCACTTCCCCCCGGTCAAAAGGGCCATCTGAAAAAAGTGTAAAATCCAGAAAGGCAACAGGCCATGGAGAACTGGGAGCCTTGTTATGCTGACGGGTGGGATGTAAATTGCCAACAGCCACTCCGGAGAAGTGTATGGTGTTTCCTGAAACATCTAAAAAACAAAGCAACAGAGCCTAGTGCACTTCCACTTATGGTCCTATAGCTTAGGGAAATGAAAATCAAAAAGACACAGGCACCCCAAAGTTTGGGACGCCTCTGTTTACAAGAACCTCGTTTACCGTACAAGTTCAATATCACAGAAAGTGAAAAATGGATAAAGAATTTGTGGTACTCATGTACAAAGCAATATCACTCAGCAATGAAATCTATGTCACCAGGCCCGTAGCAGCATAATGAGTGGATTCGGGTATGGTGATTCTAACTGAAATAAGTCTAACAGAAAAAGAAACATCAAAAAATATCACTAATACATGGAATTTAAATTTGGCTACAGAGGAACTGAATTACAAAACAGAATAGGGTCTCAAATTTAGAAAACCAACTTATACTTGCTTAAGTGGAAAGGTGAGTTGGGGTGCTGCATAAAACCAGAGACTGAAATGAGCAAAGAAAAAGTTCCTTAAGCCAAATATGGAATAGACAAGAGCTACTCGTTGCTCAACGAAATGGACTCCACACCCCATATTAAACGCCTAAGAATATACCTGACTAGTAAGTATCGTAAAACCTATGGATTGCTATGTCTCCAAAAGAGAATCAAGCGTGTGTACAAGGGTCATAAACGCAGCAGTGATAGGACTGGAGAGATTCGGTGAGCAAATGAAGACCCTTTGAAGTCATATTGCATGGTACCCATTCCACGGGTCTCAACTCTCCAGGTTTAAGGTATTCTTTCTTCAGCTAAAACATGCATGTGGAACGCAGAGTATGATCAACCGTGTGATCGGGAGACATGTTCAAATATGTTTCAGTTTTCATCCCCTGGTACTTCGGTGCAACATTCCAGACGCTTTACTAACACTCTCCCCACTTGGAGAGTCAGTGCCTTTAACCTCCTGTTTGGCCCAGTTTGCAATTTCTGCGGAAGATGTACAGGAATAGGGAGAACCAATGAGAGACAAGCGGGAGGTGTCTGGATTGGCAAATTTAACTCTAATTTCCCACCAGGAAGAGGAATTAACCAAATGCTCAGCGTGCCATGCCGGAACCAGATTAGGGCCTGAAGCCATCCTGCGGTGTTGCGGCCAGGTCACAAGAAAGCGAGTTGAAGAAAGGAGCTCAGGGGCACTGTAATTCACAAACCTGCAGAGTTATAAATGACAGCTATCGTCCAAAAATATACTGAAGTAAGGCTGCCAAGAGGACTTGAAAGCGGGGCAGAATTGCAGGAAACCGATTTCAGGAGGTAGACTGGAATTGCATTGAAAGCATAGGAAAAGAGGCAGAACGTCCACAATGATGCACTTGGCCAAAAAGGGCGTATGCGTTTTTTCCTGAATATATTCAGGAAAAAACGCATACGCCCTTTTTGGCCAACCAAGCAAGCTTGCAAAGGAAATCTGCACTACAATGAAGTCTCACTTCCCCCCGGTCAAAAGGGCCATCTGAAAAAAGTGTAAAATCCAGAAAGGCAGGACAGGCCATGGAGGACTGGGAGCCTTGTTATGCTGATGGGCGGGATGTAAATTGCCAACAACCACTCGGGAGAAGTGTATGGTGTTTCCTGAAACATCTAAAAAACAAAGCAACAGAGCCTAGGGCAGTGCCACTTATGGTCCTATAGCTTAGGGAAATTAAAATCAAAAAGACACAGCCACCCCTAAGTTTGGGACGCCTATGTTTACAAGAACCTCGTTTACCGTACAAGTTCAATATCACAGAAAGTGAAAAATGGATAAAGAACTTGTTGTACTTACGTACAATGCAATATCACTCAGCAATGAAATCTATGTCATCAGGCCCGTAGCAGCATAATGAGTGGATTCAGGTACGATGATTCTAACTGAAATAAGTCACACAGAAAAAGAAACATCATAAGATATCAGTAATACACGGAATGTAAACTTGGCTACACAGGAACTGAATTACAGAACAGAACAGGTTCTCAAATTTAGAAAACCAACTTATGCTTGCTTAAGGGTAAAGGTGAGTTGGGGTGCTGCATAAAACCAGAGATTGAAATGAGCACAGATAAAGTTCCTTAAGCCAAATATGGAATAGACAAGAGCTACTCCTTGCTCAACGAAATGGACTCAACACCCCATATTAAACGCCTAAGAATGTACCTGACTAGTAAGTATCTTAAAACTTAGGGATTGCTATGTCTCCGAAAGAGAATCAAGCGTGTGTACTGGGGCATAAATGCAGCAGTGATAGGATTGGAGAGGTTCGGTGAGCAAATGAAGACCCTTTGAAGTCATATTGCATGGTACCCATTCCATGGGTCTCAACTCTCCAGGTTTAAGGTATTCTTCCTTCAGCTAAAACATGCATGTGGAACCCAGAGTATGATCAACCGTGTGATCGGGAGACGTGTTCAAATATGTCTCAGTTTTCATACCCTGGTACTCGGGTGCAACATTCCAGACGCTTTACTAACACTCTCCCGACTTGGACAGTCAGTGCCTTTAACCTCCTGTTTGGCCCAGTTTGCAATTTCTGCGGAAGATGAACAGGAATAGGGAGAACCAATGAGAGACTAGCTGGAGGTGTCTGGACGGGCAAATTTAACTCTCATTTCCCACTAGGAAGAGGAATTAACCAAAGGCTCAGCGTGCCGTGGCGGAAACAGATTAGGGCCTGAAGCCATCCTGCAGTGTTGCGGCCAGCTCACAAGAAAGTGAGTTGAAGAAAGGAGCTCAGGGGCTCTGTAATTCACAAACCTGCAGAGTTATAAATGACAGCTATCGTCCAAAAATAGACTGAAGTAAGGCTGCCAAGAGGACTTGAAAGCGGGGCAGAATTGCAGGATACCGATTTCAGGAGGTAGACTGGAATTGCATTGAAAGCGTAGGAAAAGAGGCAGAACGTCCACAATGATGCACTTTGCCAAAAGGGCATATGCGTTTTTTCCTGAATATATTCAGGAAAAAACGCATACGCCCTTTTTGGCCAACCAAGCAAGCTTGCAAAGGAAATCTGCACTACAATGAAGTCTCACTTCCCCCCGGTCAAAAGGGCCATCAGAATAAAGTGTATAATCCAGAAAGGCAGGACAGGCCATGGAGAACTGGGAGCCTTGTTATGCTGATGGGCGGGATGTAAATTGCCAACAGACACTCGGGAGAAGTGTATGGTGTTTCCTGAAACATCTAAAAAACAAAGCAACAGAGCCTAGGGCACTTCCACTTATGGTCCTATAGCTTAGGGAAATTAATATCAAAAAGACACAGCAACCCCAAAATTTGGGACGGCTCTTTTTACAGGAATCTCTTCTACGGCACAAGTTAAATATCCCAGAGAGCAAATAATGGATAAAGAAGTTGCGGTACTTCTGTACAACAGAATACCACTCAGCAATGAAATCTATGTCACCAGGCCCGTACCAGCATAATGAGTGGATTGAGGCACGATGATTCTAAGTGAAATAAGTCACACAGAAATAGAAACATCATAAGGTATCACTAATACACGGAATGTGAACTTGGCTACACATGAACTGAATTTCAAAACAGAACAGGGTCTCAAGTTTAGAAAACCAACTTATGCCTGCTTAAGGGGGAAGGTGAGTTGGGGTGCTGCATAAAAGCAGAGTTTGAAATTAGCACAGATACCGTTCCATAAGCCAAATATGTAATAGACAAGAGCTACCCCTTGCTCAACGAAATGGATTCAACAATGAGGTATCACCTCACACCTGGTAGAATAGGCATCATTGAAAATCTACAAACAAAAAATGCTGGAAAGGGTGTGGAGAAAAGGAACCCTCTTCCACTATTGTTGGGAATATAAATTGATACAGTCATTATGGAGAACAATATGGAATTTCTTAAGAAACTAACAATAGAATTACCATATGATACAGCAATCCCAGTACTGGACATATACCCAGACAAAACCATAAATCAAAATGAGTCATTCACCGCAATGTTCATTGCATCACTATTTACAATATCGAGGTAATGGAAGCAACCTAAATGCCCACAGACAGACGAATGCATAAAGCTGTGGTACATATATAAAATGGAATATTACTAAGCCATGAAAAGGAATGAAATTGGGTCATTTGTAGAGACGTCGATGGATCTAGAGACTGTCATACAGAGTGAAGTAAGTCAGAAAGAGAAAAACAAATCTTGTATATTCATGCATATATGTGGAACCTAGAAAAACTGTACAGATTAACCATTTTGCAAGGCATAAACAGAGCAACAGATGTAGACAACAAACGTATGGACAACAAGGGGGGAAAGCTGTTGGGGGGGTGGTGGTGGGAGGAGTTGAGAGACTGGGATTGGCATGTATACATTTATATGTATAAAATAGATAACCAATAAGAACCTGCTGTATAAAAATATAAAATAAAATTCAAAATTAAAAAGAAGTAAAATTTAAAAAATAAAACAGAAAAAACAATTATTCCCTGCACATACATGTATTTATATGAATAAATTATTTCCATGCTTATATCTGTAAATACAAAAAAGAGGAATAAAATCTACCTTGAACCAAAAACGAAAAAGAGAAAAAAAACACAGAACCCACCAGTTCCACAGAGGAAAACCGTATCAGGGCACTTGCTCCAGTTGTAAACAATTCTGAAGTTGGTCAGTGGTGGGGAATCGTCTCCCATTCAGCCAGCAGCCCCCACGCAACAAGCGTCCTCATTGCAAAGCTGGGGCACCGTGCCGAGGCATCTGTGAGTAAACGTGAGCTGAGCCCCAGGCCAGTTGCTGCTGAACTATTCCCACCCGTCCCAGGTAAAACACCTGAATATATACAAGGACTTGAAAGCCTAGAGGAAGGGCCATAGAGCCACACGAGTGACAGCATGCCGGCCGACTTGGTGCCTGCAGGCCAGCCAGGATGGTCCTGGCCCTGGGTGCTCTTCTGGAAGATTTCCATTTCCCTGCCTGAGATACCCGTCCTGTCCCTGCCCCCACTGCTTTTTTCCTTCCTCACCTCTGCCCAGGGAGAAATTCCAGCAGCAGGTATGGGTGACACATCCTCTTCTTTAGCAGGTGGCAGCCTGGCAACTGCTGCAGAAAGTCCAGCAGAGCCCCACTCACACTGGGCCACCCACAAAGCCGTGGCCTCTCACTCCCTCCCACCAGCCCAGCCCCGAGACTGCTGACAGGGCAGAGAAAATGGCGTCAGGCACGGCTGCAGGGGCTCTTGCTGCCTGGAGTGGTATTTATATTGATCTCAACCCAGGCACACCTGGGGAGGGCTGGCCGGCACGGTAAGGCTGCCCAGCTCAGCCAATCATCACCCCTCAGGGGCTCACAGTTGCAGAAAATGGAACTTGCTGAACCGGCCAGGTCCAAGGAACAGGTGTGGGCTCCTGAGAGTCAGGATAGACAAGGGGCTGCAGCTTTGGCTTGTTTTCTAATCATTTTATCTGGCCCATGAGTGGGAGACAACTTCAAGAAAACCCTCTCCTAATGAGAGGAACCCAGGAGTCAGGCAGAGGAGGGGTGGGTGGTGGTTGGAGACAGAGGCCTGGTGCCCCGGGTGCAGTGGAAGTCTCTGGAAGACCAGGTGGAGGGAGGCCTCACGGAGTGATGCCCAGGGTCACAGACCTGTCGCAGCTGCTGTTTGTTAGTTCAAGTCCTGCTCTGAGGTGCTCTGTGTCAGCTCTGAGCGACAGGTGAGCTGGGGGTGCTCTGCAATGAGGGCTATGTGCACGGTTCCTGTGTGCCCAGCCCTGCCACGGTACCTGCAAGGGTAGCTCTGTATCCTGGGAGGGGCCTGACCACGAGAGCCCCGTGGGCTGGGGTGGGGGTGGGGTACCTGCCCAGGTGAGCTCCATATTCTGGGATTGGTCTGACCACGAGAGCCCCATGGGCTGCTGGGGACCTGGTAAAGGATGTCAGGACAGTCAGTGAAGCCACCGAGGATATACCTCCAGTTGCTCCTAATTCCTACACCCTGCTGGTCATTCTACCAACCACCAGGACATGGTATTCTGTATTAGTCTTCAATGATGCCTTCTTTTGTATTCCATTAGTCCCAGAGTCACAAGAAATTTTGGCTTGTGAGTGGCAGGACTCAACATACAACTAAAACAATACTTCCGGGCCGTCTGGCCCCAAGGGTGCAAAAATTCCCACACCATCTTTGGGGAAAGCTTAGCTAAAGACCTAAAAGTTCTACCTCTGGAAAAGGAAACCCTCCTTCAATATGCAGACGACATTCTGATCACCAGCCCTACTAAGGAGGCCTCTGAACTACCAAGCCAATAAAGGATAGAAGTTGTCCAAGAAAAAGCTCAAATATCACAGACTGCGGTGACCTGCCTGGGCTTCATTCTCACAGAAGGTCAGAGAAGCCCATCCCAGGAAAGGGAAGAAACCATTTTCAGCCTTACCCCTTTCTAAAACTAGAAGACAGCTTAGGGGTTCCTGGGGAGGCCAGGGTTTGCTGCTTCTGGATCCCTAACTACAGTCTACTAGCTGGGCCTCTATATGAAACACTGAAAGGAAAAGATGATGATCCTTTTGAATAGAATCCAGAAGTGGCCTTTCAAGAATGGAAAGAGCAGTCAATTCAGACCCTTGCCCTGGAACTCCCTAATTTAGCTAAACCCTTTGACCTTTACATTCCCGGTGAAAGGTGAATCGCCATTGGAGAATTAGTGCAAAAACTGGGACCACTTGAAATGGAACAATGCAAGAATGCCATCCAGGTAGGATAAACTACGGTCACTAAGGGGCTTGGCCCACTGCCACATCTGGCCAAGATACTGGCGGTATCTAAAAACCTGGAAATCAGCAGCCCAAAAGGCCACCTCCCTCCTAAGGGAAAAGGACCCCACGTGGTGATCCTAACCACCAACCATGCCCTGAAGTTGCAGGGTTCGCTCCGTGGGCACACCGACCTCGAGTGAGGAGGCCCTCCAACTCCAACATCCAGAGAGATAACCGGGGGCAACAGGGCACCATGACGACTCGTGTGAACATCACTTGACCTGGAGTTTCTCTCATAAAACAACAAGAGTGTGTCCCAAAAGAGTAGACTACTGCTTGCAGGACTTACTGCACCCAGAGGGGAGCTAATAATCTTGGCGGGGGAACAGTATACCACACTGTCACCATAGAAAAGCCTACAGACACCGTGATGATGGTGGCCAATAAGACCGGCTGGACTCCTGTTTACTTCAAAAGGCTGTTGACTCAGTAGCCATCATGGTCCTTGATCACCACTGACCCTGGACTGCCTGGGAGTTGAGCGGGCAGGGCTCTGACACCTGGTGCTGTTTGTACGTTAATTCAGGGGCCTAACTGAAGAAAGCGCAGACTACTGGTCAGAGCATCTAGGCTGGCAGAGACGGTCAGCCTAAGGTGGCCGAACAAATGTGGGGCGGGGTGAAACCGGCCCCCACAGCGTCTCTGCACATCTCTTTCCTGGACCCTTAAAGGTCATTAGAATCTATAACACTTCCAATGCTGGTGCTCAGGTGGACGAGCAGGGAGGCAGGGGTCCTGGGGACAATCAACGTCACCGGGAGGCTGCTGGGGAGAAGCTCTGACCCTCGCCCCAGGGTATGAGGGCTCCCAACTCAGCACTCAGCAGTTACAGAAGAAGGGTCTGCACCCTCAGCACTCCAAGAATGAGGAACGGGACAAAAGGCAGAGGAGGGGTTTGTCCCCAGCAAAGCCCATTAAAAATCCCTGGGAGATAAAAATAGAATCTGGGCAATAAAGTCAAGTCTAACCTTTTTTATCCTTTGTGCTTTGTCTAATTTCACGTGCTCCTAGGGTCCCGCATGCAGAGGTTCTACACCCGGCACTTCAGACCAGATTTCCTAGTGCAGAATGGCTGGGTCGACACCTCAGCTCCTGGGGCCCAGTGCAGACTCCACGATATAGAGCCTGAGCTACAGCCAACCTGGCCCTCGAGAGCTCCGCCGCCTCCCTCCCTCCCACTGACTCTGACAGGATCTCTACACAGCAGCCCAGCCCACAGCCCACGGGGTAGTGCATGCTCTCACCTCTCCATTCTCTGATCAAAATATAAAGTTTCCTTTGCTTGTGAACCAAACTCAGTCTCGATCTCTTGGCCCCAATGACACTGGGCAGGGGGACACTTGTTGGGGTCCACTCTGGAGGATCAATAACAGAAATTGAGACTATTGTAACCTCAATGAACAGATGTGTGAGCCAAACTGTAGTTAACATAGAACAGTGTATAAGGCTCGGGTAAAATAAGATGTTTTTAACACTTCCATTTGATATTTCCATCACTTTTTATAAGCAAGTTCAGTGAAAAGGTTTGTCTTATTTGTCAGGTCAATATTAGAGAAACGAAGTGATTTCTTTCCAAGGATGTACAGCTAATAATCTTGGTTAAACCTTCAATCTTGTTTTAAATGCTTTTCCATTGAAAATGATACCTCTCTTTCAGCTCCCCCATTTCTGAGAAGTATAAAATCTTATAATTTATTATTACCAAAGGGGAAAGGTGGGAGGAGGGATAAATTAACAGTTTGGAATGAACACATACACACTGCTATGTATAAAATAGATCATCAACAAGGAACTACTGTATAGCACAGGGAACTACACTCAACATTTTGCAATAACCTATAAGGGGAAATAATCTGAAAAAGAATAGATATTTTTATTGACATCATCTATCAATGACAGTTAAAGTGTAGCCTAAGGGAAGCTGGTGGTGAGTGCTTCTGACCCTGAAGACTTCAATCATCTAAAGTTTGGACTCTGCCTACTCCCCAAGGCCCTTAATGAACATATGTGTAGCCGTAGCTTAAAAACTTCCCCAGTTTGGGTTTCGGGGAGACACTGATTTTGAAAAAGCCCTGGTGTTCTCCTTACATGAATGGGACTCTTCCTACTGCTAAAACATGTCTGTCACACCCAGAGGATGGTATACCGTCTGATCGGGAAGAGTTTGGAAAAGGCATCTCATCTCCTCATCTCCTGGTGCTCGGGTTCACCCCTCCAGCGTCTTTACTAACAGTCTCCCCACTTGGAGATGTCAGCACTGTCAACATCCTGTTGCGTACAGTTTGGAATTTGTCCAGAGGATGAAGCGGAAGGATGAGGAACAATGAGAGACAAGTCCTAGGTGTTCAGACAGGCACATGTCACTCTAATTTCCAATCAGGAAGACGAATTGACCAAAGGCTAGGGTTGCCCATGGAAACAGTATAGGGCTTGAGGAAATCCCGCTGCTTTGTGGCCAGTTCCCATAAACACGAGTTGAACAATGGAACTCAGGGGCAGTAAAATTCACAAAACTGCAGAGTTGAAAATATCCATCACTGAAAAATGTCTTGAGGAAAGTCAGAGAAAAGGACTTGTAAGCAAGGGAGAATGGCAGGAAAGGGATTTGAGGAGGTAGAAAGGACTCGCCATTAAGCACAAGAAAAGGAGCTGAACATTGCCAACATTGCAGTTGGCCAAAAAGGGTGTATGCGTTCTTTTCTGTATATATTCAAGAAAAGGGCATACACTTTTTTAGCCAACCAAACAGGTGGGCACTGGAAGTCAATACTACAAAAGATATCACTTCGCATCAGTCAGAAGAGCCATCCTCATAAAGCGTAAACAACAGAAATGCAGGACAGGGCAACGAGAAGAGGGAGCCCTGTGAGACTTATAGTGGAAATGTATATTGCCAACGGCCATTCTGGAGAAGTGTATTGTGTTTACTAAAGCATCTAAAAAATGAGCTACAGAGCATAGGGCACTTGCACTCATGGGCGTATATCTTGGGAAAAACAAAAATCGAGAGGACACAGGCACCCCAATGTTTACCCCCTCTCTGTTTAAAAGATCCTCGACTAGGATATAACTTAAATGTCTCTGGAGGGAAAAAATGGATAGAGATGTGGTACTTAGGTAGAGTGGAATATTATTCAGCCTGGAAATCAATGAAATATGGCCAGTTGTAACGACTCCGGAGGAGTTACGTATGATCATTCTAAGTGACAGAATTCAAAAAGAAAAAGACACATATCATAAGATATCACTTAAAGGTGGAATCCAAAATGGCTACACATGAAATAAATTACAAAACAAAAACATAGTCAAATATGTAGAAAACACGCATAAGGCTGCTAAACGGGAAAGGTGGGGAGGGGTGAGGCATCATCCAGGAGGTTGAAATTAGCAAAGATACCATTCCAAATACCAAACTGATAATCAACAAGGCCTACACGGTAGCTAAAAGAACTGCACTCAGCACACTCAAGTCACCGGAAAAGAATATATACGACTGGTAAGAATCTGAAAAAGAATTTATTGATGTCTCTCTGTACGTGAATCAAGTGGATGTACAGCAGCAAGAAACAGAGCTTTGAAAATCAGCTGTAACCAATATAGTAATAAATTGAAAAAAATAAACGACAGAGAGACAGAGAAAACCTCTTACAACTTTTCCTCAGGGACGGTGATGCAACATGGATTGAACACATCTAGACCCACAGCAGGATGAGACATAAGGCTGGAAACTGTTTGCGCTAAGAGAAATGTGAGGTTGGGTGAGGAAATGCACACCCTTTAAAGTAATACTACCTGGTACCCATTCAATGGGTCCCAAATCTGCAGGTTCAAGGGATCTTCCTACAGCTAAAACATGCATGGAAAACCCAGAGGACTGTACACCATGTGATCGGGAGATGTGTCTAAAATGCACCTCATTTATCCTCTCCTGGTGCTCCTGTTCACCATTCCAGCCACGCTACTTAGAATCTCCCCACTTGGAGAATCAGCACATTTAAACTTCTGTTTCACACATTTTGCAAATTGTGAGGAGGATGAACGGAAAGAGGGGGAACCAATGAGAGAAGAGTTGTAGGGGTTTGGACGGGCACATATCACTCTAATTTCCCATTAAGAATAAGAATTAAAGAAAGGCTCAGCCTGCCTCGCCGGAGCCAAAATAGGGCCTGAAGCAATCCTGTGGGTTTGAGGCCAGCTCACAAAAGAGCAACTTAAAAAATGGAGCTCAGGGTCACTGCAATTCACAAACCTGCAGAGTTATAAATGAAAACTAACGTCCAAAAATATGTTGAGGTAAGGCAAAGAAGAGGATCTGAATGCAAGACAGAATTGCAAGAAACAGATTTCAAGAGATAGATTGGACTCGTCTTTAACGCACATGAAAAGCAGCAGAATTTCGACAATGATGCAGTTGGCCCAAAAGGGCGTATGCGTTTTTTCCTGATTATATCCAGGAAAAAACGCATACGCACTTTATGGGCAATGAAGCAAGCAAGCAATGCAAATGTGCACAACAAAGAAGTCTCACTTCCCACCGGTCAAAAGGGCCATCCTAAAAAATTGTAAAAACCAGAAATGCAGGACAGGCCATGGAGAACAGGGAGCCTTTATACGCTGATGGGCAGTGTGTGAACTGCCGAGAGCCACTCTGGAGAAGTGTATGGTGGTTCCTAAATCATCTAAAAAACAGAGCTACAGAGCATAGGACACTTCCAATCATGGGAGTATATCTAGGGAAGTCTAAAAATCAACAAGACACAAGCACACCACAGTTTAGGGCTACTCTGTTTACAAGAACCTCAACTTCAGTACACCTTAAATATCCCAGGAAAGAGAACAATGATAAAGAAGATGTGGTACTTATGTACAATGGAATATCTCTTCACCATGAAATCAATGTAATAAGGCTAGTAGAAGGATAAAGAGTGGATTTAGGTCCGATAATACTACTTGAAATAAGTCAAACAGAAAAAGAAACATATCATAAGATATCACTTATAGAGGGAGGGTAAATATGGCTGCACAAGAAATGAATTACAGAACAGAACAGTGTCTCACACTTAGAAAACACACTTATGTCAGCTTAAGGGGAAAGGAGAGGTGGGGTGATGCATAAAACCAGAGTTTGAAATTAGCACAGATACCGTTCAATAAACCAAATAGGTATTAGACAAGATCTACACCTTGCTCAATGAACAGGCCTCAACACACCCTATACACTGCAGAGAAATATATCTGAGGAATAAGAATCTTAAAACCCATGTATTGATATATCTCCATAAGGGAATCAAGTGTGTGCAGAGCGGCACAAACACAGCAGTGAAAAGGAGCTAAACCCCATTATAGAAATAAATTTTAAAAACAAAACGCTGAAACAATGAAAGAGAGAAAAATTCTTACAAAATTCGCTCAGGGGCTGTGATGCAACCTGGATTGACCACATATAAACCCACAGCTGGATAAGACATAAGACTGGACACTTGGGGCTGACAGGATTGGTGAGCTTTGGTGAGCAACTGCCGAAAGTTTAATGCAATACTTCATGCTACTCAGTCCAAGGGTCCCAACGCTCCAGGTTGAAGGGAATCTTCCTACAGCTAAACCATGCTTGGGAAACCCAGCGACTGGTATACCATATGATCGGGAAAGGTTTCTAAAACGCACCTCATTTTTCCTCTCCTGGGGCTCCGGATCGACATTCCAGCCGCTTTACTAACAACATCCCCACATGGAGTCAATGCCTTTAAGTTCTGGTATCGCACAGTCTGCAGTTAGTGCAGAGGATGAATGGGAATAGGGGGAACCAGTGAGAAACTAGCTGTAGCGGTTTCAATGGGCACATGTCACTCTAATATCATATCAGTAAGAAGAATTAACCAAAGGCACAGCAGGTGCCCCAGAAGAAAAATAGGGCTTCAAGGAATCCTGTGGTTATGGGGCAATACCACAAAAATAAGAGCTAAAAAATGGAGCTAAGGGCCACTGCAATTCAAAAACCTGCAGAGTTATAAAGGCCAACTATTTTTAAAAAATATATTGAGGTAAGGCTATGAAGAGGCATTGAAAGCAAGGCAGAATTGCAGGAAACCGATTTCAGGAGGTAGACTGGAATTGCATTGAAAGCATATGAAGAGAGTCAGAAACTCGACAATGATGCACTTGGCCAAAAAGGGCGTATGTGTTTTTTCCTGAATATATTCAGGAAAAAACGCATACGCACTTTTTGGCCAACCAAGCAAGCTTGCAAAGGAAATCTGCACTACAATGAAGTCTCATTTCCACCTGGTCAAAAGGGCCATCTGAAAAAAGTGTAAAATCCATAAAGGCACGACAGGACATGGAGAACTGGGAGCCTTCTTATGCTGATGGGCGGGATGTAAATTGCCAACAGCCACTCTGGAGAAGTGTATGGTGTTTCCTGAAACATCTAAAAAACAAAGCAACAGAACCTAGGGCACTTCCACTTATGGTCCTATAGCTTAGGGAAATTAAAATCAAAAAGACACAGCCACCCCAAAGTTTGGGACGGCTCTGTTTACAAGAACCTCGTTTACAGTACAAGTTCAATATCGCAGAAAGTGAAAAATGGATAAAGAACTTGTGGTACTTACGTACAATGCAATATCACTCAGCAATGAAATCTATGTCATCAGGCCCGTAGCAGCATAATGAGTGGATTCAGGTATGATGATTCGAACTGAAATAAGTCACACAGAAAAGAAACATCATAAGGTATCACTAATACACAGAATGTGAACTTGGCTACACATGAACTGAATTACAAAACAGAACAGTGTCTCAAGTTTAGAAAACCAACTTATGCTTGCTTAAGGGGGAAGGTGAGTTGGGGTGCTGCATAAAACCAGAGATTGAAATGAGCACAGATAAAGTTCCTTAAGCCAAATATGGAATAGACAAGAGCTACTCCTTGCTCAACGAAATGGACTCAACACCCCATATTAAACGCCTAAGAATGTACCTGACTAGTAAGTATCTTAAAACCTATGGATTGCTATGTCTCCAAAAGAGAATCAAGCGTGTGTACAGGGGCATAAACGCAGCAGTGATAGGATTGGAGAGGTTCGGTGAGCAAATGAAGACCCTTTGAAGTCATATTGCATGGTACCCATTACACGGGTCTCAACTCTCCAGGTTTAAGGTATTCTTCCTTCAGCTAAAACATGCATGTGGAACCCAGAGTATGATCAACCGTGTGAACGGGAGACGTGTTCAAATATGTCTCAGTTTTCCTCCACTGGTACTCGGGTGCAACATTCCAGACGCTTTACTAACACTCTCCCCACTTGGAGAGTCAGCACCTTTAACCTCCTGTCTGGCCCCGTTTGCAATTTCTGCGGAAGATGAACAGGAATAGGGAGAACCAATGAGAGACTAGCTGGAGGTGTCTGGACGGGCAAATTTAACTCTCATTTCCCACCAGAAAGAGGAAATAACCAAAGGCTCAGCATGCCGTGCCGGAACCAGATTAGGGCCTGAAGCCATCCAGCGGTGTTGCAGCCAGCTCACAAGAAAACGAGTTGAAGAAAGGAGCTCAGGGGCACTGTAACTCACAAACCTGCAGAGTTATAAATGACAGCTATCGTCCAAAAATAGACTGAAGTAAGGCTGCCAAGAGGACTTGAAAGCGGGGCAGAATTGCAGGAAACCGATTTCAGGAGGTAGACTGGAATTGCATTGAAAGCATAGGAAAAGAGGCAGAACGTCCACAATGATGCACTTGGCCAAAAAGGGCGTATGCGTTTTTTCCTGAATATATTCAGGAAAAAACGCATACGCCCTTTTTGGCCAACCAAGCAAGCTTGCAAAGGAAATCTGCACTACAATGAAGTCTCACTTCCCCCCGGTCAAAAGGGCCATCTGAAAAAAGTGTAAAATCCAGAAAGGCAGGACAGGCCATGGAGAACTGGGAGCCTTGTTATGCTGATGGGCGGGATGTAAATTGCCAACAGACACTCGGGAGAAGTGTATGGTGTTTCCTGAAACATCGAAAAAACAAAGCAACAGAGCCTAGGGCACTTCCACTTATGGTCCTATAGCTTAGGGAAATTAAAATCAAAAAGACACAGCCACCCCAAAGTTTGGGACGGCTCTGTTTACAAGAACCTCGTTTACAGTACAAGTTCAACATCGCAGAAAGTGAAAAATGGATAAAGAAGTTGTGGTATTTACTTACAAAGCAATATCACTCAGCAATGAAATCTATGTCATCAGGCCCTTAGCAGCACAATGAGTGGATTCAGGTATGATGATTCTAACTGAAATAAGTCACACAGAAAAAGAAACATCATAAGATATCAGTAATACACGGAATGTAAACTTGGCTACACAGGAACTGAATTACAGAACAGAACAGGGTCTCAAATTTAGAAAACCAACTTATGCTTGCTTAAGGGGAAAGGTGAGTTGGGGTGCTGCATAAAACCAGAGATTGAAATGAGCACAGATAAAGTTCCTTAAGCCAAATATGGAATAGACAAGAGCTACTCCTTGCTCAACGAAATGGACTCAACACCGCATATTAAACGCCTAAGAATGTACCTGACTAGTAAGTATCTTAAAACCTATGGATTGCTATGTCTCCGAAAGAGAATCAAGCATGTGTACAGGGGCATAAACGCAGCAGTGATAGGATTGGAGAGGTTCGGTGAGCAAATGAAGACCCTTTGAAGTCATATTGCATGGTACCCATTCCACGGGTTTCAACTACCCAGGTTTAAGGTATTCTTCCTTCAGCTAAAACATGCATGTGGAACCAAGAGTATGATCATCCGTGTGAACGGGAGACGTGTTCAAATATGTCTCAGTTTTCGTACCCTGGTACTCGGGTGCAACATTCCAGACGCTTTACTAACACTCTCCCGACTTGGAGAGTCAGCGCCTTTAACCTCCTGTTTGGCCCAGTTTGCAATTTCTGCGGAAGACGAACAGGAATAGCGAGAACCAATGAGAGACTAGCTGGAGGTGTCTGGACGGGCAAATTTAACTCTCATTTCCCACCAGGAACAGGAAATAACCAAAGGCTCAGCGTGCCGTGCCGGAACCAGATAAGGGCCTGAAGCCATCCTGCGGTGTTGCGGCCAGCTCACAAGAAAGCGAGTTGAAGAAAGGAGCTCAGGGGCACTGTAATTCACAAACCTGCAGAGTTATAAATGACAGCTATCGTCCAAAAATAGACTGAAGTAAGCCTGCCAAGAGGACTTGAAAGCGGGGCAGAATTGCAGGAAACCGATTTCAGGAGGTAGACTGGAATTGCATTGAAAGCATAGGAAAAGAGGCAGAACGTCCACAATGATGCACTTGGCCAAAAAGGGCGTATGCGTTTTTTCCTGAATATATTCAGGAAAAAACGCATACGCCCTTTTTGGCCAACCAAGCAAGCTTGCAAAGGAAATCTGCACTACAATGAAGTCTCACTTCCCCCCGGTCAAAAGGGCCATCTGAAAAAAGTGTAAAATCCAGAAAGGCAGGACAGGCCATGGAGAACTGGGAGCCTTGTTATGCTGATGGGCGGGATGTAAATTGCCAACAACCACTCGGGAGAAGTGTATGGTGTTTCCTGAAACATCTAAAAAACAAAGCAACAGAACCTAGGGCACTTCCACTTATGGTCCTATAGCTTAGGGAATTTAAAATCAAAAAGACACAGCCACCCCAAAGTTTGGAACGGCTCTGTTTACAAGAACCTCGTTTACAGTACAAGTTCAACATCGCAGAAAGTGAAAAATGGATAAAGAAGTTGTGGTATTTACTTACAAAGCAATATCACTCAGCAATGAAATCTGTGTCATCAGGCCCTTAGCAGCACAATGAGTGGATTCAGGTATGATGATTCTAACTGAAATAAGTCACACAGAAAAAGAAACATCATAAGATATCAGTAATACAGGGAATGTAAACTTGGCTACACAGGAACTGAATTACAGAACAGAACAGGGTCTCAAATTTAGAAAACCAACTTATTCTTGCTTAAGGGTAAAGGTGAGTTGGGGTGCTGCATAAAACCAGAGATTGAAATGAGCACAGATAAAGTTCCTTAAGCCAAATATGGAATAGACAAGAGCTACTCCTTGCTCAACGAAATGGACTCAACACCCCATATTAAACGCCTAAGAATGTACCTGACTAGTAAGTATCTTAAAACCTATGGATTGCTATGTCTCCGAAAGAGAATCAAGCATGTGTACAGGGGCATAAACGCAGCAGTGATAGGATTGGAGAGGTTCGGTGAGCAAATGAAGACCCTTTGAAGTCATATTGCATGGTACCCATTCCACGGGTTTCAACTACCCAGGTTTTAGGTAATCTTCCTTCAGCTAAAATATGCATGTGGAACCCAGAGTATGATCAACCATGTGAATGGGAGACGTGTTCAAATATGTCTCAGTTTTCCTCCCCTGGTACTCGGGTGCAACATTCCAGACGCTTTACTAACACTCTTCCCACTTGGAGAGTCAGTCCCTTTAACCTCCTGTTTGGCCCAGTTTGCAATTTCTGCGGAAGATGAACAGGAATAGCGAGAACCAATGAGAGGCTAGCTGGAGGTGTCTGGACGGGCAAATTTAACTCTCATTTCCCAACAGGAAGAGGAAATAACCAAAGGCTCAGTGTGCCGTACCGGGACCAGATTAGGGCCTGAAGCCATCCTGCGGTGTTGCGGCCACCTCAAAAGAAACCGAGTTGAAGAAAGGAGCTCAGGGGCACTATAATTCACAAACCTGCAGAGTTATAAATGACAGCTATCGTCCAAAAATATACTGAAGTAAGGCTGCCAAGAGGACTTGAAAGCGGGGCAGAATTGCAGGAAACCGATTTCAGGAGGTAGACTGGAATTGCATTGAAAGCATAGGAAAAGAGGCAGAACGTCCACAATGATGCACTTGGCCAAAAAGGGCGTATGCGTTTTTTCCTGAATATATTCAGGAAAAAACGCATACGCCCTTTTTGGCCAACCAAGCAAGCTTGCAAAGGAAATCTGCACTACAATGAAGTCTCACTTCCCCCCGGTCAAAAGGGCCATCTGAAAAAAGTGTAAAATCCAGAAAGGCAGGACAGGCCATGGAGAACTGGGAGCCTTGTTATGCTGATGGGCGGGATGTAAATTGCCAACAACCCCTCGGGAGAAGTGTATGGTGTTTCCTGAAACATCTAAAAAACAAAGCAACAGAGCCTAGGGCACTGCCACTTATGGTCCTATAGCTTAGGGAAATTAAAATCAAAAAGACACAGCCACCCCAAAGTTTGGGACGGCTCTGTTTACAAGAACCTCGTTTACAGTACAAGTTCAACATCGCAGAAAGTGAAAAATGGATAAAGAAGTTGTGGTATTTACTTACAAAGCAATATCACTCAGCAATGAAATCTATGTCATCAGGCCCTTAGCAGCACAATGAGTGGATTCAGGTATGATGATTCTAACTGAAATAAGTCACACAGAAAAAGAAACATCATAAGATATCAGTAATACACGGAATGTAAACTTGGCTACACAGGAACTGAATTACAGAACAGAACAGGGTCTCAAATTTAGAAAACCAACTTATGCTTGCTTAAGGGGAAAGGTGAGTTGGGGTGCTGCATAAAACCAGAGATTGAAATGAGCACAGATAAAGTTCCTTAAGCCAAATATGGAATAGACAAGAGCTACTCCTTGCTCAACGAAATGGACTCAACACCGCATATTAAACGCCTAAGAATGTACCTGACTAGTAAGTATCTTAAAACCTATGGATTGCTATGTCTCCGAAAGAGAATCAAGCATGTGTACAGGGGCATAAACGCAGCAGTGATAGGACTGGAGAGGTTCGTGAGCAAATGAAGACCCTTTGAAGTCATATTGCATGGTACCCATTCCACGGGTTTCAACTACCCAGGTTTAAGGTATTCTTCCTTCAGCTAAAACATGCATGTGGAACCCAGAGTATGATCAACCATGTGATCGGGAGACGTGTTCAAATATGTCTCAGTTTTCGTACCCTGGTACTCGGGTGCAACATTCCAGACGCTTTACTAACACTCTCCCGACTTGGAGAGTCAGTCCCTTTAACCTCCTGTTTGGCCCAGTTTGCAATTTCTACGGAAGATGAACAGGAATAGCGAGAAGCAATGAGAGACTAGCTGGAGGTGTCTGGACGGGCAAATTTAACTCTCATTTCCCACCAGGAAGAGGAATTAACCAAAGGCTCAGCGTGCCGTGCCAGAACCAGATTAGGGCCTGAAGCCATCCTGTGGTGTTGTGGCCAGGTCACAAGAAAGCGAGTTGAAGAAAGGAGCTCAGGGGCACTGTAATTCACAAACCTGCAGAGTTATAAATGACAGCTATCGTCCAAAAATAGACTGAAGTAAGGCTGCCAAGAGGACTTGAAAGCGGGGCAGAATTGCAGGAAACCGATTTCAGGAGGTAGACTGGAATTGCATTGAAAGCATAGGAAAAGAGGCAGAACGTCCACAATGATGCACTTGGCCAAAAAGGGCGTATGCGTTTTTTCCTGAATATATTCAGGAAAAAACGCATACGCCCTTTTTGGCCAACCAAGCAAGCTTGCAAAGGAAATCTGCACTACAATGAAGTCTCACTTCCCCCCGGTCAAAAGGGCCATCTGAAAAAAGTGTAAAATCCAGAAAGGCAGGACAGGCCATGGAGAACTGGGAGCCTTGTTATGCTGATGGGCGGGATGTAAATTGCCAACAGCCACTCGGGAGAAGTGTATGGTGTTTCCTGAAACATCTAAAAAACAAAGCAACAGAGCCTAGGGCACTGCAACTTATGGTCCTATAGCTTAGGGAAATTAAAATCAAAAAGACACAGCCACCCCAAAGTTTGGAACGGCTCTGTTTACAAGAACCTCATTTACAGTACAAGTTCAACATCGCAGAAAGTGAAAAATGGATAAAGAAGTTGTGGTATTTACTTACAAAGCAATATCACTCAGCAATGAAATCTGTGTCATCAGGCCCTTAGCAGCACAATGAGTGGATTCAGGTATGATGATTCTAACTGAAATAAGTCACACAGAAAAAGAAACATCATAAGATATCAGTAATACACGGAATGTAAACTTGGCTACACAGGAACTGAATTACAGAACAGAACAGGGTCTCAAATTTAGAAAACCAACTTATTCTTGCTTAAGGGTAAAGGTGAGTTGGGGTGCTGCATAAAACCAGAGATTGAAATGAGCACAGATAAAGTTCCTTTAGCCAAATATGGAATAGACAAGAGCTACTCCTTGCTCAACGAAATGGACTCAACACCGCATATTAAACGCCTAAGAATGTACCTGACTAGTAAGTATCTTAAAACCTATGGATTGCTATGTCTCCGAAAGAGAATCAAGCATGTGTACAGGGGCATAAACGCAGCAGTGATAGGATTGGAGAGGTTCGGTGAGCAAATGAAGACCCTTTGAAGTCATATTGCATGGTACCCATTCCACGGGTTTCAACTACCCAGGTTTAAGATATTCTTCCTTCAGCTAAAACATGCATGTGGAACCTAGAGTATGATCAACCATGTGATCGGGAGACGTGTTCAAATATGTCTCAGTTTTCCTCCACTGGTACTCGGGTGCAACATTCCAGACGCTTTACTAACACTCTCCCCACTTGGAGAGTCAGCACCTTTAACCTCCTGTCTGGCCCCGTTTGCAATTTCTGCGGAAGATGAACAGGAATAGGGAGAACCAATGAGAGACTAGCTGGAGGTGTCTGGACGGGCAAATTTAACTCTCATTTCCCACCAGAAAGAGGAAATAACCAAAGGCTCAGCATGCCGTGCCGGAACCAGATTAGGGCCTGAAGCCATCCAGCGGTGTTGCAGCCAGCTCACAAGAAAACGAGTTGAAGAAAGGAGCTCAGGGGCACTGTAACTCACAAACCTGCAGAGTTATAAATGACAGCTATCGTCCAAAAATAGACTGAAGTAAGGCTGCCAAGAGGACTTGAAAGCGGGGCAGAATTGCAGGAAACCGATTTCAGGAGGTAGACTGGAATTGCATTGAAAGCATAGGAAAAGAGGCAGAACGTCCACAATGATGCACTTGGCCAAAAAGGGCGTATGCGTTTTTTCCTGAATATATTCAGGAAAAAACGCATACGCCCTTTTTGGCCAACCAAGCAAGCTTGCAAAGGAAATCTGCACTACAATGAAGTCTCACTTCCCCCCGGTCAAAAGGGCCATCTGAAAAAAGTGTAAAATCCAGAAAGGCAGGACAGGCCATGGAGAACTGGGAGCCTTGTTATGCTGATGGGCGGGATGTAAATTGCCAACAGACACTCGGGAGAAGTGTATGGTGTTTCCTGAAACATCGAAAAAACAAAGCAACAGAGCCTAGGGCACTTCCACTTATGGTCCTATAGCTTAGGGAAATTAAAATCAAAAAGACACAGCCACCCCAAAGTTTGGGACGGCTCTGTTTACAAGAACCTCGTTTACAGTACAAGTTCAACATCGCAGAAAGTGAAAAATGGATAAAGAAGTTGTGGTATTTACTTACAAAGCAATATCACTCAGCAATGAAATCTATGTCATCAGGCCCTTAGCAGCACAATGAGTGGATTCAGGTATGATGATTCTAACTGAAATAAGTCACACAGAAAAAGAAACATCATAAGATATCAGTAATACACGGAATGTAAACTTGGCTACACAGGAACTGAATTACAGAACAGAACAGGGTCTCAAATTTAGAAAACCAACTTATGCTTGCTTAAGGGGAAAGGTGAGTTGGGGTGCTGCATAAAACCAGAGATTGAAATGAGCACAGATAAAGTTCCTTAAGCCAAATATGGAATAGACAAGAGCTACTCCTTGCTCAACGAAATGGACTCAACACCGCATATTAAACGCCTAAGAATGTACCTGACTAGTAAGTATCTTAAAACCTATGGATTGCTATGTCTCCGAAAGAGAATCAAGCATGTGTACAGGGGCATAAACGCAGCAGTGATAGGATTGGAGAGGTTCGGTGAGCAAATGAAGACCCTTTGAAGTCATATTGCATGGTACCCATTCCACGGGTTTCAACTACCCAGGTTTAAGGTATTCTTCCTTCAGCTAAAACATGCATGTGGAACCAAGAGTATGATCATCCGTGTGAACGGGAGACGTGTTCAAATATGTCTCAGTTTTCGTACCCTGGTACTCGGGTGCAACATTCCAGACGCTTTACTAACACTCTCCCGACTTGGAGAGTCAGCGCCTTTAACCTCCTGTTTGGCCCAGTTTGCAATTTCTGCGGAAGACGAACAGGAATAGCGAGAACCAATGAGAGACTAGCTGGAGGTGTCTGGACGGGCAAATTTAACTCTCATTTCCCACCAGGAACAGGAAATAACCAAAGGCTCAGCGTGCCGTGCCGGAACCAGATAAGGGCCTGAAGCCATCCTGCGGTGTTGCGGCCAGCTCACAAGAAAGCGAGTTGAAGAAAGGAGCTCAGGGGCACTGTAATTCACAAACCTGCAGAGTTATAAATGACAGCTATCGTCCAAAAATAGACTGAAGTAAGCCTGCCAAGAGGACTTGAAAGCGGGGCAGAATTGCAGGAAACCGATTTCAGGAGGTAGACTGGAATTGCATTGAAAGCATAGGAAAAGAGGCAGAACGTCCACAATGATGCACTTGGCCAAAAAGGGCGTATGCGTTTTTTCCTGAATATATTCAGGAAAAAACGCATACGCCCTTTTTGGCCAACCAAGCAAGCTTGCAAAGGAAATCTGCACTACAATGAAGTCTCACTTCCCCCCGGTCAAAAGGGCCATCTGAAAAAAGTGTAAAATCCAGAAAGGCAGGACAGGCCATGGAGAACTGGGAGCCTTGTTATGCTGATGGGCGGGATGTAAATTGCCAACAACCACTCGGGAGAAGTGTATGGTGTTTCCTGAAACATCTAAAAAACAAAGCAACAGAACCTAGGGCACTTCCACTTATGGTCCTATAGCTTAGGGAATTTAAAATCAAAAAGACACAGCCACCCCAAAGTTTGGAACGGCTCTGTTTACAAGAACCTCGTTTACAGTACAAGTTCAACATCGCAGAAAGTGAAAAATGGATAAAGAAGTTGTGGTATTTACTTACAAAGCAATATCACTCAGCAATGAAATCTGTGTCATCAGGCCCTTAGCAGCACAATGAGTGGATTCAGGTATGATGATTCTAACTGAAATAAGTCACACAGAAAAAGAAACATCATAAGATATCAGTAATACAGGGAATGTAAACTTGGCTACACAGGAACTGAATTACAGAACAGAACAGGGTCTCAAATTTAGAAAACCAACTTATTCTTGCTTAAGGGTAAAGGTGAGTTGGGGTGCTGCATAAAACCAGAGATTGAAATGAGCACAGATAAAGTTCCTTAAGCCAAATATGGAATAGACAAGAGCTACTCCTTGCTCAACGAAATGGACTCAACACCCCATATTAAACGCCTAAGAATGTACCTGACTAGTAAGTATCTTAAAACCTATGGATTGCTATGTCTCCGAAAGAGAATCAAGCATGTGTACAGGGGCATAAACGCAGCAGTGATAGGATTGGAGAGGTTCGGTGAGCAAATGAAGACCCTTTGAAGTCATATTGCATGGTACCCATTCCACGGGTTTCAACTACCCAGGTTTTAGGTAATCTTCCTTCAGCTAAAATATGCATGTGGAACCCAGAGTATGATCAACCATGTGAATGGGAGACGTGTTCAAATATGTCTCAGTTTTCCTCCCCTGGTACTCGGGTGCAACATTCCAGACGCTTTACTAACACTCTTCCCACTTGGAGAGTCAGTCCCTTTAACCTCCTGTTTGGCCCAGTTTGCAATTTCTGCGGAAGATGAACAGGAATAGCGAGAACCAATGAGAGGCTAGCTGGAGGTGTCTGGACGGGCAAATTTAACTCTCATTTCCCAACAGGAAGAGGAAATAACCAAAGGCTCAGTGTGCCGTACCGGGACCAGATTAGGGCCTGAAGCCATCCTGCGGTGTTGCGGCCACCTCAAAAGAAACCGAGTTGAAGAAAGGAGCTCAGGGGCACTATAATTCACAAACCTGCAGAGTTATAAATGACAGCTATCGTCCAAAAATATACTGAAGTAAGGCTGCCAAGAGGACTTGAAAGCGGGGCAGAATTGCAGGAAACCGATTTCAGGAGGTAGACTGGAATTGCATTGAAAGCATAGGAAAAGAGGCAGAACGTCCACAATGATGCACTTGGCCAAAAAGGGCGTATGCGTTTTTTCCTGAATATATTCAGGAAAAAACGCATACGCCCTTTTTGGCCAACCAAGCAAGCTTGCAAAGGAAATCTGCACTACAATGAAGTCTCACTTCCCCCCGGTCAAAAGGGCCATCTGAAAAAAGTGTAAAATCCAGAAAGGCAGGACAGGCCATGGAGAACTGGGAGCCTTGTTATGCTGATGGGCGGGATGTAAATTGCCAACAACCCCTCGGGAGAAGTGTATGGTGTTTCCTGAAACATCTAAAAAACAAAGCAACAGAGCCTAGGGCACTGCCACTTATGGTCCTATAGCTTAGGGAAATTAAAATCAAAAAGACACAGCCACCCCAAAGTTTGGGACGGCTCTGTTTACAAGAACCTCGTTTACAGTACAAGTTCAACATCGCAGAAAGTGAAAAATGGATAAAGAAGTTGTGGTATTTACTTACAAAGCAATATCACTCAGCAATGAAATCTATGTCATCAGGCCCTTAGCAGCACAATGAGTGGATTCAGGTATGATGATTCTAACTGAAATAAGTCACACAGAAAAAGAAACATCATAAGATATCAGTAATACACGGAATGTAAACTTGGCTACACAGGAACTGAATTACAGAACAGAACAGGGTCTCAAATTTAGAAAACCAACTTATGCTTGCTTAAGGGGAAAGGTGAGTTGGGGTGCTGCATAAAACCAGAGATTGAAATGAGCACAGATAAAGTTCCTTAAGCCAAATATGGAATAGACAAGAGCTACTCCTTGCTCAACGAAATGGACTCAACACCGCATATTAAACGCCTAAGAATGTACCTGACTAGTAAGTATCTTAAAACCTATGGATTGCTATGTCTCCGAAAGAGAATCAAGCATGTGTACAGGGGCATAAACGCAGCAGTGATAGGACTGGAGAGGTTCGTGAGCAAATGAAGACCCTTTGAAGTCATATTGCATGGTACCCATTCCACGGGTTTCAACTACCCAGGTTTAAGGTATTCTTCCTTCAGCTAAAACATGCATGTGGAACCCAGAGTATGATCAACCATGTGATCGGGAGACGTGTTCAAATATGTCTCAGTTTTCGTACCCTGGTACTCGGGTGCAACATTCCAGACGCTTTACTAACACTCTCCCGACTTGGAGAGTCAGTCCCTTTAACCTCCTGTTTGGCCCAGTTTGCAATTTCTACGGAAGATGAACAGGAATAGCGAGAAGCAATGAGAGACTAGCTGGAGGTGTCTGGACGGGCAAATTTAACTCTCATTTCCCACCAGGAAGAGGAATTAACCAAAGGCTCAGCGTGCCGTGCCAGAACCAGATTAGGGCCTGAAGCCATCCTGTGGTGTTGTGGCCAGGTCACAAGAAAGCGAGTTGAAGAAAGGAGCTCAGGGGCACTGTAATTCACAAACCTGCAGAGTTATAAATGACAGCTATCGTCCAAAAATAGACTGAAGTAAGGCTGCCAAGAGGACTTGAAAGCGGGGCAGAATTGCAGGAAACCGATTTCAGGAGGTAGACTGGAATTGCATTGAAAGCATAGGAAAAGAGGCAGAACGTCCACAATGATGCACTTGGCCAAAAAGGGCGTATGCGTTTTTTCCTGAATATATTCAGGAAAAAACGCATACGCCCTTTTTGGCCAACCAAGCAAGCTTGCAAAGGAAATCTGCACTACAATGAAGTCTCACTTCCCCCCGGTCAAAAGGGCCATCTGAAAAAAGTGTAAAATCCAGAAAGGCAGGACAGGCCATGGAGAACTGGGAGCCTTGTTATGCTGATGGGCGGGATGTAAATTGCCAACAGCCACTCGGGAGAAGTGTATGGTGTTTCCTGAAACATCTAAAAAACAAAGCAACAGAGCCTAGGGCACTGCAACTTATGGTCCTATAGCTTAGGGAAATTAAAATCAAAAAGACACAGCCACCCCAAAGTTTGGAACGGCTCTGTTTACAAGAACCTCATTTACAGTACAAGTTCAACATCGCAGAAAGTGAAAAATGGATAAAGAAGTTGTGGTATTTACTTACAAAGCAATATCACTCAGCAATGAAATCTGTGTCATCAGGCCCTTAGCAGCACAATGAGTGGATTCAGGTATGATGATTCTAACTGAAATAAGTCACACAGAAAAAGAAACATCATAAGATATCAGTAATACACGGAATGTAAACTTGGCTACACAGGAACTGAATTACAGAACAGAACAGGGTCTCAAATTTAGAAAACCAACTTATTCTTGCTTAAGGGTAAAGGTGAGTTGGGGTGCTGCATAAAACCAGAGATTGAAATGAGCACAGATAAAGTTCCTTTAGCCAAATATGGAATAGACAAGAGCTACTCCTTGCTCAACGAAATGGACTCAACACCGCATATTAAACGCCTAAGAATGTACCTGACTAGTAAGTATCTTAAAACCTATGGATTGCTATGTCTCCGAAAGAGAATCAAGCATGTGTACAGGGGCATAAACGCAGCAGTGATAGGATTGGAGAGGTTCGGTGAGCAAATGAAGACCCTTTGAAGTCATATTGCATGGTACCCATTCCACGGGTTTCAACTACCCAGGTTTAAGATATTCTTCCTTCAGCTAAAACATGCATGTGGAACCTAGAGTATGATCAACCATGTGATCGGGAGACGTGTTCAAATATGTCTCAGTTTTCCTCCCCTGGTACTCGGGTGCAACATTCCAGACGCTTTACTAACACTCTCCCCACTTGGAGAGTCAGCGCCTTTAACCTCCTGTTGGCCCAGTTTGCAATTTCTGCGGAAGATGAACAGGAATAGCGAGAACCAATGAGAGGCTAGCTGGAGGTGTCTGGACGGGCAAATTTAACTCTCATTTCCCACCAGGAAGAGGAAATAACCAAAGGCTCAGCGTGCCGTACCGGAACCAGATTAGGGCCTGAAGCCATCCTGCGGTGTTGCGGCCAGCTCAAAAGAAAGCGAGTTGAAGAAAGGAGCTCAGGGGCACTGTAATTCACAAACCTGCAGAGTTATAAATGACAGCTATCGTCCAAAAATAGACTGAAGTAAGGCTGCCAAGAGGACTTGAAAGCGGGGCAGAATTGCAGGAAACCGATTTCAGGAGGTAGACTGGAATTGCATTGAAAGCATAGGAAAAGAGGCAGGACGTCCACAATGATGCACTTGGCCAAAAAGGGCGTATGCGTTTTTTCCTGAATATATTCAGGAAAAAACTCATACGCCCTTTTTGGCCAACCAAGCAAGCTTGCAAAGGAAATCTGCACTACAATGAAGTCTCACTTCTCCCCGGTCAAAAGGGCCATCTGAAAAAAGTGTAAAATCCAGAAAGGCAGGACAGGCCATGGAGAACTGGGAGCCTTGTTATGCTGAAGGGCAGGATGTAAATTGCCAACAACCACTCGGGAGAAGTGTATGGTGTTTCCTGAAACATCTAAAAAACAAAGCAACAGAACCTAGGGCACTTCCACTTATAGTCCTATAGCTTAGGGAAATTAAAATCAAAAAGACACAGCCACCCCAAAGTTTGGAACGGCTCTGTTTACAAGAACCTCGTTTACAGTACAAGTTCAACATCGCAGAAAGTGAAAAATGGATAAAGAAGTTGTGGTATTTACTTACAAAGCAATATCACTCAGCAATGAAATCTGTGTCATCAGGCCCTTAGAAGCACAATGAGTGGATTCAGGTATGATGATTCTAACTGAAATAAGTCACACAGAAAAAGAAACATCATAAGATATCAGTAATACACGGAATGTAAACTTGGCTACACAGGAACTGAATTACAGAACAGAACAGGGTCTCAAATTTAGAAAACCAACTTATTCTTGCTTAAGGGTAAAGGTGAGTTGGGGTGCTGCATAAAACCAGAGATTGAAATGAGCACAGATAAAGTTCCTTAAGCCAAATACGGAATAGACAAGAGCTACTCCTTGCTCAACGAAATGGACTCAACACCCCATATTAAACGCCTAAGAATGTACCTGACTAGTAAGTATCTTAAAACCTATGGATTGCTATGTCTCCGAAAGAGAATCAAGCATGTGTACAGGGGCATAAACGCAGCAGTGATAGGATTGGAGAGGTTCGGTGAGCAAATGAAGACCCTTTGAAGTCATATTGCATGGTACCCATTCCACGGGTTTCAACTACCCAAGTTTAAGGTATTCTTCCTTCAGCTAAAACATGCATGTGGAACCTAGAGTATGATCAACCATGTGATCGGGAGACGTGTTCAAATATGTCTCAGTTTTCCTCCCCTGGTACTCGGGTGCAACATTCCAGACGCTTTACTAACACTCTCCCCACTTGGAGAGTCAGTCCCTTTAACCTCCTGTTTGGCCCAGTTTGCAATTTCTGCGGAAGATGAACAGGAATAGCGAGAACCAATGGAGACTAGCTGGAGGTGTCTGGACGGGCAAATTTAACTCTCATTTCCTACCAGGAAGAGGAATTAACCAAAGGCTCAGCGTGCCATGCCAGAATCAGATTAGGTCCTGAAGCCATCCTGCGGTGTTGCGGCCAGGTCACAAGAAAGCGAGTTGAAGAAAGGAGCTCAGGGGCACTGTAATTCACAAACCTGCAGAGTTATAAATGACAGCTATCGTCCAAAAATAGACTGAAGTAAGGCTGCCAAGAGGACTTGAAAGCGGGGCAGAATTGCAGGAAACCGATTTCAGGAGGTAGACTGGAATTGCATTGAAAGCATAGGAAATGAGGCAGAACGTCCACAATGATGCACTTGGCCAAAAAGGGCGTATGCGTTTTTTCCTGAATATATTCAGGAAAAAACGCATACGCCCTTTTTGGCCAACCAAGCAAGCTTGCAAAGGAAATCTGCACTACAATGAAGTCTCACTTCCCCCCAGTCAAAAGGGCCATCTGAAAAAAGTGTAAAATCCAGAAAGGCAGGACAGGCCATGGAGAACTGGGAGCCTTGTTATGCTGATGGGCGGGATGTAAATTGCCAACAGACACTCGGGAGAAGTGTATGGTGTTTCCTGAAACATCTAAAAAACAAAGCAACAGAGCCTAGGGCACTGCCACTTATGGTCCTATAGCTTAGGGAAATTAAAATCAAAAAGACACAGCCACCCCAAAGTTTGGGACGCCTCTGTTTACAAGAACCTCGTTTACAGTACAAGTTCAACATCACAGAAAGTGAAAAATGGATAAAGAAGTTGTGGTATTTACTTACAAAGCAATATCACTCAGCAATGAAATCTATGTCATCAGGCCCTTAGCATCACAATGAGTGGATTCAGGTATGATGATTCTAACTGAAATAAGTCACACAGAAAATGAACCATCATAAGATATCAGTAATACATGGAATGTAAACTTGGCTACACAGGAACTGAATTACAGAACAGAACAGGGTCTCAAATTTAGAAAACCAACTTATGCTTGCTTAAGGGTAAAGGTGATTTGGGGTGCTGCATAAAACCAGAGATTGAAATGAGCACAGATAAATTTCCTTAAGTCAAATATGGAATAGACAAGAGCTACTCCTTGCTCAACGAAATGGACTCAACACTGCATATTAAACGCCTAAGAATGTACCTGACCAGTAAGTATCTTAAAACCTATGGATTGCTATGTCTCCGAAAGAGAATCAAGCATGTGTACAGGGGCATAAATGCAGCAGTGATAGGATTGGAGAGGTTCGGTGAGCAAATGAAGACCCTTTGAAGTCATATTGCATGGTACCCATTACACGGGTCTTAACTCTCCAGGTTTAAGGTATTCTTCCTTCAGCTAAAACATGCATGTGGAACCCAAGTATGATCAACCATGTGAACGGGAGACGTGTTCAAATATGTCTCTGTTTTCCTCCCCTGGTACTCGGGTGCAACATTCCAGACGCTTTACTAACATTCTCCCCACTTGGAGAGTCAGCACCTTTAACCTCCTGTTTGGCCCAGTTTGCAATTTCTGCGGAAGATGAACAGGAATAGCGAGAACCAATGAGAGACTAGCTGGAGGTGTCTGGACGGGCAAATTTAACTCTCATTTCCCACCAGGAAGAGGAAATAACCAAAGGCTCAGCGTGCCGTGCCGGAACCAGATTAGGGCCTGAAGCCATCCTGCGGTGTTGCGGCCAGGTCACAAGAAAGCAAGTTGAAGAAAGGAGCTCAGGGGCACTGTAATTCACAAACCTGCAGAGTTATAAATGACAGCTATCGTCCAAAAATAGACTGAAGTAAGGCTGCCAAGAGGACTTGAAAGCGGGGCAGAATTGCAGGAAACCGATTTCAGGAGGTAGACTGGAATTGCATTGAAAGCATAGGAAAAGAGGCAGAACGTCCACAATGATGCACTTGGCCAAAAAGGGCGTATGCGTTTTTTCCTGAATATATTCAGGAAAAAACGCATACGCCCTTTTTGGCCAACCAAGCAAGCTTGCAAAGAAAATCTGCACTACAATGAAGTCTCACTTCCCCCCGGTCAAAAGGGCCATCTGAAAAAAGTGTAAAATCCAGAAAGAGAAGACAGGCCATGGAGAACTGGGAGCCTTGTTATGCTGATGGGCGGGATGTAAATTGCCAACAACCACTCGGGAGAAGTGTATGGTGTTTCCTGAAACATCTAAAAAACAAAGCAACAGAGCCTAGGGCACTTCCACTTATGGTCCTATAGCTTAGGGAAATTAAAATCAAAAAGACACAGCCACCCCAAAGTTTGGGACGCCTCCGTTTACAAGAACCTCGTTTACCGTACAAGTTCAATATCACAGAAAGTGAAAAATGGATACAGAACTTGTGGTACTTACGTACAATGCAGTATCACTCAGCAATGAAATCTATGTCATCAGGCCCGTAGCAGCATAATGAGTGGATTCAGGTACGATGATTCTAACTGAAATAAGTCACACAGAAAAAGAAACATCATAAGATATCACTAATACACGGAATGTAAACTTGGCTACACAGGAACTGCATTCCAAAACAGAACAGGGTCTCAAATTTAGAAAACCAACTTATGCTTGCTTAAGGGGAAAGGTGAGTTGGGGTGCTGCATAAAACCAGAGATTGAAATGAGCACAGATAAAGTTCCTTAAGCCAAATATGGAATAGACAAGAGCTACTCCTTGCTCAACGAAATGGACTCAACAACGCATATTAAACGCCTAAGAATGTACCTGACTAGTAAGTATCTTAAAACCTATGGATTGCTATGTCTCCGAAAGAGAATCAAGCATGTGTACAGGGGCATAAACGCAGCAGTGATAGGATTGGAGAGGTTCGGTGAGCAAATGAAGACCCTTTGAAGTCATATTGCATGGTACCCATTCCACGGGTTTCAACTACCCAGGTTTTAGGTATTCTTCCTTCAGCTAAAATATGCATGTGGAACCCAGAGTATGATCAACCATGTGATTGGGAGACGTGTTCAAATATGTCTCAGTTTTCGTACCCTGGTACTCAGGTGCAGCATTCCAGACGCTTTACTAACACTCTCCCGACTTGGAGAGTCAGTCCCTTTAACCTCCTGTTTGGCCCAGTTTGCAATTTCTGCGGAAGATGAACAGGAATAGCGAGAACCAATGAGAGGCTAGCTGGAGGTGTCTGGACGGGCAAATTTAACTCTCATTTCCCACCAGGAAGAGGAAATAACCAAAGGCGCAGTGTGCCGTACCGGAACCAGATTAGGGCCTGAAGCCATCCTGCGGTGTTGCGGCCAGCTCAAAAGAAAGCGAGTTGAAGAAAGGAGCTCAGGGGCACTGTAATTCACAAACCTGCAGAGTTATAAATGACAGCTATCGTCCAAAAATAGACTGAAGTAAGGCTGCCGAGAGGACTTGAAAGCGGGGCAGAATTGCAGGAAACCGATTTCAGGAGGTAGACTGGAATTGCATTGAAAGCATAGGAAAAGAGGCAGAACGTCCACAATGATGCACTTGGCCAAAAAGGGCGTATGCGTTTTTTCCTGAATATATTCAGGAAAAAACGCATACGCCCTTTTTGGCCAACCAAGCAAGCTTGCAAAGGAAATCTGCACTACAATGAAGTCTCACTTCCCCCCGGTCAAAAGGGCCATCTGAAAAAAGTGTAAAATCCAGAAAGGCAGGACAGGCCATGGAGAACTGGGAGCCTTGTTATGCTGATGGGCGGGATGTAAATTGCCAACAACCACTCGGGAGAAGTGTATGGTGTTTCCTGAAACATCTAAAAAACAAAGCAACAGAACCTAGGGCACTTCCACTTATGGTCCTATAGCTTAGGGAAATTAAAATCAAAAAGACACAGCCACCCCAAAGTTTGGAACGGCTCTGTTTACAAGAACCTCGTTTACAGTACAAGTTCAACATCGCAGAAAGTGAAAAATGGATAAAGAAGTTGTGGTATTTACTTACAAAGCAATATCACTCAGCAATGAAATCTGTGTCATCAGGCCCTTAGCAGCACAATGAGTGGATTCAGGTATGATGATTCTAACTGAAATAAGTCACACAGAAAAAGAAACATCATAAGATATCACTAATACACGGAATGTAAACTTGGCTACACAGGAACTGCATTCCAAAACAGAACAGGGTCTCAAATTTAGAAAACCAACTTATGCTTGCTTAAGGGGAAAGGTGAGTTGGGGTGCTGCATAAAACCAGAGATTGAAATGAGCACAGATAAAGTTCCTTAAGCCAAATATGGAATAGACAAGAGCTACTCCTTGCTCAACGAAATGGACTCAACACCGCATATTAAACGCCTAAGAATGTACCTGACTAGTAAGTATCTTAAAACCTATGGATTGCTATGTCTCCGAAAGAGAATCAAGCATGTGTACAGGGGCATAAACGCAGCAGTGATAGGATTGGAGAGGTTCGGTGAGCAAATGAAGACCCTTTGAAGTCATATTGCATGGTACCCATTCCACGGGTTTCAACTACCCAGGTTTTAGGTATACTTCCTTCAGCTAAAATATGCATGTGGAACCCAGAGTATGATCAACCATGTGATCGGGAGACGTGTTCAAATATGTCTCAGTTTTCCTCCCCTGGTACTCGGGTGCAACATTCCAGACGCTTTACTAACACTCTCCCCACTTGGAGAGTCAGCGCCTTTAACCTCCTGTTTGGCACAGTTTGCAATTTCTGCGGAAGATGAACAGGAATAGCGAGAACCAATGAGAGGCTAGCTGGAGGTGTCTGGACGGGCAAATTTAACTCTCATTTCCCACCAGGAAGAGGAAATAACCAAAGGCTCAGCGTGCCGTACCAGAACCAGATTAGGGCCTGAAGCCATCCTGCGGTGTTGCGGCCAGCTCAAAAGAAAGCGAGTTGAAGAAAGGAGCTCAGGGGCACTGTAATTCACAAACCTGCAGAGTTATAAATGACAGCTATCGTCCAAAAATAGACTGAAGTAAGGCTGCCAAGAGGACTTGAAAGCGGGGCAGAATTGCAGGAAACCGATTTCAGGAGGTAGACTGGAATTGCATTGAAAGCATAGGAAAAGAGGCAGGACGTCCACAATGATGCACTTGGCCAAAAAGGGCGTATGCGTTTTTTCCTGAATATATTCAGGAAAAAACGCATACGCCCTTTTTGGCCAACCAAGCAAGCTTGCAAAGGAAATCTGCACTACAATGAAGTCTCACTTCTCCCCGGTCAAAAGGGCCATCTGAAAAAAGTGTAAAATCCAGAAAGGCAGGACAGGCCATGGAGAACTGGGAGCCTTGTTATGCTGAAGGGCGGGATGTAAATTGCCAACAACCACTCGGGAGAAGTGTATGGTGTTTCCTGAAACATCTAGAAAACAAAGCAACAGAACCTAGGGCACTTCCACTTATAGTCCTATAGCTTAGGGAAATTAAAATCAAAAAGACACAGCCACCCCAAAGTTTGGAACGGCTCTGTTTACAAGAACCTCGTTTACAGTACAAGTTCAACATCGCAGAAAGTGAAAAATGGATAAAGAAGTTGTGGTATTTACTTACAAAGCAATATCACTCAGCAATGAAATCTGTGTCATCAGGCCCTTAGCAGCACAATGAGTGGATTCAGGTATGATGATTCTAACTGAAATAAGTCACACAGAAAAAGAAACATCATAAGATATCAGTAATACACGGAATGTAAACTTGGCTACACAGGAACTGAATTACAGAACAGAACAGGGTCTCAAATTTAGAAAACCAACTTATTCTTGCTTAAGGGTAAAGGTGAGTTGGGGTGCTGCATAAAACCAGAGATTGAAATGAGCACAGATAAAGTTCCTTAAGCCAAATACGGAATAGACAAGAGCTACTCCTTGCTCAACGAAATGGACTCAACACCCCATATTAAACGCCTAAGAATGTACCTGACTAGTAAGTATCTTAAAACCTATGGATTGCTATGTCTCCGAAAGAGAATCAAGCATGTGTACAGGGGCATAAACGCAGCAGTGATAGGATTGGAGAGGTTCGGTGAGCAAATGAAGACCCTTTGAAGTCATATTGCATGGTACCCATTCCACGGGTTTCAACTAACCAAGTTAAAGGTATTCTTCCTTCAGCTAAAACATGCATGTGGAACCTAGAGTATGATCAACCATGTGATCGGGAGACGTGTTCAAATATGTCTCAGTTTTCCTCCCCTGGTACTCGGGTGCAACATTCCAGACGCTTTACTAACACTCTCCCCACTTGGAGAGTCAGTCCCTTTAACCTCCTGTTTGGCCCAGTTTGCAATTTCTGCGGAAGATGAACAGGAATAGCGAGAACCAATGAGAGGCTAGCTGGAGGTGTCTGGACGGGCAAATTTAACTCTCAATTCCCACCAGGAAGAGGAAATAACCAAAGGCTCAGCATGCCGGGCCGGAACCAGATTAGGGCCTGAAGCCATTCTGCGGTGTTGCGGCCAGGTCACAAGAAAGCGAGTTGAAGAAAGGAGCTCAGGGGCACTGTAATTCACAAACCTGCAGAGTTATAAATGACAGCTATCGTCCAAAAATATACTGAAGTAAGGCTGCCAAGAGGACTTGAAAGCGGGGCAGAATTGCAGGAAACCGATTTCAGGAGGTAGACTGGAATTACATTGAAAGCATAGGAAAAGAGGCAGAACGTCCACAATGATGCACTTGGCCAAAAAGGACGTATGCGTTTTTTCCTGAATATATTCAGGAAAAAACGCATACGTCCTTTTTGGCCAACCAAGCAAGCTTGCAAAGGAAATCTGCACTACAATGAAGTCTCACTTCCCCCCGGTCAAAAGGGCCATCTGAAAAAAGTGTAAAATCCAGAAAGGCAGGACAGGCCATGGAGAACTGGGAGCCTTTTTATGCTGATGGGCGGGATGTAAATTGCCAACAACCACTCGGGAGAAGTGTATGGTGTTTCCTGAAACATCTAAAAAACAAAGCAACAGAGCCTAGGGCACTTCCACTTATGGTCCTATAGCTTAGGGAAATTAAAATCAAAAAGACACAGCCACCCCAAAGTTTGGAACGGCTCTGTTTACAAGAACCTCGTTTACAGTACAAGTTCAACATCGCAGAAAGTGAAAAATGGATAAAGAAGTTGTGGTATTTACTTACAAAGCAATATCACTCAGCAATGAAATCTGTGTCATCAGGCACTTAGCAGCACAATGAGTGGATTCAGGTATGATGATTCTAACTGAAGTAAGTCACACAGAAAAAGAAACATCATAAGATATCAGTAATACATGGAATGTAAACTTGGCTACACAGGAACTGAATTACAGAACAGAACAGGGTCTCAAATTTAGAAAACCAACTTATGCTTGCTTAAGGGTAAAGGTGAGTTGGGGTGCTGCATAAAACCAGAGATTGAAATGAGCACAGATAAAGTTCCTTAAGCCAAATATGGAATAGACAAGAGATACTCCTTGCTCAACGAAATGGACTCAACAACGCATATTAAACGCCTAAGAATGTACCTGACTTGTAAGTATCTTAAAACCTATGGATTGCTATGTCTCCAAAAGAGAATCAAGCATGTGTACAGGGGCATAAACGCAGCAGTGATAGGATTGGAGAGGTTGGGTGAGCAAATGAAGACCCTTTGAACTCATATTGCAGGGTACCCATTCCACGTGTTTCAACTACCCAGGTTTAAGGTATTCTTCCTTCATCTAAAACATGCATGTGGAACCTAGAGTATGATCAACCATGTGATCGGGAGACGTGTTCAAATATGTCTCAGTTTTCCTCCCCTGGTACTCGGGTGCAACATTCCAGACGCTTTACTAACACTCTCCCGACTTGGAGAGTCAGTCCCTTTAACCTCCTGTTTGGCCCAGTTTGCAATTTCTGCGGAAGATGAACAGGAATAGCGAGAACCAATGGAGACTAGCTGGAGGTGTCTGGACGGGCAAATTTAACTCTCATTTCCCACCAGGAAGAGGAATTAACCAAAGGCTCATCGTGCCATGCCAGAATCAGATTAGGGCCTGAAGCCATCCTGCGGTGTTGCGGCCAGGTCACAAGAAAGCGAGTTGAAGAAAGGAGCTCAGGGGCACTGTAATTCACAAACCTGCAGAGTTATAAATGACAGCTATCGTCCAAAAATAGACTGAAGTAAGGCTGCCAAGAGGACTTGAAAGCGGGGCAGAATTGCAGGAAACCGATTTCAGGAGGTAGACTGGAATTGCATTGAAAGCATAGGAAATGAGGCAGAACGTCCACAATGATGCACTTGGCCAGGAAGGGCGTATGCGTTTTTTCCTGAATATATTCAGGAAAAAACGCATACGCCCTTTTTGGCCAACCAAGCAAGCTTGCAAAGGAAATCTGCACTACAATGAAGTCTCACTTCCCCCCGGTCAAAAGGGCCATCTGAAAAAAGTGTAAAATCCAGAAAGGCAACAGGCCATTGAGAACTGGGAGCCTTGTTATGCTGATGGGCGGGATGTAAATTGCCAACAGACACTTGGGAGAAGTGTATGGTGTTTCCTGAAACATCTAAAAAACAAAGCAACAGAGCCTAGGGCACTTCCACTTATGGTCCTATAGCTTAGGGAAATTAAAATCAAAAAGACACAGCCACCCCAAAGTTTGGGACGCCTCTGTTTACAAGAACCTCGTTTACAGTACAAGTTCAACATCGCAGAAAGTGAAAAATGGATAAAGAAGTTGTGGTATTTACTTACAAAGCAATATCACTCAGCAATGAAATCTGTGTCATCAGGCCCTTAGCAGCACAATGAGTGGATTCAGGTATGATGATTCTAACTGAAGTAAGTCACACAGAAAAAGAAACATCATAAGATATCAGTAATACACGGAATGTAAACTTGGCTACACAGGAACTGAATTACAGAACAGAACAGGGTCTCAAATTTAGAAAACCAACTTATGCTTGCTTAAGGGGAAAGGTGAGTTGGGGTGCTGCATAAAACCAGAGATTGAAATGAGCACAGATAAAGTTCCTTAAGTCAAATATGGAATAGACAAGAGCTACTCCTTGCTCAACGAAATGGACTCAACACCGCATATTAAACGCCTAAGAATGTACCTGACTAGTAAGTATCGTAAAACCTATGGATTGCTATGTCTCCAAAAGAGAATCAAGCATGTGTACAGGGGCATAAACGCAGCAGTGATAGGATTGGAGAGGTTCGGTGAGCAAATGAAGACCCTTTGAAGTCATATTGCATGGTACCCATTCCACGGGTTTAAACTACCCAGGTTTAAGGTATTCTTCCTTCAGCTAAAACATGCATGTGGAACCCAAGTATGATCAACCATGTGAACGGGAGACGTGTTCAAATATGTCTCAGTTTTCCTCCCCTGGTACTCGGGTGCAACATTCCAGACGCTTTACTAACACTCTCCCCACTTGGAGAGTCAGCGCCTTTAACCTCCTGTTTCGCCCAGTTTGCAATTTCTGCGGAAGATGAACAGGAATAGCGAGAACCAATGAGAGGCTAGCTGGAGGTGTCTGGACGGGCAAATTTAACTCTCATTTCCCACCAGGAAGAGGAAATAACCAAAGGCTCAGCGTGCCGTGCCGGAACCAGATTAGGGCCTGAAGCCATCCTGCGGTGTTGCGGCCAGGTCACAAGAAAGCGAGTTGAAGAAAGGAGCTCAGGGGAACTGTAATTCACAAACCTGCAGAGTTATAAATGACAGCTATCGTCCAAAAATAGACTGAAGTAAGGCTGCCAAGAGGACTTGAAAGCGGGGCAGAATTGCAGGAAACCGATTTCAGGAGGTAGACTGGAATTGCATTGAAAGCATAGGAAAAGAGGCAGAACGTCCACAATGATGCACTTGGCCAAAAAGGGCGTATGCGTTTTTTCCTGAATATATTCAGGAAAAAACGCATACGCCCTTTTTGGCCAACCAAGCAAGCTTGCAAAGGAAATCTGCACTACAATGAAGTCTCACTTCCCCCCGGTCAAAAGGGCCATCTGAAAAAAGTGTAAAATCCAGAAAGGCAGGACAGGCCATGGAGACTGGGAGCCTTGTTATGCTGATGGGCGGGATGTAAATTGCCAACAGACACTCGGGAGAAGTGTATGGTGTTTCCTGAAACATCTAAAAAACAAAGCAACAGAGCCTAGGGCACTGCCACTTATGGTCCTATAGCTTAGGGAAATTAAAATCAAAAAGACACAGCCACCCCAAAGTTTGGGACGCCTCTGTTTACAAGAACCTCGTTTACAGTACAAGTTCAACATCGCAGAAAGTGAAAAATGGATAAAGAAGTTGTGGTATTTACTTACAAAGCAATATCACTCAGCAATGAAATCTATGTCATCAGGTCCTTAGCATCACAATGAGTGGATTCAGGTATGATGATTCTAACTGAAATAAGTCACACAGAAAAAGAAACATCATAAGATATCAGTAATACACGGAATGTAAACTTGGCTACACAGGAACTGAATTACAGAACAGAACAGGGTCTCAAATTTAGAAAACCAACTTATGCTTGCTTAAGGGTAAAGGTGAGTTGGGGTGCTGCATAAAACCAGAGATTGAAATGAGCACAGATAAAGTTCCTTAAGCCAAATATGGAATAGACAAGAGCTACTCCTTGCTCAACGAAATGGACTCAACACCGCATATTAAACGCCTAAGAATGTACCTGACTAGTAAGTATCTTAAAACCTATGGATTGCTATGTCTCCGAAAGAGAATCAAGCATGTGTACAGGGGCATAAACGCAGCAGTGATAGGATTGGAGAGGTTCTGTGAACAAATGAAGACCCTTTGAAGTCATATTGCATGGTACCCATTACACGGGTCTCAACTCTCCAGGTTTAAGGTATTCTTCCTTCAGCTAAAACATGCATGTGGAACCCAAGTATGATCAACCATGTGATCGGGAGACGTGTTCAAATATGTCTCAGTTTTCCTCCCCTGGTACTCGGGTGCAACATTCCAGACGCTTTACTAACACTCTTCCGACTTGGAGAGTCAGTCCCTTTAACCTCCTGTTTGGCCCAGTTTGCAATTTCTGCGGAAGATGAACAGGAATAGCGAGAACCAATGAGAGGCTAGCTGGAGGTGTCTGGACGGGCAAATTTAACTCTCATTTCCCACCAGGAAGAGGAAATAACCAAAGGCTCAGTGTGCCGTACCGGAACCAGATTAGGGCCTGAAGCCATCCTGCGGTGTTGCGGCCAGGTCACAAGAAAGCGAGTTGAAGAAAGGAGCTCAGGGGCACTGTAATTCACAAACCTGCAGAGTTATAAATGACAGCTATCGTCCAAAAATAGACTGAAGTAAGGCTGCCAAGAGGACTTGAAAGCGGGGCAGAATTGCAGGAAACCGATTTCAGGAGGTAGACTGGAATTGCATTGAAAGCATAGGAAAAGAGGCAGAACGTCCACAATGATGCACTTGGCCAAAAAGGGCGTATGCGTTTTTTCCTGAATATATTCAGGAAAAAACGCATACGCCCTTTTTGGCCAACCAAGCAAGCTTGCAAAGGAAATCTGCACTACAATGAAGTCTCACTTCCCCCCGGTCAAAAGGGCCATCTGAAAAAAGTGTAAAATCCAGAAAGAGAAGACAGGCCATGGAGAACTGGGAGCCTTGTTATGCTGATGGGCGGGATGTAAATTGCCAACAACCACTCGGGAGAAGTGTATGGTGTTTCCTGAAACATCTAAAAAACAAAGCAACAGAGCCTACGGCACTTCCACTTATGGTCCTATAGCTTAGGGAAATTAAAATCAAAAAGACACAGCCACCCCAAAGTTTGGAACGGCTCTGTTTACAAGAACCTCGTTTACAGTACAAGTTCAACATCGCAGAAAGTGAAAAATGGATAAAGAAGTTGTGGTATTTACTTACAAAGCAATATCACTCAGCAATGAAATCTGTGTCATCAGGCCCTTAGCAGCACAATGAGTGGATTCAGGTATGATGATTCTAACTGAAGTAAGTCACACAGAAAAAGAAACATCATAAGATATCAGTAATACACGGAATGTAAACTTGGCTACACAGGAACTGAATTACAGAACAGAACAGGGTCTCAAATTTAGAAAACCAACTTATGCTTGCTTAAGGGTAAAGGTGAGTTGGGGTGCTGCATAAAACCAGAGATTGAAATGAGCACAGATAAAGTTCCTTAAGTCAAATATGGAATAGACAAGAGCTACTCCTTGCTCAACGAAATGGACTCAACACCGCATATTAAACGCCTAAGAATGTACCTGACTAGTAAGTATCGTAAAACCTATGGATTGCTATGTCTCCAAAAGAGAATCAAGCATGTGTACAGGGGCATAAACGCAGCAGTGATAGGATTGGAGAGGTTCGGTGAGCAAATGAAGACCCTTTGAAGTCATATTGCATGGTACCCATTACACGGGTCTCAACTCTCCAGGTTTAAGGTATTCTTCCTTCAGCTAAAACATGCATGTGGAACCCAAGTATGATCAACCATGTGAACGGGAGACGTGTTCAAATATGTCTCAGTTTTCCTCCCCTGGTACTCGGGTGCAACATTCCAGACGCTTTACTAACACTCTCCCCACTTGGAGAGTCAGCGCCTTTAACCTCCTGTTTGGCCCAGTTTGCAATTTCTGCGGAAGATGAACAGGAATAGCGAGAACCAATGAGAGGCTAGCTGGAGGTGTCTGGACGGGCAAATTTAACTCTCATTTCCCACCAGGAAGAGGAAATAACCAAAGGCTCAGCGTGCCGTGCCGGAACCAGATTAGGGCCTGAAGCCATCCTGTGGTGTTGCGGCCAGCTCAAAAGAAAGCGAGTTGAAGAAAGGAGCTCAGGGGCACTGTAATTCACAAACCTGCAGAGTTATAAATGACAGCTATCGTCCAAAAATAGACTGAAGTAAGGCTGCCAAGAGGACTTGAAAGCAGGGCAGAATTGCAGGAAAGCGATTTCAGGAGGTAGACTGGAATTGCATTGAAAGCATAGGAAAAGAGGCAGAACGTCCACAATGATGCACTTGGCCAAAAAGGGCGTATGCGTTTTTTCCTGAATATATTCAGGAAAAAACGCATACGCCCTTTTTGGCCAACCAAGCAAGCTTGCAAAGGAAATCTGCACTACAATGAAGTCTCACTTCCCCCCGGGAAAAAGGGCCATCTGAAAAAAGTGTAAAATCCAGAAAGGCAGGACAGGCCATGGAGAACTGGGAGCCTTGTTATGCTGATGGGCGGGATGTAAATTGCCAACAACCACTCGGGAGAAGTGTATGGTGTTTCCTGAAACATCTAAAAAACAAAGCAACAGAGCCTAGAGCACTTCCACTTATGGTCCTATAGCTTAGGGAAATTAAAATCAAAAAGACACAGCCACCCCAAAGTTTGGGACGCCTCCGTTTACAAGAACCTCGTTTACCATACAAGTTCAATATCACAGAAAGTGAAAAATGGATAAAGAACATGTGGTACTTACGTACAATGCAGTATCACTCAGCAATGAAATCTATGTCATCAGGCCCATAGCAGCATAATGAGTGGATTCAGGTACGATGATTCTAACTGAAATAAGTCACACAGAAAAAGAAACATCATAAGATATCAGTAATACACGGAACGTAAACTTGGCTACACAGGAACTGAATTACAGAACAGAACAGGGTCTCAAATTTAGAAAACCAACTTATGCTTGCTTAAGGGGAAAGGTGAGTTGGGGTGCTGCATAAAACCAGAGATTGAAATGAGCACAGATAAAGTTCCTTAAGCCAAATATGGAATAGACAAGAGCTACTCCTTGCTCAACGAAATGGACTCAACACCCCATATTAAACGCCTAAGAATGTACCTGACTAGTAAGTATCTTAAAACCTATGGATTGCTATGTCTCCAAAAGAGAATCAAGCATGTGTACAGGGGCATAAACGCAGCAGTGATAGGATTGGAGAGGTTCGGTGAGCAAATGAAGACCCTTTGAAGTCATATTGCATGGTACCCATTCCACGGGTCTCAACTCTCCAGGTTTAAGGTATTCTTCCTTCAGCTAAAACATGCATGTGGAACCCAGAGTATGATCAACCATGTGAACGGGAGACGTGTTCAAATATGTCTCAGTTTTCCTCCCCTGGTACTCGGGTGCAACATTCCAGACGCTTTACTAACACTCTTCCGACTTGGAGAGTCAGTCCCTTTAACCTCCTGTTTAGCACAGTTTGCAATTTCTGCGGAAGATGAACAGGAATAGCGAGAACCAATGAGAGCGTAGCTGGAGGTGTCTGGACGGGCATATTTAACTCTCATTTCCCACCAGGAAGAGGAATTAACCAAAGGCTCAGCATGCCGTGCCGGAACCAGATTAGGGCCTGAAGCCATCCTGCGGTGTTGCGGCCAGGTCACAAGAAAGCGAGTTGAAGAAAGGAGCTCAGGGGCACTGTAATTCACAAACCTGCAGAATTATAAATGACAGCTATCGTCCAAAAATAGACTGAAGTAAGGCTGCCAAGAGGACTTGAAAGCGGGGCAGAATTGCAGGAAACCGATTTCAGGAGGTAGACTGGAATTGCATTGCAAGCATAGGAAAAGAGGCAGAACGTCCACAATGATGCACTTGGCCAAAAAGGGCGTATGCGTTTTTTCCTGAATATATTCAGGAAAAAACGCATACGCCCTTTTTGGCCAACCAAGCAAGCTTGCAAAGGAAATCTGCACTACAATGAAGTCTCACTTCCCCCCGGTCAAAAGGGCCATCTGAAAAAAGTGTAAAATCCAGAAAGGCAGGACAGGCCATGGAGAACTGGGAGCCTTGTTATGCTGATGGGCGGGATGTAAATTGCCAACAACCACTCGGGAGAAGTGTATGGTGTTTCCTGAAACATCTAAAAAACAAAGCAACAGAGCCTAGGGCACTTCCACTTATGGTCCTATAGCTTAGGGAAATTAAAATCAAAAAGACACAGCCACCCCAAAGTTTGGGACGCCTCCATTTACAAGAACCTCATTTACCATACAAGTTCAATATCACAGAAAGTGAAAAATGGATAAAGAACTTGTGGTACTTACGTACAATGCAGTATCACTCAGCAATGAAATCTATGTCATCAGGCCCGTAGCAGCATAATGAGTGGATTCAGGTACGATGATTCTAACTGAAATAAGTCACACAGAAAAAGAAACATCATAAGATATCAGTAATACACGGAATGTAAACTTGGCTACACAGGAACTGCATTCCAAAACAGAACAGGGTCTCAAATTTAGAAAACCAACTTATGCTTGCTTAAGGGGAAAGGTGAGTTGGGGTGCTGCATAAAACCAGAGATTGAAATGAGCACAGATAAAGTTCCTTAAGCCAAATATGGTATAGACAAGAGCTACTCCTTGCTCAACGAAATGGACTCAACACCCCATATTAAACGCCTAAGAATGTACCTGACTAGTAAGTATCTTAAAACCTATGGATTGCTATGTCTCCAAAAGAGAATCAAGCGTGTGTACAGGGGCATAAACGCAGCAGTGATAGGATTGGAGAGGTTCGGTGAGCAAATGAAGACCGTTTGAAGTCATATTGCATGGTACCCATTACACGGGTCTCAACTCTCCAGGTTTAAGGTATTCTTCCTTCAGCTAAAACATGCATGTGGAACCCAGAGTATGATCAACCATGTGAACGGGAGACGTGTTCAAATATGTCTCAGTTTTCCTCCCCTGATACTCGGGTGCAAAATTCCAGACGCTTTACTAACACTCTTCCGACTTGGAGAGTCAGTCCCTTTAACCTCCTGTTTGGCCCAGTTTGCAATTTCTGCGGAAGATGAACAAGAATAGCGAGAACCAATGAGAGACTAGCTGGAGGTGTCTGGACGGGCAAATTTAACTCTCATTTCCCACCAGGAAGAGGAATTAACCAAAGGCTCAGCGTGCCGTGCCGGAACCAGATTAGGGCCTGAAGCCATCCTGCGGTTTTGCGGCCAGGTCACAAGAAAGCGAGTTGAAGAAAGGAGCTCAGGGGCACTGTAATTCACAAACCTGCAGAGTTATAAATGACAGCTATCGTCCAAAAATAGACTGAAGTAAGGCTGCCAAGAGGACTTGAAAGCGGGGTAGAATTGCAGGAAACCGATTTCAGGAGGTAGACTGGAATTGCATTGAAAGCATAGGAAAAGAGGCAGAACGTCCACAATGATGCACTTGGCCAAAAAGGGCGTATGCGTTTTTTCCTGAATATATTCAGGAAAAAACACATACGCCCTTTTTGGCCAACCAAGCAAGCTTGCAAAGGAAATCTGCACTACAATGAAGTCTCACTTCCCCCCGGTCAAAAGGGCCATCTGAAAAAAGTGTAAAATCCAGAAAGGCAGGACAGGCCATGGAGAACTGGGAGCCTTGTTATGCTGATGGGCGGGATGTAAATTGCCAACAGACACTCGGGAGAAGTGTATGGTGTTTCCTGAAACATCTAAAAAACAAAGCAACAGAGCCTAGGGCACTGCCACTTATGGTCCTATAGCTTAGGGAAATTAAAATCAAAAAGACACAGCCACCCCAAACTTTCGAACGGCTCTGTTTACAAGAACCTCGTTTACAGTACAAGTTCAACATCGCAGAAAGTGAAAAATGGATAAAGAAGTTGTGGTATTTACTTACAAAGCAATATCACTCAGCAATGAAATCTGTGTCATCAGGCCCGTAGCAGCACAATGAGTGGATTCAGGTATGATGATTCTAACTGAAATAAGTCACACAGAAAAGAAACATCATAAGATATCAGTAATACACGGAATGGAAACTTGGCTACACAGGAACTGAATTACAGAACAGAACAGGGTCTCAAATTTAGAAAACCAACTTATGCTTGCTTAAGGGTAAAGGTGAGTTGGGGTGCTGCATAAAACCAGAGATTGAAATGAGCACAGATAAAGTTCCTTAAGTCAAATATGGAATAGACAAGAGCTACTCCTTGCTCAACGAAATGGACTCAACACCGCATATTAAACGCCTAAGAATGTACCTGACTAATAAGTATCGGAAAACCTATGGATTGTTATGTCTCCAAAAGTGAATCAAGCATGTGTACAGGGGCATAAACGCAGCAGTGATAGGATTGGAGAGGTTCGGTGAGCAAATGAAGACCCTTTGAAGTCATATTGCATGGTACGCATTACACGGGTCTCAACTCTCCAGGTTTAAGGTATTCTTCCTTCAGCTAAAACATGCATGTGGAACCTAGAGTATGACCAACCATGTGATCGGGAGACGTGTTCAAATATGTCTCAGTTTTCCTCCCCTGGTACTCGGGTGCAACATTCCAGACGCTTTACTAACACTCTCCCGACTTGGAGAGTCAGTCCCTTTAACCTCCTGTTTGGCCCAGTTTGCAATTTCTGCGGAAGATGAACAGGAATAGCGAGAACCAATGAGAGACTAGCTGGAGGTGTCTGGACGGGCAAATTTAACTCTCATTTCCCACCAGGAAGAGGAATTAACCAAAGGCTCAGCGTGCCGTGCCAGAACCAGATTAGGGCCTGAAGCCATCCTGCGGTGTTGCGGCCAGGTCACAATAAAGCGAGTTGAAGAAAGGAGCTAAGGGGCACTGTATTTCACAAACCTGCAGAGTTATAAATGACAGCTATCGTCCAAAAATAGACTGAAGTAAGGCTGCCAAGAGGACTTGAAAGCGGGGCAGAATTGCAGGAAACCGATTTCAGGAGGTAGACTGGAATTGCATTGAAAGCATAGGAAAAGAGGCAGAACGTCCACAATGATGCACTTGGCCAAAAAGGGCGTATGCGTTTTTTCCTGAATATATTCAGGAAAAAACGCATACGCCCTTTTTGGCCAACCAAGCAAGCTTGCAAAGGAAATCTGCACTACAATGAAGTCTCACTTCCCCCCGGTCAAAAGGGCCATCTGAAAAAAGTGTAAAATCCAGAAAGGCAGGACAGGCCATGGAGAACTGGGAGCCTTGTTATGCTGATGGGCGGGATGTAAATTGCCAACAGACACTCGGGAGAAGTGTATGGTGTTTCCTGAAACATCTAAAAAACAAAGCAACAGAGCCTAGGGCACTGCCACTTATGGTCCTATAGCTTAGGGAAATTAAAATCAAAAAGACACAGCCACCCCAAACTTTCGAACGGCTCTGTTTACAAGAACCTCGTTTACAGTACAAGTTCAACATCGCAGAAAGTGAAAAATGGATAAAGAAGTTGTGGTATTTACTTACAAAGCAATATCACTCAGCAATGAAATCTGTGTCATCAGGCCCGTAGCAGCACAATGAGTGGATTCAGGTATGATGATTCTAACTGAAATAAGTCACACAGAAAAGAAACATCATAAGATATCAGTAATACACGGAATGTAAACTTGGCTACACAGGAACTGAATTACAGAACAGAACAGGGTCTCAAATTTAGAAAACCAACTTATGCTTGCTTAAGGGTAAAGGTGAGTTGGGGTCCTGCATAAAACCAGAGATTGAAATGAGCACAGATAAAGTTCCTTAAGTCAAATATGGAATAGACAAGAGCTACTCCTTGCTCAACGAAATGGACTCAACACCGCATATTAAACGCCTAAGAATGTACCTTACTAGTAAGTATCGGAAAACCTATGGATTGCTATGTCTCCAAAAGAGAATCAAGCATGTGTACAGGGGCATAAACGCAGCAGTGATAGGATTGGAGAGGTTCGGTGAGCAAATGAAGACCCTTTGAAGTCATATTGCATGGTACGCATTACACGGGTCTCAACTCTCCAGGTTTAAGGTATTCTTCCTTCAGCTAAAACATGCATGTGGAACCTAGAGTATGATCAACCATGTGATCGGGAGACGTGTTCAAATATGTCTCAGTTTTCCTCCCATGGTACTCGGGTGCAACATTCCAGACGCTTTACTGACACTCTCCCGACTTGGAGACTCAGTCCCTTTAACCTCCTGTTTGGCCCAGTTTGCAATTTCTGCGGAAGATGAACAGGAATAGCGAGAACCAATGAGAGGCTAGCTGGAGGTGTCTGGACGGGCAAATTTAACTCTCATTTCCCACCAGGAAGAGGAAATAACCAAAGGCTCAGCGTGCCGTACCGGAACCAGTTTAGGGCCTGAAGCCATCCTGCGGTGTTGCGGCCAGCTCAAAAGAAAGCGAGTTGAAGAAAGGAGCTCAGGGGCACTGTAATTCACAAACCTGCAGAGTTATAAATGACAGCTATCGTCCAAAAATAGACTGAAGCAAGGCTGCCAAGAGGACTTGAAAGAGGGGCAGAATTGCAGGAAACCGATTTCAGGAGGTAGACTGGAATTGCATTGAAAGCATAGGAAAAGAGGCAGAACGTCCACAATGATGCACTTGGCCAAAAAGGGCGTATGCGTTTTTTCCTGAATATATTCAGGAAAAAACGCATACGCCCTTTTTGGCCAACCAAGCAAGCTTGCAAAGGAAATCTGCACTACAATGAAGTCTCACTTCCCCCCGGTCAAAAGGGCCATCTGAAAAAAGTGTAAAATCCAGAAAGGCAGGACAGGCCATGGAGAACTGGGAGCCTTGTTATGCTGATGGGCGGGATGTAAATTGCCAACAACCACTCGGGAGAAGTGTATGGTGTTTCCTGAAACATCTAAAAAACAAAGCAACAGAACCTAGGGCACTTCCACTTATGGTCCTATAGCTTAGGGAAATTAAAATCAAAAAGACACAGCCACCCCAAACTTTCGAACGGCTCTGTTTACAAGAACCTCGTTTACAGTACAAGTTCAACATCGCAGAAAGTGAAAAATGGATAAAGAAGTTGTGGTATTTACTTACAAAGCAATATCACTCAGCAATGAAATCTGTGTCATCAGGCCCGTAGCAGCACAATGAGTGGATTCAGGTATGATGATTCTAACTGAAGTAAGTCACACAGAAAAAGAAACATCATAAGATATCAGTAATACACGGAATGTAAACTTGGCTACACAGGAACTGAATTACAGAACAGAACAGGGACTCAAATTTAGAAAACCAACTTATGCTTGCTTAAGGGTAAAGGTGAGTTGGGGTGCTGCATAAGACCAGAGATTGAAATGAGCACAGATAAAGTTCCTTAAGTCAAATATGGAATAGACCAGAGCTACTCCTTGCTCAACGAAATGGACTCAACACCGCATATTAAACGCCTAAGAATGTACCTGACTAGTAAGTATCTTAAAACCTATGGATTGCTATGTCTCCGAAAGAGAATCAAGCATGTGTACAGGGGCATAAACGCAGCAGTGATAGGATTGGAGAGGTTCGGTGAGCAAATGAAGACCCTTTGAAGTCATATTGCATGGTACCCATTCCACGGGTTTCAACTACCCAGGTTTAAGGTATTCTTCCTTTAGCTAAAACATGCATGTGGAACCTAGAGTATGATCAACCATGTGATCGGGAGACGTGTTCAAATATGTCAGTTTTCGTACCCTGGTACTCGGGTGCAACATTCCAGACGCTTTACTAACACTCTCCCGACTTGGAGAGTCAGTCCCTTTAACCTCCTGTTTGGCCCAGTTTGCAATTTCTGCGGAAGATGAACAGGAATAGCGAGAACCAATGAGAGGCTAGCTGGAGGTGTCTGGACGGGCAAATTTAACTCTCATTTCCCACCAGGAAGAGGAAATAACCAAAGGCTCAGCGTGCCGTACCGGAACCATATTAGGGCCTGAAGCCATCCTGCGGTGTTGCGGCCAGCTCAAAAGAAAGCGAGTTGAAGAAAGGAGCTCAGGGGCACTGTAATTCACAAACCTGCAGAGTTATAAATGACAGCTATCGTCCAAAAATAGACTGAAGTAAGGCTGCCAAGAGGACTTGAAAGCGGGGCAGAATTGCAGGAAACCGATTTCAGGAGGTAGACTGGAATTGCATTGAAAGCATAGGAAAAGAGGCAGAACGTCCACAATGATGCACTTGGCCAAAAAGGGCGTATGCGTTTTTTCCTGAATATATTCAGGAAAAAACGCATACGCCCTTTTTGGCCAACCAAGCAAGCTTGGAAAGGAAATCTGCACTACAATGAAGTCTCACTTCCCCCCGGTCAAAAGGGCCATCTGAAAAAAGTGTAAAATCCAGAAAGGCAGGACAGGCCATGCAGAACTGGGAGCCTTGTTATACTGATGGGCGGAATGTAAATTGCCAACAGACACTCGGGAGAAGTGTATGGTGTTTCCTGAAACATCTAAAAAACAAAGCAACAGAACCTAGGGCACTTCCACTTATGGTCCTATAGCTTAGGGAAATTAAAATCAAAAAGACACAGCCACCCCAAAGTTTGGAACGGCTCTGTTTACAAGAACCTCGTTTACAGTACAAGTTCAACATCGCAGAAAGTGAAAAATGGATAAAGAAGTTGTGGTATTTACTTACAAAGCAATATCACTCAGCAATGAAATCTGTGTCATCAGGCCCTTAGCAGCACAATGAGTGGATTCAGGTATGATGATTCTAACTGAAGTAAGTCACACAGAAAAAGAAACATCATAAGATATCACTAATACACGGAATGTAAACTTGGCTACACAGGAACTGAATTACAGAACAGAACAGTGTCTCAAATTTAGAAAAACAACTTATGCTTGCTTAAGGGGAAAGGTGAGTTGGGGTGCTGCCTAAAACCAGAGATTGAAATGAGCACAGATAAAGTTCCTTAAGTCAAATATGGAATAGACAAGAGCTACTCCTTGCTCAACGAAATGGACTCAACACCGCATATTAAACGCCTAAGAATGTACCTGACTAGTAAGTATCTTAAAACCTATGGATTGCTATGTCTCCAAAAGAGAATCAAGCATGTGTACAGGGGCATAAACGCAGCAGTGATAGGATTGGAGAGGTTCGGTGAGCAAATGAAGACCCTTTGAAGTCATATTGCATGGTACCCATTACACGGGTCTCAACTCTCCAGGTTTAAGGTATTCTTCCTTCAGCTAAAACATGCATGTGGAACCCAAGTATGATCAACCATGTGAACGGGAGACGTGTTCAAATATGTCTCAGTTTTCCTCCCCTGGTACTCGGGTGCAACATTGCAGACGCTTTAATAACACTCTCCCCACTTGGAGAGTCAGCGCCTTTAACCTCCTGTTTGGCCCAGTTTGCAATTTCTGCGGAAGATGAACAGGAATAGCGAGAACCAATGAGAGACTAGCTGGAGGTGTCTGGACGGGCAAATTTAACTCTCATTTCCCACCAGGAAGAGGAAATAACCAAAGGCTCAGCGTGCCGTGCTGGAACCAGATTAGGGCCTGAAGCCATCCTGCGGTGTCGCGGCCAGGTCACAAGAAAGCAAGTTGAAGAAAGGAGCTCAGGGGCACTGTAATTCACAAACCTGCAGAGTTATAAATGACAGCTATCGTCCAAAAATAGACTGAAGTAAGGCTGCCAAGAGGACTTGAATGCGGGGCAGAATTGCAGGAAACCGATTTCAGGAGGTAGACTGGAATTGCATTGAAAGCATAGGAAAAGAGGCAGAACGTCCACAATGATGCACTTGGCCAAAAAGGGCGTATGCGTTTTTTCCTGAATATATTCAGGAAAAAACGCATACGCCCTTTTTGGCCAACCAAGCAAGCTTGCAAAGGAAATGTGCACTACAATGAAGTCTCACTTCCCCCCGGTCAAAAGGGCCATCTGAAAAAAGTGTAAAATCCAGAAAGGCAGGACAGGCCATGGACAACTGGGAGCCTTGTTATGCTGATGGGCGGGATGTAAATTGCCAACAACCACTCGGGAGAAGTGTATGGTGTTTCCTGAAACATCTAAAAAACAAAGCAACAGAGCCTAGGGCACTTCCACTTATGGTCCTATAGCTTAGGGAAATTAAAATCAAAAAGACACAGCCACCCCAAAGTTTGGGACGCCTCCGTTTACAAGAACCTCGTTTACCATACAAGTTCAATATCACAGAAAGTGAAAAATGGATAAAGAACTTGTGGTACTTACGTACAATGCAGTATCACTCAGCAATGAAATCTATGTCATCATGCCCGTAGCAGCATAATGAGTGGATTCAGGTACGATGATTCTAACTGAAATAAGTCACACAGAAAAAGAAACATCATAAGATATCACTAATACACGGAATGTAAACTTGGCTACACAGGAACTGCATTCCAAAACAGAACAGGGTCTCAAATTTAGAAAACCAACTTATGCTTGCTTAAGGAGAAAGGTGAGTTGGGGTGCTGCATAAAACCAGAGATTGAAATGAGCACAGATAAAGTTCCTTAAGCCAAATATGGAATAGACAAGAGCTACTCCTTGCTCAACGAAATGGACTCAACACCCCATAGTAAACGCCTAAGAATGTACCTGACTAGTAAGTATCTTAAAACCTATGGATTGCTATGTCTCCAAAAGAGAATCAAGCGTGTGTACAGGGGCATAAACGCAGCAGTGATAGGATTGGAGAGGTTCGGTGAGCAAATGAAGACCCTTTGAAGTCATATTGCATGGTACCCATTACACGGGTCTCAACTCTCCAGGTTTAAGGTATTCTTCCTTCAGCTAAAACATGCATGTGGAACCCAAGTATGATCAACCATGTGAACGGGAGACGTGTTCAAATATGTCTCAGTTTTCCTCCCCTGGTACTCGGGTGCAACATTCCAGACGCTTTACTAACACTCTCCGCACTTGAAGAGTCAGCGCCTTTAACCTCCTGTTTGGCCAAGTTTGCAATTTCTGCGGAAGATGAACAGGAATAGCGAGAACCAATGAGAGGCTAGCTGGAGGTGTCTGGACGGGCAAATTTAACTCTCATTTCCCACCAGGAAGAGGAAATAACCAAAGGCTCAGCGTGCCGTGCCGGAACCAGATTAGGGCCTGAAGCCATCCTGCGGTGTTGCGGCCAGGTCACAAGAAAGCAAGTTGAAGAAAGGAGCTCAGGGGCACTGTAATGCACAAACCTGCAGAGTTATAAATGACAGCTATCGTCCAAAAATAGACTGAAGTAAGGCTGCCAAGAGGACTTGAAAGCGGGGCAGAATTGCAGGAAACCGATTTCAGGAGGTAGACTGGAATTGCATTGAAAGCATAGGAAAAGAGGCAGAACGTCCACAATGATGCACTTGGCCAAAAAGGGCGTATGCGTTTTTTCCTGAATATATTCAGGAAAAAACGCATACGCCCTTTTTGGCCAACCAAGCAAGCTTGCAAAGGAAATCTGCACTACAATGAAGTCTCACTTCCCCCCGGTCAAAAGGGCCATCTGAAAAAAGTGTAAAATCCAGAAAGGCAACAGGCCATTGAGAATTGGGAGCCTTGTTATGCTGATGGGCGGGATGTAAATTGCCAACAGACAATTGGGAGAAGTGTATGGTGTTTCCTGAAACATCTAAAAAACAAAGCAACAGAGCCTAGGGCACTTCCACTTATGGTCCTATAGCTTAGGGAAATTAAAATCAAAAAGACACAGCCACCCCAAAGTTTGGAACGGCTCTGTTTACAAGAACCTCGTTTACAGTACAAGTTCAACATCGCAGAAAGTGAAAAATGGATAAAGAAGTTGTGGTATTTACTTACAAAGCAATATCACTCAGCAATGAAATCTGTGTCATCAGGCCCGTAGCAGCACAATGAGTGGATTCAGGTATGATGATTCTAACTGAAGTAAGTCACACAGAAAAAGAAACATCATAAGATATCAGTAATACACGGAATGTAAACTTGGCTACACAGGAACTGAATTACAGAACAGAACAGGGACTCAAATTTAGAAAACCAACTTATGCTTGCTTAAGGGTAAAGGTGAGTTGGGGTGCTGCATAAGACCAGAGATTGAAATGAGCACAGATAAAGTTCCTTAAGTCAAATATGGAATAGACAAGAGCTACTCCTTGCTCAACGAAATGGACTCAACACCGCATATTAAACGCCTAAGAATGTACCTGACTAGTAAGTATCTTAAAACCTATGGATTGCTATGTCTCCGAAAGAGAATCAAGCATGTGTACAGGGGCATAAACGCAGCAGTGATAGGATTGGAGAGGTTCGGTGAGCAAATGAAGACCCTTTGAAGTCATATTGCATGGTACCCATTCCACGGGTTTCAACTACCCAGGTTTAAGGTATTCTTCCTTTAGCTAAAACATGCATGTGGAACCTAGAGTATGATCAACCATGTGATCGGGAGACGTGTTCAAATATGTCAGTTTTCGTACCCTGGTACTCGGGTGCAACATTCCAGACGCTTTACTAACACTCTCCCGACTTGGAGAGTCAGTCCCTTTAACCTCCTGTTTGGCCCAGTTTGCAATTTCTGCGGAAGATGAACAGGAATAGCGAGAACCAATGAGAGGCTAGCTGGAGGTGTCTGGACGGGCAAATTTAACTCTCATTTCCCACCAGGAAGAGGAAATAACCAAAGGCTCAGCGTGCCGTACCGGAACCATATTAGGGCCTGAAGCCATCCTGCGGTGTTGCGGCCAGCTCAAAAGAAAGCGAGTTGAAGAAAAGAGCTCAGGGGCACTGTAATTCACAAACCTGCAGAGTTATAAATGACAGCTATCGTCCAAAAATAGACTGAAGTAAGGCTGCCAAGAGGACTTGAAAGCGGGGCAGAATTGCAGGAAACCGATTTCAGGAGGTAGACTGGAATTGCATTGAAAGCATAGGAAAAGAGGCAGAACGTCCACAATGATGCACTTGGCCAAAAAGGGCGTATGCGTTTTTTCCTGAATATATTCAGGAAAAAACGCATACGCCCTTTTTGGCCAACCAAGCAAGCTTGGAAAGGAAATCTGCACTACAATGAAGTCTCACTTCCCCCCGGTCAAAAGGGCCATCTGAAAAAAGTGTAAAATCCAGAAAGGCAGGACAGGCCATGCAGAACTGGGAGCCTTGTTATACTGATGGGCGGAATGTAAATTGCCAACAGACACTCGGGAGAAGTGTATGGTGTTTCCTGAAACATCTAAAAAACAAAGCAACAGAACCTAGGGCACTTCCACTTATGGTCCTATAGCTTAGGGAAATTAAAATCAAAAAGACACAGCCACCCCAAAGTTTGGAACGGCTCTGTTTACAAGAACCTCGTTTACAGTACAAGTTCAACATCGCAGAAAGTGAAAAATGGATAAAGAAGTTGTGGTATTTACTTACAAAGCAATATCACTCAGCAATGAAATCTGTGTCATCAGGCCCTTAGCAGCACAATGAGTGGATTCAGGTATGATGATTCTAACTGAAGTAAGTCACACAGAAAAAGAAACATCATAAGATATCAGTAATACACGGAATGTAAACTTGGCTACACAGGAACTGAATTACAGAACAGAACAGTGTCTCAAATTTAGAAAAACAACTTATGCTTGCTTAAGGGGAAAGGTGAGTTGGGGTGCTGCATAAAACCAGAGATTGAAATGAGCACAGATAAAGTTCCTTAAGTCAAATATGGAATAGACAAGAGCTACTCCTTGCTCAACGAAATGGACTCAACACCGCATATTAAACGCCTAAGAATGTACCTGACTAGTAAGTATCTTAAAACCTATGGATTGCTATGTCTCCAAAAGAGAATCAAGCATGTGTACAGGGGCATAAACGCAGCAGTGATAGGATTGGAGAGGTTCGGTGAGCAAATGAAGACCCTTTGAAGTCATATTGCATGGTACCCATTACACGGGTCTCAACTCTCCAGGTTTAAGGTATTCTTCCTTCAGCTAAAACATGCATGTGGAACCCAAGTATGATCAACCATGTGAACGGGAGACGTGTTCAAATATGTCTCAGTTTTCCTCCCCTGGTACTCGGGTGCAACATTGCAGACGCTTTAATAACACTCTCCCCACTTGGAGAGTCAGCGCCTTTAACCTCCTGTTTGGCCCAGTTTGCAATTTCTGCGGAAGATGAACAGGAATAGCGAGAACCAATGAGAGACTAGCTGGAGGTGTCTGGACGGGCAAATTTAACTCTCATTTCCCACCAGGAAGAGGAAATAACCAAAGGCTCAGCGTGCCGTGCTGGAACCAGATTAGGGCCTGAAGCCATCCTGCGGTGTCGCGGCCAGGTCACAAGAAAGCAAGTTGAAGAAAGGAGCTCAGGGGCACTGTAATTCACAAACCTGCAGAGTTATAAATGACAGCTATCGTCCAAAAATAGACTGAAGTAAGGCTGCCAAGAGGACTTGAATGCGGGGCAGAATTGCAGGAAACCGATTTCAGGAGGTAGACTGGAATTGCATTGAAAGCATAGGAAAAGAGGCAGAACGTCCACAATGATGCACTTGGCCAAAAAGGGCGTATGCGTTTTTTCCTGAATATATTCAGGAAAAAACGCATACGCCCTTTTTGGCCAACCAAGCAAGCTTGCAAAGGAAATGTGCACTACAATGAAGTCTGACTTCCCCCCGGTCAAAAGGGCCATCTGAAAAAAGTGTAAAATCCAGAAAGGCAGGACAGGCCATGGACAACTGGGAGCCTTGTTATGCTGATGGGCGGGATGTAAATTGCCAACAACCACTCGGGAGAAGTGTATGGTGTTTCCTGAAACATCTAAAAAACAAAGCAACAGAGCCTAGGGCACTTCCACTTATGGTCCTATAGCTTAGGGAAATTAAAATCAAAAAGACACAGCCACCCCAAAGTTTGGGACGCCTCCGTTTACAAGAACCTCGTTTACCATACAAGTTCAATATCACAGAAAGTGAAAAATGGATAAAGAACTTGTGGTACTTACGTACAATGCAGTATCACTCAGCAATGAAATCTATGTCATCATGCCCGTAGCAGCATAATGAGTGGATTCAGGTACGATGATTCTAACTGAAATAAGTCACACAGAAAAAGAAACATCATAAGATATCACTAATACACGGAATGTAAACTTGGCTACACAGGAACTGCATTCCAAAACAGAACAGGGTCTCAAATTTAGAAAACCAACTTATGCTTGCTTAAGGGGAAAGGTGAGTTGGGGTGCTGCATAAAACCAGAGATTGAAATGAGCACAGATAAAGTTCCTTAAGCCAAATATGGAATAGACAAGAGCTACTCCTTGCTCAACGAAATGGACTCAACACCCCATAGTAAACGCCTAAGAATGTACCTGACTAGTAAGTATCTTAAAACCTATGGATTGCTATGTCTCCAAAAGAGAATCAAGCGTGTGTACAGGGGCATAAACGCAGCAGTGATAGGATTGGAGAGGTTCGGTGAGCAAATGAAGACCCTTTGAAGTCATATTGCATGGTACCCATTACACGGGTCTCAACTCTCCAGGTTTAAGGTATTCTTCCTTCAGCTAAAACATGCATGTGGAACCCAAGTATGATCAACCATGTGAACGGGAGACGTGTTCAAATATGTCTCAGTTTTCCTCCCCTGGTACTCGGGTGCAACATTCCAGACGCTTTACTAACACTCTCCGCACTTGAAGAGTCAGCGCCTTTAACCTCCTGTTTGGCCCAGTTTGCAATTTCTGCGGAAGATGAACAGGAATAGCGAGAACCAATGAGAGGCTAGCTGGAGGTGTCTGGACGGGCAAATTTAACTCTCATTTCCCACCAGGAAGAGGAAATAACCAAAGTCTCAGCGTGCCGTGCCGGAACCAGATTAGGGCCTGAAGCCATCCTGCGGTGTTGCGGCCAGGTCACAAGAAAGCAAGTTGAAGAAAGGAGCTCAGGGGCACTGTAATGCACAAACCTGCAGAGTTATAAATGACAGCTATCGTCCAAAAATAGACTGAAGTAAGGCTGCCAAGAGGACTTGAAAGCGGGGCAGAATTGCAGGAAACCGATTTCAGGAGGTAGACTGGAATTGCATTGAAAGCATAGGAAAAGAGGCAGAACGTCCACAATGATGCACTTGGCCAAAAAGGGCGTATGCGTTTTTTCCTGAATATATTCAGGAAAAAACGCATACGCCCTTTTTGGCCAACCAAGCAAGCTTGCAAAGGAAATCTGCACTACAATGAAGTCTCACTTCCCCCCGGTCAAAAGGGCCATCTGAAAAAAGTGTAAAATCCAGAAAGGCAACAGGCCATTGAGAATTGGGAGCCTTGTTATGCTGATGGGCGGGATGTAAATTGCCAACAGACAATTGGGAGAAGTGTATGGTGTTTCCTGAAACATCTAAAAAACAAAGCAACAGAGCCTAGGGCACTTCCCCTTATGGTCCTATAGCTTAGGGAAATTAAAATCAAAAAGACACAGCCACCCCAAAGTTTGGAACGGCTCTGTTTACAAGAACCTCGTTTACAGTACAAGTTCAACATCACAGAAAGTGAAAAATGGATAAAGAAGTTGTGGTATTCACATACAAAGCAATATCACTCAGCAATGAAATCTATGTCATCAGGCCCTTAGCATCACAATGAGTGGATTCAGGTATGATGATTCTAACTGAAATAAGTCACACAGAAAAAGAAACATCATAAGGTATCACTAATACACGGAATGTAAACTTGGCTACAAAGGAACTGAATTCCAAAACAGAACAGTGTCTCAAATTTAGAAAACCAACTTATGCTTGCTTAAGGGGAAAGGTGAGTTGGGGTGCTGCATAAAACCAGAGATTGAAATGAGCACAGATAAAGTTCCTTAAGCCAAATATGGAATAGACAAGAGCTACTCCTTGCTCAACGAAATGGACTCAACACCCCATATTAAACGCCTAAGAATGTACCTGACTAGTAAGTAGCTTAAAACCTATGGATTTCTATGTCTCCAAAAGAGAATCAAGCGTGTGTACAGGGGCATAAACGCAGCAGTGATAGGATTGGAGAGGTTCAGTGAGCAAATGAAGACCCTTTGAAGTCATATTGCATGGTACCCATTACACGGGTCTCAACTCTCCAGGTTTAAGGTATTCTTCCTTCAGCTAAAACATGCATGTGGAACCCAAGTATGATCAACCATGTGAACGGGAGACGTGTTCAAATATGTCTCAGTTTTCCTCCCCTGGTACTCGGGTGCAACATTCCAGACGCTTTACTAACACTCTCCCCACTTGGAGAGTCAGCGCCTTTAACCTCCTGTTTGGCCCAGTTTGCAATTTCTGCGGAAGATGAACAGGAATAGCGAGAACCAATGAGAGGCTAGCTGGAGGTGTCTGGACGGGCAAATTTAACTCTCATTTCCCACCAGGAAGAGGAAATAACCAAAGGCTCAGCGTGCCGTACCGGAACCAGATTAGGGCCTGAAGACATCCTGCGGTGTTGCGGCCAGCTCAAAGGAAAGCGAGTTGAAGAAAGGAGCTCAGGGGCACTGTAATTCACAAAACTGCAGAGTTATAAATGAGAGCTATCGTCCAAAAATAGACTGAAGTAAGGCTGCCAAGAGGACTTGAAAGCGGGGCAGAATTGCAGGAAACAGATTTCAGGAGGTAGACTGGAATTGCATTGAAAGCATAGGAAAAGAGGCAGAACGTCCACAATGATGCACTTGGCCAAAAAGGGCGTATGCGTTTTTTCCTGAATATATTCAGGAAAAAACGCATACGCCCTTTTTGGCCAACCAAGCAAGCTTGCAAAGGAAATCTGCACTACAATGAAGTCTCACTTCCCCCCGGTCAAAAGGGCCATCTGAAAAAAGTGTAAAATCCAGAAAGACAAGACAGGCCATGGAGAACTGGAAGCCTTGTTATGCTGATGGGCGGGATGTAAATTGCCAACAACCACTCGGGAGAAGTGTATGGTGTTTCCTGAAACATCTAAAAAACAAAGCAACAGAACCTAGGGCACTTCCACTTATGGTCCTATAGCTTAGGGAAATTAAAATCAAAAAGACACAGCCACCCCAAAGTTTGGAACGGATCTGTTTACAAGAACCTCGTTTACAGTACAAGTTCAACATCGCAGAAAGTGAAAAATGGATAAAGAAGTTGTGGTATTTACTTACAAAGCAATATAACTCAGCAATGAAATCTGTGTCATCAGGCCCTTAGCAGCACAATGAGTGGATTCAGGTACGATGATTCTAACTGAAATAAGTCACACAGAAAAAGAAACATCATAAGATATCACTAATACACGGAATGTAAACTTGGCTACACAGGAACTGAATTCCAAAACAGAACAGGGTCTCAAATTTAGAAAACCAACTTATGCTTGCTTAACGGTAAAGGTGAGTTGGTGTGCTGCATAAAACCAGAGATTGAAATGAGCACAGATAAAGTTCCTTAAGCCAAATATGGAATAGACAAGAGCTACTCCTTGCTCAACGAAATGGACTCAACACCCCATATTAAACGCCTAAGAATGTACCTGACTAGTAAGTATCTTAAAACCTATGGATTGCTATGTCTCCGAAAGAGAATCAAGCATGTGTACAGGGGCATAAACGCAGCAGTGATAGGATTGGAGAGGTTCGGTGAGCAAATGAAGACCCTTTGAAGTCATATTGCATGGTACCCATTCCACGGGTCTCAACTCTCCAAGTTTAAGGTATTCTTCCTTCAGCTAAAACATGCATGTGGAACCCAAGTATGATCAACCATGTGAACGGGAGACGTGTTCAAATATGTCTCAGTTTTCCTCCCCTGGTACTCGGGTGCAACATTCCAGACGCTTTACTAACACTCTCCCCACTTGGAGAGTCAGCGCCTTTAACCTCCTGTTTGGCCCAGTTTGCAATTTCTGCGGAAGATGAACAGGAATAGCGAGAACCAATGAGAGACTAGCTGGAGGTGTCTGGACGGGCAAATTTAACTCTCATTTCCCACCAGGAAGAGGAATTAACCAAAGGCTCAGCGTGCCGTGCCGGAACCAGATTAGGGCCTGAAGCCATCCTGCGGTGTTGCGGCCAGCTCAAAAGAAAGCGAGTTGAAGAAAGGAGCTCAGGGGCACTGTAATTCACAAACCTGCAGAGTTATAAATGACAGCTATCGTCCAAAAATAGACTGAAGTAAGGCTGCCAAGAGGACTTGAAAGCGGGGCAGAATTGCAGGAAACCGATTTCAGGAGGTTGACTGGAATTGCATTGAAAGCATAGGAAAAGAGGCAGAACGTCCACAATGATGCACTTGGCCAAAAAGGGCGTATGCATTTTTTCCTGAATATATTCAGGAAAAAACGCATGCGCCCTTTTTGGCCAACCAAGCAAGCTTGCAAAGGAAATCTGTACTACAATGAAGTCTCACTTCCCCCCGGTCAAAAGGGCCATCTGAAAAAAGTGTAAAATCCAGAAAGGGAGGACAGACCATGGAGAACTGGGAGCCTTGTTATGCTGATGGGCGGGATGTAAATTGCCAACAGACACTCGGGAGAAGTGTATGGTGTTTCCTGAAACATCTAAAAAACAAAGCAACAGAGCCTAGGGCACTGCCACTTATGGTCCTATAGCTTAGGGAAATTAAAATCAAAAAGACACAGCCACCCCAAAGTTTGGGACGCCTCTGTTTACAAGAACCTCGTTTACAGTACAAGTTCAACATCGCAGAAAGTGAAAAATGGATAAAGAAGTTGTGGTATTTACTTACAAAGCAATATCACTCAGCAATGAAATCTATGTCATCAGGCCCTTAGCATCACAATGAGTGGATTCAGGTATGATGATTCTACCTGAAATAAGTCACACAGAAAAAGAAACATCATAAGATATCAGTAATACACGGAATGTAAACTTGGCTACACAGGAACTGAATTACAGAACAGAACAGGGACTCAAATTTAGAAAACCAACTTATGCTTGCTTAAGGGGAAAGGTGAGTTGGGGTGCTGCATAAAACCAGAGATTGAAATGAGCACAGATAAAGTTCCTTAAGTCAAATATGGAATAGACCAGAGCTACTCCTTGCTCAACGAAATGGACTCAACACCGCATATTAAACGCCTAAGAATGTACCTGACTAGTAAGTATCGTAAAACCTATGGATTGCTATGTCTCCAAAAGAGAATCAAGCATGTGTACAGGGGCATAAACGCAGCAGTGATAGGATTGGAGAGGTTCGGTGAGCAAATGAAGACCCTTTGAAGTCATATTGCATGGTACCCATTACACGGGTCTCAACTCTCCAGGTTTAAGGTATTCTTCCTTCAGCTAAAACATGCATGTGGAACCCAAGTATGATCAAACATGTGAACGGGAGACGTGTTCAAATATGTCTCAGTTTTCCTCCCCTGGTACTCGGGTGCAACATTCCAGACGCTTTACTAACACTCTCCCCACTTGGAGAGTCAGCGCCTTTAACCTCCTGTTTGGCCCAGTTTGCAATTTCTGCGGAAGATGAACAGGAATAGCGAGAACCAATGAGAGACTATCTGGAGGTGTCTGGACGGGCAAATTTAACTCTCATTTCCCACCAGGAAGAGGAAATAACCAAAGGCTCAGCGTGCCGTGCCGGAACCAGATTAGGGCCTGAAGCCATCCTGCGGTGTTGCGGCCAGGTCACAAGAAAGCGAGTTGAAGAAAGGAGCTCAGGGGCACTGTAATTCACAAACCTGCAGACTTATAAATGACATCTATCGTCCAAAAATAGACTGAAGTAAGGCTGCCAAGAGGACTTGAAAGCGGGGCAGAATTGCAGGAAACCGATTTCAGGAGGTAGACTGGAATTGCATTGAAAGCATAGGAAAAGAGGCAGAACGTCCACAATGATGCACTTGGCCAAAAAGGGCGTATGCATTTTTTCCTGAATATATTCAGGAAAAAACGCATACGCCCTTTTTGGCCAACCAAGCAAGCTTGCAAAGGAAATCTGCACTACAATGAAGTCTCACTTCCCCCCGGCCAAAAGGGCCATCTGAAAAAAGTGTAAAATCCAGAAAGGCAACAGGCCATTGAGAATTGGGAGCCTTGTTATGCTGATGGGCGGTATGTAAATTGCCAACAGACACTTGGGAGAAGTGTATGGTGTTTCCTGAAACATCTAAAAAACAAAGCAACAGAGCCTAGGGCACTTCCACTTATGGTCCTATAGCTTAGGGAAATTAAAATCAAAAAGACACAGCCACCCCAAAGTTTGGAACGCCTCTGTTTACAAGAACCTCGTTTACAGTACAAGTTCAACATCGCAGAAAGTGAAAAATGGATAAAGAAGTTGTGGTATTTACTTACAAAGCAATATCACTCAGCAATGAAATCTGTGTCATCAGGCCCTTAGCAGCACAATGAGTGGATTCAGGTATGATGATTCTAACTGAAATAAGTCACACAGAAAAAGAAACATCATAAGATATCAGTAATACACGGAATGTAAACTTGGCTACACAGGAACTGAATTACAGAACAGAACAGGGTCTCAAATTTAGAAAACCAACTTATTCTTGCTTAAGGGTAAAGGTGAGTTGGGGTGCTGCATAAAAACAGAGATTGAAATGAGCACAGATAAAGTTCCTTAAGCCAAATATGGAATAGACAAGAGCTACTCCTTGCTCAGCGAAATTGACTCAACACCGCATATTAAACGCCTAAGAATGTACCTGACTAGTAAGTATCTTAAAACCTATGGATTGCTATGTCTCCGAAAGAGAATCAAGCATGTGTACAGGGGCATAAACGCAGCAGTGATAGGATTGGAGAGGTTCGGTGAGCAAATGAAGACCCTTTGAAGTCATATTGCATGTTACGCATTACACGGGTCTCAACTCTCCAGGTTTAAGGTATTCTTCCTTCAGCTAAAACATGCATGTGGAACCTAGAGTATGATCAACCATGTGATCGGGAGACGTGTTCAAATATGTCTCAGTTTTCCTCCCCTGGAACTCGGGTGCAACATTCCAGACGCTTTACTAACACTCTCCCCACTTGGAGAGTCAGCGCCTTTAACCTCCTGTTTGGCCCAGTTTGCAATTTCTGCGGAAGATGAACAGGAATAGCGAGAACCAATGAGAGACTAGCTGGAGGTGTCTGGACGGGCAAATTTAACTCTCATTTCCCACCAGGAAGAGGAATTAACCAAAGGCTCAGCGTGCCGTGCCGGAACCAGATTAGGGCCTGAAGCCATCCTGCGGTGTTGCGGCCAGCTCAAAAGAAAGCGAGTTGAAGAAAGGAGCTCAGGGGCACTGTAATTCACAAACCTGCAGAGTTATAAATGACAGCTATCGTCCAAAAATAGACTGAAGTAAGGCTGCCAAGAGGACTTGAAAGCGGGGCAGAATTGCAGGAAACCGATTTCAGGAGGTAGACTGGAATTGCATTGAAAGCATAGGAAAAGAGGCAGAACGTCCACAATGATGCACTTGGCCAAAAAGGGCGTATGCATTTTTTCCTGAATATATTCAGGAAAAAACGCATGCGCCCTTTTTGGCCAACCAAGCAAGCTTGCAAAGGAAATCTGTACTACAATGAAGTCTCACTTCCCCCCGGTCAAAAGGGCCATCTGAAAAAAGTGTAAAATCCAGAAAGGGAGGACAGGCCATGGAGAACTGGGAGCCTTGTTATGCTGATGGGCGGGATGTAAATTGCCAACAGACACTCGGGAGAAGTGTATGGTGTTTCCTGAAACATCTAAAAAACAAAGCAACAGAGCCTAGGGCACTGCCACTTATGGTCCTATAGCTTAGGGAAATTAAAATCAAAAAGACACAGCCACCCCAAAGTTTGGGACGCCTCTGTTTACAAGAACCTCGTTTACAGTACAAGTTCAACATCGCAGAAAGTGAAAAATGGATAAAGAAGTTGTGGTATTTACTTACAAAGCAATATCACTCAGCAATGAAATCTATGTCATCAGGCCCTTAGCATCACAATGAGTGGATTCAGGTATGATGATTCTACCTGAAATAAGTCACACAGAAAAAGAAACATCATAAGATATCAGTAATACACGGAATGTAAACTTGGCTACACAGGAACTGAATTACAGAACAGAACAGGGACTCAAATTTAGAAAACCAACTTATGCTTGCTTAAGGGTAAAGGTGAGTTGGGGTGCTGCATAAAACCAGAGATTGAAATGAGCACAGATAAAGTTCCTTAAGTCAAATATGGAATAGACCAGAGCTACTCCTTGCTCAACGAAATGGACTCAACACCGCATATTAAACGCCTAAGAATGTACCTGACTAGTAAGTATCGTAAAACCTATGGATTGCTATGTCTCCAAAAGAGAATCAAGCATGTGTACAGGGGCATAAACGCAGCAGTGATAGGATTGGAGAGGTTCGGTGAGCAAATGAAGACCCTTTGAAGTCATATTGCATGGTACCCATTACACGGGTCTCAACTCTCCAGGTTTAAGGTATTCTTCCTTCAGCTAAAACATGCATGTGGAACCCAAGTATGATCAAACATGTGAACGGGAGACGTGTTCAAATATGTCTCAGTTTTCCTCCCCTGGTACTCGGGTGCAACATTCCAGACGCTTTACTAACACTCTCCCCACTTGGAGAGTCAGCGCCTTTAACCTCCTGTTTGGCCCAGTTTGCAATTTCTGCGGAAGATGAACAGGAATAGCGAGAACCAATGAGAGGCTAGCTGGAGGTGTCTGGACGGGCAAATTTAACTCTCATTTCCCACCAGGAAGAGGAAATAACCAAAGGCTCAGCGTGCCGTACCGGAACCAGATTAGGGCCTGAAGACATCCTGCGGTGTTGCGGCCAGCTCAAAGGAAAGCGAGTTGAAGAAAGGAGCTCAGGGGCACTGTAATTCACAAAACTGCAGAGTTATAAATGAGAGCTATCGTCCAAAAATAGACTGAAGTAAGGCTGCCAAGAGGACTTGAAAGCGGGGCAGAATTGCAGGAAACAGATTTCAGGAGGTAGACTGGAATTGCATTGAAAGCATAGGAAAAGAGGCAGAACGTCCACAATGATGCACTTGGCCAAAAAGGGCGTATGCGTTTTTTCCTGAATATATTCAGGAAAAAACGCATACGCCCTTTTTGGCCAACCAAGCAAGCTTGCAAAGGAAATCTGCACTACAATGAAGTCTCACTTCCCCCCGGTCAAAAGGGCCATCTGAAAAAAGTGTAAAATCCAGAAAGACAAGACAGGCCATGGAGAACTGGAAGCCTTGTTATGCTGATGGGCGGGATGTAAATTGCCAACAACCACTCGGGAGAAGTGTATGGTGTTTCCTGAAACATCTAAAAAACAAAGCAACAGAACCTAGGGCACTTCCACTTATGGTCCTATAGCTTAGGGAAATTAAAATCAAAAAGACACAGCCACCCCAAAGTTTGGAACGGATCTGTTTACAAGAACCTCGTTTACAGTACAAGTTCAACATCGCAGAAAGTGAAAAATGGATAAAGAAGTTGTGGTATTTACTTACAAAGCAATATAACTCAGCAATGAAATCTGTGTCATCAGGCCCTTAGCAGCACAATGAGTGGATTCAGGTACGATGATTCTAACTGAAATAACTCACACAGAAAAAGAAACATCATAAGATATCACTAATACACGGAATGTAAACTTGGCTACACAGGAACTGAATTCCAAAACAGAACAGGGTCTCAAATTTAGAAAACCAACTTATGCTTGCTTAACGGTAAAGGTGAGTTGGTGTGCTGCATAAAACCAGAGATTGAAATGAGCACAGATAAAGTTCCTTAAGCCAAATATGGAATAGACAAGAGCTACTCCTTGCTCAACGAAATGGACTCAACACCCCATATTAAACGCCTAAGAATGTACCTGACTAGTAAGTATCTTAAAACCTATGGATTGCTATGTCTCCGAAAGAGAATCAAGCATGTGTACAGGGGCATAAACGCAGCAGTGATAGGATTGGAGAGGTTCGGTGAGCAAATGAAGACCCTTTGAAGTCATATTGCATGGTACCCATTCCACGGGTCTCAACTCTCCAAGTTTAAGGTATTCTTCCTTCAGCTAAAACATGCATGTGGAACCCAAGTATGATCAACCATGTGAACGGGAGACGTGTTCAAATATGTCTCAGTTTTCCTCCCCTGGTACTCGGGTGCAACATTCCAGACGCTTTACTAACACTCTCCCCACTTGGAGAGTCAGCGCCTTTAACCTCCTGTTTGGCCCAGTTTGCAATTTCTGCGGAAGATGAACAGGAATAGCGAGAACCAATGAGAGACTAGCTGGAGGTGTCTGGACGGGCAAATTTAACTCTCATTTCCCACCAGGAAGAGGAATTAACCAAAGGCTCAGCGTGCCGTGCCGGAACCAGATTAGGGCCTGAAGCCATCCTGCGGTGTTGCGGCCAGCTCAAAAGAAAGCGAGTTGAAGAAAGGAGCTCAGGGGCACTGTAATTCACAAACCTGCAGAGTTATAAATGACAGCTATCGTCCAAAAATAGACTGAAGTAAGGCTGCCAAGAGGACTTGAAAGCGGGGCAGAATTGCAGGAAACCGATTTCAGGAGGTTGACTGGAATTGCATTGAAAGCATAGGAAAAGAGGCAGAACGTCCACAATGATGCACTTGGCCAAAAAGGGCGTATGCATTTTTTCCTGAATATATTCAGGAAAAAACGCATGCGCCCTTTTTGGCCAACCAAGCAAGCTTGCAAAGGAAATCTGTACTACAATGAAGTCTCACTTCCCCCCGGTCAAAAGGGCCATCTGAAAAAAGTGTAAAATCCAGAAAGGGAGGACAGGCCATGGAGAACTGGGAGCCTTGTTATGCTGATGGGCGGGATGTAAATTGCCAACAGACACTCGGGAGAAGTGTATGGTGTTTCCTGAAACATCTAAAAAACAAAGCAACAGAGCCTAGGGCACTGCCACTTATGGTCCTATAGCTTAGGGAAATTAAAATCAAAAAGACACAGCCACCCCAAAGTTTGGGACGCCTCTGTTTACAAGAACCTCGTTTACAGTACAAGTTCAACATCGCAGAAAGTGAAAAATGGATAAAGAAGTTGTGGTATTTACTTACAAAGCAATATCACTCAGCAATGAAATCTATGTCATCAGGCCCTTAGCATCACAATGAGTGGATTCAGGTATGATGATTCTACCTGAAATAAGTCACACAGAAAAAGAAACATCATAAGATATCAGTAATACACGGAATGTAAACTTGGCTACACAGGAACTGAATTACAGAACAGAACAGGGACTCAAATTTAGAAAACCAACTTATGCTTGCTTAAGGGTAAAGGTGAGTTGGGGTGCTGCATAAAACCAGAGATTGAAATGAGCACAGATAAAGTTCCTTAAGTCAAATATGGAATAGACCAGAGCTACTCCTTGCTCAACGAAATGGACTCAACACCGCATATTAAACGCCTAAGAATGTACCTGACTAGTAAGTATCGTAAAACCTATGGATTGCTATGTCTCCAAAAGAGAATCAAGCATGTGTACAGGGGCATAAACGCAGCAGTGATAGGATTGGAGAGGTTCGGTGAGCAAATGAAGACCCTTTGAAGTCATATTGCATGGTACCCATTACACGGGTCTCAACTCTCCAGGTTTAAGGTATTCTTCCTTCAGCTAAAACATGCATGTGGAACCCAAGTATGATCAAACATGTGAACGGGAGACGTGTTCAAATATGTCTCAGTTTTCCTCCCCTGGTACTCGGGTGCAACATTCCAGACGCTTTACTAACACTCTCCCCACTTGGAGAGTCAGCGCCTTTAACCTCCTGTTTGGCCCAGTTTGCAATTTCTGCGGAAGATGAACAGGAATAGCGAGAACCAATGAGAGACTATCTGGAGGTGTCTGGACGGGCAAATTTAACTCTCATTTCCCACCAGGAAGAGGAAATAACCAAAGGCTCAGCGTGCCGTGCCGGAACCAGATTAGGGCCTGAAGCCATCCTGCGGTGTTGCGGCCAGGTCACAAGAAAGCGAGTTGAAGAAAGGAGCTCAGGGGCACTGTAATTCACAAACCTGCAGACTTATAAATGACATCTATCGTCCAAAAATAGACTGAAGTAAGGCTGCCAAGAGGACTTGAAAGCGGGGCAGAATTGCAGGAAACCGATTTCAGGAGGTAGACTGGAATTGCATTGAAAGCATAGGAAAAGAGGCAGAACGTCCACAATGATGCACTTGGCCAAAAAGGGCGTATGCGTTTTTTCCTGAATATATTCAGGAAAAAACGCATACGCCCTTTTTGGCCAACCAAGCAAGCTTGCAAAGGAAATCTGCACTACAATGAAGTCTCACTTCCCCCCGGCCAAAAGGGCCATCTGAAAAAAGTGTAAAATCCAGAAAGGCAACAGGCCATTGAGAATTGGGAGCCTTGTTATGCTGATGGGCGGTATGTAAATTGCCAACAGACACTTGGGAGAAGTGTATGGTGTTTCCTGAAACATCTAAAAAACAAAGCAACAGAGCCTAGGGCACTTCCACTTATGGTCCTATAGCTTAGGGAAATTAAAATCAAAAAGACACAGCCACCCCAAAGTTTGGAACGCCTCTGTTTACAAGAACCTCGTTTACAGTACAAGTTCAACATCGCAGAAAGTGAAAAATGGATAAAGAAGTTGTGGTATTTACTTACAAAGCAATATCACTCAGCAATGAAATCTGTGTCATCAGGCCCTTAGCAGCACAATGAGTGGATTCAGGTATGATGATTCTAACTGAAATAAGTCACACAGAAAAAGAAACATCATAAGATATCAGTAATACACGGAATGTAAACTTGGCTACACAGGAACTGAATTACAGAACAGAACAGGGTCTCAAATTTAGAAAACCAACTTATTCTTGCTTAAGGGTAAAGGTGAGTTGGGGTGCTGCATAAAAACAGAGATTGAAATGAGCACAGATAAAGTTCCTTAAGCCAAATATGGAATAGACAAGAGCTACTCCTTGCTCAGCGAAATTGACTCAACACCGCATATTAAACGCCTAAGAATGTACCTGACTAGTAAGTATCTTAAAACCTATGGATTGCTATGTCTCCGAAAGAGAATCAAGCATGTGTACAGGGGCATAAACGCAGCAGTGATAGGATTGGAGAGGTTCGGTGAGCAAATGAAGACCCTTTGAAGTCATATTGCATGTTACGCATTACACGGGTCTCAACTCTCCAGGTTTAAGGTATTCTTCCTTCAGCTAAAACATGCATGTGGAACCTAGAGTATGATCAACCATGTGATCGGGAGACGTGTTCAAATATGTCTCAGTTTTCCTCCCCTGGAACTCGGGTGCAACATTCCAGACGCTTTACTAACACTCTCCCCACTTGGAGAGTCAGCGCCTTTAACCTCCTGTTTGGCCCAGTTTGCAATTTCTGCGGAAGATGAACAGGAATAGCGAGAACCAATGAGAGACTAGCTGGAGGTGTCTGGACGGGCAAATTTAACTCTCATTTCCCACCAGGAAGAGGAATTAACCAAAGGCTCAGCGTGCCGTGCCGGAACCAGATTAGGGCCTGAAGCCATCCTGCGGTGTTGCGGCCAGCTCAAAAGAAAGCGAGTTGAAGAAAGGAGCTCAGGGGCACTGTAATTCACAAACCTGCAGAGTTATAAATGACAGCTATCGTCCAAAAATAGACTGAAGTAAGGCTGCCAAGAGGACTTGAAAGCGGGGCAGAATTGCAGGAAACCGATTTCAGGAGGTAGACTGGAATTGCATTGAAAGCATAGGAAAAGAGGCAGAACGTCCACAATGATGCACTTGGCCAAAAAGGGCGTATGCATTTTTTCCTGAATATATTCAGGAAAAAACGCATGCGCCCTTTTTGGCCAACCAAGCAAGCTTGCAAAGGAAATCTGTACTACAATGAAGTCTCACTTCCCCCCGGTCAAAAGGGCCATCTGAAAAAAGTGTAAAATCCAGAAAGGGAGGACAGGCCATGGAGAACTGGGAGCCTTGTTATGCTGATGGGCGGGATGTAAATTGCCAACAGACACTCGGGAGAAGTGTATGGTGTTTCCTGAAACATCTAAAAAACAAAGCAACAGAGCCTAGGGCACTGCCACTTATGGTCCTATAGCTTAGGGAAATTAAAATCAAAAAGACACAGCCACCCCAAAGTTTGGGACGCCTCTGTTTACAAGAACCTCGTTTACCGTACAAGTTCAATATCACAGAAAGTGAAAAATGGATAAAGAAGTTGTGGTATTTACTTACAAAGCAATATCACTCAGCAATGAAATCTGTGTCATCAGGCCCTTAGCAGCACAATGAGTGGATTCAGGTATGATGATTCTACCTGAAATAAGTCACACAGAAAAAGAAACATCATAAGATATCAGTAATACACGGAATGTAAACTTGGCTACACAGGAACTGAATTACAGAACAGAACAGGGACTCAAATTTAGAAAACCAACTTATGCTTGCTTAAGGGTAAAGGTGAGTTGGGGTGCTGCATAAAACCAGAGATTGAAATGAGCACAGATAAAGTTCCTTAAGTCAAATATGGAATAGACCAGAGCTACTCCTTGCTCAACGAAATGGACTCAACACCGCATATTAAACGCCTAAGAATGTACCTGACTAGTAAGTATCGTAAAACCTATGGATTGCTATGTCTCCAAAAGAGAATCAAGCATGTGTACAGGGGCATAAACGCAGCAGTGATAGGATTGGAGAGGTTCGGTGAGCAAATGAAGACCCTTTGAAGTCATATTGCATGGTACCCATTACACGGGTCTCAACTCTCCAGGTTTAAGGTATTCTTCCTTCAGCTAAAACATGCATGTGGAACCCAAGTATGATCAAACATGTGAACGGGAGACGTGTTCAAATATGTCTCAGTTTTCCTCCCCTGGTACTCGGGTGCAACATTCCAGACGCTTTACTAACACTCTCCCCACTTGGAGAGTCAGCGCCTTTAACCTCCTGTTTGGCCCAGTTTGCAATTTCTGCGGAAGATGAACAGGAATAGCGAGAACCAATGAGAGACTATCTGGAGGTGTCTGGACGGGCAAATTTAACTCTCATTTCCCACCAGGAAGAGGAAATAACCAAAGGCTCAGCGTGCCGTGCCGGAACCAGATTAGGGCCTGAAGCCATCCTGCGGTGTTGCGGCCAGGTCACAAGAAAGCGAGTTGAAGAAAGGAGCTCAGGGGCACTGTAATTCACAAACCTGCAGACTTATAAATGACATCTATCGTCCAAAAATAGACTGAAGTAAGGCTGCCAAGAGGACTTGAAAGCGGGGCAGAATTGCAGGAAACCGATTTCAGGAGGTAGACTGGAATTGCATTGAAAGCATAGGAAAAGAGGCAGAACGTCCACAATGATGCACTTGGCCAAAAAGGGCGTATGCGTTTTTTCCTGAATATATTCAGGAAAAAACGCATACGCCCTTTTTGGCCAACCAAGCAAGCTTGCAAAGGAAATCTGCACTACAATGAAGTCTCACTTCCCCCCGGCCAAAAGGGCCATCTGAAAAAAGTGTAAAATCCAGAAAGGCAACAGGCCATTGAGAATTGGGAGCCTTGTTATGCTGATGGGCGGTATGTAAATTGCCAACAGACACTTGGGAGAAGTGTATGGTGTTTCCTGAAACATCTAAAAAACAAAGCAACAGAGCCTAGGGCACTTCCACTTATGGTCCTATAGCTTAGGGAAATTAAAATCAAAAAGACACAGCCACCCCAAAGTTTGGAACGCCTCTGTTTACAAGAACCTCATTTACAGTACAAGTTCAACATCGCAGAAAGTGAAAAATGGATAAAGAAGTTGTGGTATTTACTTACAAAGCAATATAACTCAGCAATGAAATCTGTGTCATCAGGCCCTTAGCAGCACAATGAGTGGATTCAGGTACGATGATTCTAACTGAAATAAGTCACACAGAAAAAGAAACATCATAAGATATCACTAATACACGGAATGTAAACTTGGCTACACAGGAACTGAATTCCAAAACAGAACAGGGTCTCAAATTTAGAAAACCAACTTATGCTTGCTTAACGGTAAAGGTGAGTTGGGGTGCTGCATAAAACCAGAGATTGAAATGAGCACAGATAAAGTTCCTTAAGCCAAATATGGAATAGACAAGAGCTACTCCTTGCTCAACGAAATGGACTCAACACCCCATATTAAACGCCTAAGAATGTACCTGACTAGTAAGTATCTTAAAACCTATGGATTGCTATGTCTCCAAAAGAGAATCAAGCATGTGTACAGGGGCATAAACGCAGCAGTGATAGGATTGGAGAGGTTCGGTGAGCAAATGAAGACCCTTTGAAGTCATATTGCATGGTACCCATTCCACGGGTCTCAACTCTCCAAGTTTAAGGTATTCTTCCTTCAGCTAAAACATGCATGTGGAACCCAAGTATGATCAACCATGTGAACGGGAGACGTGTTCAAATATGTCTCAGTTTTCCTCCCCTGGTACTCGGGTGCAACATTCCAGACGCTTTACTAACACTCTCCCCACTTGGAGAGTCAGCGCCTTTAACCTCCTGTTTGGCCCAGTTTGCAATTTCTGCGGAAGATGAACAGGAATAGCGAGAACCAATGAGAGACTAGCTGGAGGTGTCTGGACGGGCAAATTTTACTCTCATTTCCCACCAGGAAGAGGAATTAACCAAAGGCTCAGCGTGCCGTGCCGGAACCAGATTAGGGCCTGAAGCCATCCTGCGGTGTTGCGGCCAGCTCAAAAGAAAGCGAGTTGAAGAAAGGAGCTCAGGGGCACTGTAATTCACAAACCTGCAGAGTTATAAATGACAGCTATCGTCCAAAAATAGACTGAAGTAAGGCTGCCAAGAGGACTTGAAAGCGGGGCAGAATTGCAGGAAACCGATTTCAGGAGGTAGACTGGAATTGCATTGAAAGCATAGGAAAAGAGGCAGAACGTCCACAATGATGCACTTGGCCAAAAAGGGCGTATGCATTTTTTCCTGAATATATTCAGGAAAAAACGCATGCGCCCTTTTTGGCCAACCAAGCAAGCTTGCAAAGGAAATCTGCACTACAATGAAGTCTCACTTCCCCCCGGTCAAAAGGGCCATCTGAAAAAAGTGTAAAATCCAGAAAGGGAGGACAGGCCATGGAGAACTGGGAGCCTTGTTATGCTGATGGGCGGGATGTAAATTGCCAACAGACACTCGGGAGAAGTGTATGGTGTTTCCTGAAACATCTAAAAAACAAAGCAACAGAGCCTAGGGCACTGCCACTTATGGTCCTATAGCTTAGGGAAATTAAAATCAAAAAGACACAGCCACCCCAAAGTTTGGGACGCCTCTGTTTACAAGAACCTCGTTTACAGTACAAGTTCAACATCGCAGAAAGTGAAAAATGGATAAAGAAGTTGTGGTATTTACTTACAAAGCAATATCACTCAGCAATGAAATCTATGTCATCAGGCCCTTAGCATCACAATGAGTGGATTCAGGTATGATGATTCTACCTGAAATAAGTCACACAGAAAAAGAAACATCATAAGATATCAGTAATACACGGAATGTAAACTTGGCTACACAGGAACTGAATTACAGAACAGAACAGGGACTCAAATTTAGAAAACCAACTTATGCTTGCTTAAGGGTAAAGGTGAGTTGGGGTGCTGCATAAAACCAGAGATTGAAATGAGCACAGATAAAGTTCCTTAAGTCAAATATGGAATAGACCAGAGCTACTCCTTGCTCAACGAAATGGACTCAACACCGCATATTAAACGCCTAAGAATGTACCTGACTAGTAAGTATCGTAAAACCTATGGATTGCTATGTCTCCAAAAGAGAATCAAGCATGTGTACAGGGGCATAAACGCAGCAGTGATAGGATTGGAGAGGTTCGGTGAGCAAATGAAGACCCTTTGAAGTCATATTGCATGGTACCCATTACACGGGTCTCAACTCTCCAGGTTTAAGGTATTCTTCCTTCAGCTAAAACATGCATGTGGAACCCAAGTATGATCAAACATGTGAACGGGAGACGTGTTCAAATATGTCTCAGTTTTCCTCCCCTGGTACTCGGGTGCAACATTCCAGACGCTTTACTAACACTCTCCCCACTTGGAGAGTCAGCGCCTTTAACCTCCTGTTTGGCCCAGTTTGCAATTTCTGCGGAAGATGAACAGGAATAGCGAGAACCAATGAGAGACTATCTGGAGGTGTCTGGACGGGCAAATTTAACTCTCATTTCCCACCAGGAAGAGGAAATAACCAAAGGCTCAGCGTGCCGTGCCGGAACCAGATTAGGGCCTGAAGCCATCCTGCGGTGTTGCGGCCAGGTCACAAGAAAGCGAGTTGAAGAAAGGAGCTCAGGGGCACTGTAATTCACAAACCTGCAGACTTATAAATGACATCTATCGTCCAAAAATAGACTGAAGTAAGGCTGCCAAGAGGACTTGAAAGCGGGGCAGAATTGCAGGAAACCGATTTCAGGAGGTAGACTGGAATTGCATTGAAAGCATAGGAAAAGAGGCAGAACGTCCACAATGATGCACTTGGCCAAAAAGGGCGTATGCGTTTTTTCCTGAATATATTCAGGAAAAAACGCATACGCCCTTTTTGGCCAACCAAGCAAGCTTGCAAAGGAAATCTGCACTACAATGAAGTCTCACTTCCCCCCGGCCAAAAGGGCCATCTGAAAAAAGTGTAAAATCCAGAAAGGCAACAGGCCATTGAGAATTGGGAGCCTTGTTATGCTGATGGGCGGTATGTAAATTGCCAACAGACACTTGGGAGAAGTGTATGGTGTTTCCTGAAACATCTAAAAAACAAAGCAACAGAGCCTAGGGCACTTCCACTTATGGTCCTATAGCTTAGGGAAATTAAAATCAAAAAGACACAGCCACCCCAAAGTTTGGAACGGCCCTGTTTACAAGAACCTCGTTTACAGTACAAGTTCAACATCGCAGAAAGTGAAAAATGGATAAAGAAGTTGTGGTATTTACTTACAAAGCAATATCACTCAGCAATGAAATCTGTGTCATCAGGCCCTTAGCAGCACAATGAGTGGATTCAGGTATGATGATTCTAACTGAAATAAGTCACACAGAAAAAGAAACATCATAAGATATCAGTAATACACGGAATGTAAACTTGGCTACACAGGAACTGAATTACAGAACAGAACAGGGTCTCAAATTTAGAAAACCAACTTATTCTTGCTTAAGGGTAAAGGTGAGTTGGGGTGCTGCATAAAAACAGAGATTGAAATGAGCACAGATAAAGTTCCTTAAGCCAAATATGGAATAGACAAGAGCTACTCCTTGCTCAGCGAAATTGACTCAACACCGCATATTAAACGCCTAAGAATGTACCTGACTAGTAAGTATCTTAAAACCTATGGATTGCTATGTCTCCGAAAGAGAATCAAGCATGTGTACAGGGCCATAAACGCAGCAGTGATAGGATTGGAGAGGTTCGGTGAGCAAATGAAGACCCTTTGAAGTCATATTGCATGTTACGCATTACACGGGTCTCAACTCTCCAGGTTTAAGGTATTCTTCCTTCAGCTAAAACATGCATGTGGAACCTAGAGTATGATCAACCATGTGATCGGGAGACGTGTTCAAATATGTCTCAGTTTTCCTCCCCTGGAACTCGGGTGCAACATTCCAGACGCTTTACTAACACTCTCCCCACTTGGAGAGTCAGCGCCTTTAACCTCCTGTTTGGCCCAGTTTGCAATTTCTGCGGAAGATGAACAGGAATAGCGAGAACCAATGAGAGACTAGCTGGAGGTGTCTGGACGGGCAAATTTAACTCTCATTTCCCACCAGGAAGAGGAATTAACCAAAGGCTCAGCGTGCCGTGCCGGAACCAGATTAGGGCCTGAAGCCATCCTGCGGTGTTGCGGCCAGGTCACAAGAAAGCGAGTTGAAGAAAGGAGCTCAGGGGCACTGTAATTCACAAACCTGCAGAGTTATAAGTGACAGCTATCGTCCAAAAATAGACTGAAGTAAGGCTGCCAAGAGGACTTGAAAGCGGGGCAGAATTGCAGGAAACCGATTTCAGGAGGTAGACTGGAATTGCATTGAAAGCATAGGAAAAGAGGCAGAACGTCCACAATGATGCACTTGGCCAAAAAGGGCGTATGCGTTTTTTCCTGAATATATTCAGGAAAAAACGCATACGCCCTTTTTGGCCAACCAAGCAAGCTTGCAAAGGAAATCTGCACTACAATGAAGTCTCACTTCCCCCCGGTCAAAAGGGCCATCTGAAAAAAGTGTAAAATCCAGAAAGGCAGGACAGGCCATGGAGAACTGGGAGCCTTGTTATGCTGATGGGTGGGATGTAAATTGCCAACAGACACTCGGGAGAAGTGTATGGTGTTTCCTGAAATATCTAAAAAACAAAGCAACAGAGCCTAGGGCACTGCCACTTATGGTCCTATAGCTTAGGGAAATTAAAATCAAAAAGACACAGCCACCCCAAAGTTTGGGACGCCTCTGTTTACAAGAACCTCGTTTACAGTACAAGTTCAACATCGCAGAAAGTGAAAAATGGATAAAGAAGTTGTGGTATTTACTTACAAAGCAATATCACTCAGCAATGAAATCTATGTCATCAGGCCCTTAGCATCACAATGAGTGGATTCAGGTATGATGATTCTACCTGAAATAAGTCACACAGAAAAAGAAACATCATAAGATATCAGTAATACACGGAATGCAAATTTGGCTACACAGGAACTGAATTACAGAACAGGACAGGGTCTCAAATTTAGAAAACCAACTTATGCTTGCTTAAGGGTAAAGGTGAGTTGGGGTGCTGCATAAAACCAGAGATTGAAATGAGCACAGATAAAGTTCCTTAAGTCAAATATGGAATAGACAAGAGCTACTCCTTGCTCAACGAAATGGACTCAACACCGCATATTAAACGCCTAAGAATGTACCTGACTAGTAAGTATCGTAAAACCTATGGATTGCTATGTCTCCAAAAGAGAATCAAGCATGTGTACAGGGGCATAAACGCAGCAGTGATAGGATTGGAGAGGTTCGGTGAGCAAATGAAGACCCTTTGAAGTCATATTGCATGGTACCCATTACACGGGTCTCAACTCTCCAGGTTTAAGGTATTCTTCCTTCAGCTAAAACATGCATGTGGAACCCAAGTATGATCAACCATGTGAACGGGAGACGTGTTCAAATATGTCTCAGTTTTCCTCCCCTGGTACTCGGGTGCAACATTCCAGACGCTTTACTAACACTCTCCCCACTTGGAGAGTCAGCGCCTTTAACCTCCTGTTTGGCCCAGTTTGCAATTTCTGCGGAAGATGAACAGGAATAGCGAGAACCAATGAGAGGCTAGCTGGAGGTGTCTGGACGGGCAAATTTAACTCTCATTTCCCACCAGGAAGAGGAAATAACCAAAGGCTCAGCATGCCGTACCGGAACCAGATTAGGGCCTGAAGCCATCCTGCGGTGTTGCGGCCAGCTCAAAGGAAAGCGAGTTGAAGAAAGGAGCTCAGGGGCACAGTAATTCACAAAACTGCAGAGTTATAAATGAGAGCTATCGTCCAAAAATAGACTGAAGTAAGGCTGCCAAGAGGACTTGAAAGCGGGGCAGAATTGCAGGAAACCGATTTCAGGAGGTAGACTGGAATTGCATTGAAAGCATAGGAAAAGAGGCAGAATGTCCACAATGATGCACTTGGCCAAAAAGGGCGTATGCGTTTTTTCCTGAATATATTCAGGAAAAAACGCATACGCCCTTTTTGGCCAACCAAGCAAGCTTGCAAAGGAAATCTGCACTACAATGAAGTCTCACTTCCCCCCGGTCAAAAGGGCCATCTGAAAAAAGTGTAAAATCCAGAAAGACAAGACAGGCCATGGAGAACTGGAAGCCTTGTTATGCTGATGGGCGGGATGTAAATGGCCAACAACCACTCGGGAGAAGTGTATGGTGTTTCCTGAAACATCTAAAAAACAAAGCAACAGAACCTAGGGCACTTCCACTTATGGTCCTATAGCTTAGGGAAATTAAAATCAAAAAGACACAGCCACCCCAAAGTTTGGAACGGATCTGTTTACAAGAACCTCGTTTACAGTACAAGTTCAACATCGCAGAAAGTGAAAAATGGATAAAGAAGTTGTGGTATTTACTTACAAAGCAATATCACTCAGCAATGAAATCTGTGTCATCAGGCCCTTAGCAGCACAATGAGTGGATTCAGGTACGATGATTCTAACTGAAATAAGTCACACAGAAAAAGAAACATCATAAGATATCACTAATACGCGGAATGTAAACTTGGCTACACAGGAACTGAATTCCAAAACAGAACAGGGTCTCAAATTTAGAAAACCAACTTATGCTTGCTTAACGGTAAAGGTGAGTTGGGGTGCTGCATAAAACCAGAGATTGAAATGAGCACAGATAAAGTTCCTTAAGCCAAATATGGAATAGACAAGAGCTACTCCTTGCTCAACGAAATGGACTCAACACCCCATATTAAACGCCTAAGAATGTACCTGACTAGTAAGTATCTTAAAACCTATGGATTGCTATGTCTCCAAAAGAGAATCAAGCATGTGTACAGGGGCATAAACGCAGCAGTGATAGGATTGGAGAGGTTCGGTGAGCAAATGAAGACCCTTTGAAGTCATATTGCATGGTACCCATTCCACGGGTCTCAACTCTCCAAGTTTAAGGTATTCTTCCTTCAGCTAAAACATGCATGTGGAACCCAAGTATGATCAACCATGTGAACGGGAGACGTGTTCAAATATGTCTCAGTTTTCCTCCCCTGGTACTCGGGTGCAACATTCCAGACGCTTTACTAACACTCTCCCCACTTGGAGAGTCAGCGCCTTTAACCTCCTGTTTGGCCCAGTTTGCAATTTCTGCGGAAGATGAACAGGAATAGCGAGAACCAATGAGAGACTAGCTGGAGGTGTCTGGACGGGCAAATTTAACTCTCATTTCCCACCAGGAAGAGGAATTAACCAAAGGCTCAGCGTGCCGTGCCGGAACCAGATTAGGGCCTGAAGCCATCCTGCGGTGTTGCGGCCAGCTCAAAAGAAAGCGAGTTGAAGAAAGGAGCTCAGGGGCACTGTAATTCACAAACCTGCAGAGTTATAAATGACAGCTATCGTCCAAAAATAGACTGAAGTAAGGCTGCCAAGAGGACTTGAAAGCGGGGCAGAATTGCAGGAAACCGATTTCAGGAGGTAGACTGGAATTGCATTGAAAGCATAGGAAAAGAGGCAGAACGTCCACAATGATGCACTTGGCCAAAAAGGGCGTATGCATTTTTTCCTGAATATATTCAGGAAAAAACGCATGCGCCCTTTTTGGCCAACCAAGCAAGCTTGCAAAGGAAATCTGCACTACAATGAAGTCTCACTTCCCCCCGGTCAAAAGGGCCATCTGAAAAAAGTGTAAAATCCAGAAAGGCAGGACAGGCCATGGAGAACTGGGAGCCTTGTTATGCTGATGGGCGGGATGTAAATTGCCAACAGACACTCAGGAGAAGTGTATGGTGTTTCCTGAAACATCTAAAAAACAAAGCAACAGAGCCTAGGGCACTGCCACTTATGGTCCTATAGCTTAGGGAAATTAAAATCAAAAAGACACAGCCACCCCAAAGTTTGGGACGCCTCTGTTTACAAGAACCTCGTTTACAGTACAAGTTCAACATCGCAGAAAGTGAAAAATGGATAAAGAAGTTGTGGTATTTACTTACAAAGCAATATCACTCAGCAATGAAATCTATGTCATCAGGCCCTTAGCATCACAATGAGTGGATTCAGGTATGATGATTCTACCTGAAATAAGTCACACAGAAAAAGAAACATCATAAGATATCAGTAATACACGGAATGTAAACTTGGCTACACAGGAACTGAATTACAGAACAGAACAGGGACTCAAATTTAGAAAACCAACTTATGCTTGCTTAAGGGTAAAGGTGAGTTGGGGTGCTGCATAAAACCAGAGATTGAAATGAGCACAGATAAAGTTCCTTAAGTCAAATATGGAATAGACCAGAGCTACTCCTTGCTCAACGAAATGGACTCAACACCGCATATTAAACGCCTAAGAATGTACCTGACTAGTAAGTATCGTAAAACCTATGGATTGCTATGTCTCCAAAAGAGAATCAAGCATGTGTACAGGGGCATAAACGCAGCAGTGATAGGATTGGAGAGGTTCGGTGAGCAAATGAAGACCCTTTGAAGTCATATTGCATGGTACCCATTACACGGGTCTCAACTCTCCAGGTTTAAGGTATTCTTCCTTCAGCTAAAACATGCATGTGGAACCCAAGTATGATCAAACATGTGAACGGGAGACGTGTTCAAATATGTCTCAGTTTTCCTCCCCTGGTACTCGGGTGCAACATTCCAGACGCTTTACTAACACTCTCCCCACTTGGAGAGTCAGCGCCTTTAACCTCCTGTTTGGCCCAGTTTGCAATTTCTGCGGAAGATGAACAGGAATAGCGAGAACCAATGAGAGACTATCTGGAGGTGTCTGGACGGGCAAATTTAACTCTCATTTCCCACCAGGAAGAGGAAATAACCAAAGGCTCAGCGTGCCGTGCCGGAACCAGATTAGGGCCTGAAGCCATCCTGCGGTGTTGCGGCCAGGTCACAAGAAAGCGAGTTGAAGAAAGGAGCTCAGGGGCACTGTAATTCACAAACCTGCAGACTTATAAATGACATCTATCGTCCAAAAATAGACTGAAGTAAGGCTGCCAAGAGGACTTGAAAGCGGGGCAGAATTGCAGGAAACCGATTTCAGGAGGTAGACTGGAATTGCATTGAAAGCATAGGAAAAGAGGCAGAACGTCCACAATGATGCACTTGGCCAAAAAGGGCGTATGCGTTTTTTCCTGAATATATTCAGGAAAAAACGCATACGCCCTTTTTGGCCAACCAAGCAAGCTTGCAAAGGAAATCTGCACTACAATGAAGTCTCACTTCCCCCCGGCCAAAAGGGCCATCTGAAAAAAGTGTAAAATCCAGAAAGGCAACAGGCCATTGAGAATTGGGAGCCTTGTTATGCTGATGGGCGGTATGTAAATTGCCAACAGACACTTGGGAGAAGTGTATGGTGTTTCCTGAAACATCTAAAAAACAAAGCAACAGAGCCTAGGGCACTTCCACTTATGGTCCTATAGCTTAGGGAAATTAAAATCAAAAAGACACAGCCACCCCAAAGTTTGGAACGGCTCTGTTTACAAGAACCTCGTTTACAGTACAAGTTCAACATCGCAGAAAGTGAAAAATGGATAAAGAAGTTGTGGTATTTACTTACAAAGCAATATCACTCAGCAATGAAATCTGTGTCATCAGGCCCTTAGCAGCACAATGAGTGGATTCAGGTATGATGATTCTAACTGAAATAAGTCACACAGAAAAAGAAACATCATAAGATATCAGTAATACACGGAATGTAAACTTGGCTACACAGGAACTGAATTACAGAACAGAACAGGGTCTCAAATTTAGAAAACCAACTTATTCTTGCTTAAGGGTAAAGGTGAGTTGGGGTGCTGCATAAAAACAGAGATTGAAATGAGCACAGATAAAGTTCCTTAAGCCAAATATGGAATAGACAAGAGCTACTCCTTGCTCAGCGAAATTGACTCAACACCGCATATTAAACGCCTAAGAATGTACCTGACTAGTAAGTATCTTAAAACCTATGGATTGCTATGTCTCCGAAAGAGAATCAAGCATGTGTACAGGGGCATAAACGCAGCAGTGATAGGATTGGAGAGGTTCGGTGAGCAAATGAAGACCCTTTGAAGTCATATTGCATGGTACGCATTACACGGGTCTCAACTCTCCAGGTTTAAGGTATTCTTCCTTCAGCTAAAACATGCATGTGGAACCTAGAGTATGATCAACCATGTGATCGGGAGACGTGTTCAAATATGTCTCAGTTTTCCTCCCCTGGAACTCGGGTGCAACATTCCAGACGCTTTACTAACACTCTCCCCACTTGGAGAGTCAGCGCCTTTAACCTCCTGTTTGGCCCAGTTTGCAATTTCTGCGGAAGATGAACAGGAATAGCGAGAACCAATGAGAGACTAGCTGGAGGTGTCTGGACGGGCAAATTTAACTCTCATTTCCCACCAGGAAGAGGAATTAACCAAAGGCTCAGCGTGCCGTGCCGGAACCAGATTAGGGCCTGAAGCCATCCTGCGGTGTTGCGGCCAGGTCACAAGAAAGCGAGTTGAAGAAAGGAGCTCAGGGGCACTGTAATTCACAAACCTGCAGAGTTATAAATGACAGCTATCGTCCAAAAATAGACTGAAGTAAGGCTGCCAAGAGGACTTGAAAGCGGGGCAGAATTGCAGGAAACCGATTTCAGGAGGTAGACTGGAATTGCATTGAAAGCATAGGAAAAGAGGCAGAACGTCCACAATGATGCACTTGGCCAAAAAGGGCGTATGCGTTTTTTCCTGAATATATTCAGGAAAAAACGCATACGCCCTTTTTGGCCAACCAAGCAAGCTTGCAAAGGAAATCTGCACTACAATGAAGTCTCACTTCCCCCCGGTCAAAAGGGCCATCTGAAAAAAGTGTAAAATCCAGAAAGGCAGGACAGGCCATGGAGAACTGGGAGCCTTGTTATGCTGATGGGTGGGATGTAAATTGCCAACAGACACTCGGGAGAAGTGTATGGTGTTTCCTGAAACATCTAAAAAACAAAGCAACAGAGCCTAGGGCACTGCCACTTATGGTCCTATAGCTTAGGGAAATTAAAATCAAAAAGACACAGCCACCCCAAAGTTTGGGACGCCTCTGTTTACAAGAACCTCGTTTACAGTACAAGTTCAACATCGCAGAAAGTGAAAAATGGATAAAGAAGTTGTGGTATTTACTTACAAAGCAATATCACTCAGCAATGAAATCTATGTCATCAGGCCCTTAGCATCACAATGAGTGGATTCAGGTATGATGATTCTACCTGAAATAAGTCACACAGAAAAAGAAACATCATAAGATATCAGTAATACACGGAATGCAAATTTGGCTACACAGGAACTGAATTACAGAACAGAAGAGGGTCTCAAATTTAGAAAACCAACTTATGCTTGCTTAAGGGTAAAGGTGAGTTGGGGTGCTGCATAAAACCAGAGATTGAAATGAGCACAGATAAAGTTCCTTAAGTCAAATATGGAATAGACAAGAGCTACTCCTTGCTCAACGAAATGGACTCAACACCGCATATTAAACGCCTAAGAATGTACCTGACTAGTAAGTATCGTAAAACCTATGGATTGCTATGTCTCCAAAAGAGAATCAAGCATGTGTACAGGGGCATAAACGCAGCAGTGATAGGATTGGAGAGGTTCGGTGAGCAAATGAAGACCCTTTGAAGTCATATTGCATGGTACCCATTACACGGGTCTCAACTCTCCAGGTTTAAGGTATTCTTCCTTCAGCTAAAACATGCATGTGGAACCCAAGTATGATCAACCATGTGAACGGGAGACGTGTTCAAATATGTCTCAGTTTTCCTCCCCTGGTACTCGGGTGCAACATTCCAGACGCTTTACTAACACTCTCCCCACTTGGAGAGTCAGCGCCTTTAACCTCCTGTTTGGCCCAGTTTGCAATTTCTGCGGAAGATGAACAGGAATAGCGAGAACCAATGAGAGGCTAGCTGGAGGTGTCTGGACGGGCAAATTTAACTCTCATTTCCCACCAGGAAGAGGAAATAACCAAAGGCTCAGCATGCCGTACTGGAACCAGATTAGGGCCTGAAGCCATCCTGCGGTGTTGCGGCCAGCTCAAAGGAAAGCGAGTTGAAGAAAGGAGCTCAGGGGCACTGTAATTCACAAACCTGCAGAGTTATAAATGACAGCTATCGTCCAAAAATAGACTGAAGTAAGGCTGCCAAGAGGACTTGAAAGCGGGGCAGAATTGCAGGAAACCGATTTCAGGAGGTAGACTGGAATTGCATTGAAAGCATAGGAAAAGAGGCAGAACGTCCACAATGATGCACTTGGCCAAAAAGGGCGTATGCGTTTTTTCCTGAATATATTCAGGAAAAAACGCATACGCCCTTTTTGGCCAACCAAGCAAGCTTGCAAAGGAAATCTGCACTACAATGAAGTCTCACTTCCCCCCGGCCAAAAGGGCCATCTGAAAAAAGTGTAAAATCCAGAAAGGCAACAGGCCATTGAGAATTGGGAGCCTTGTTATGCTGATGGGCGGTATGTAAATTGCCAACAGACACTTGGGAGAAGTGTATGGTCTTTCCTGAAACATCTAAAAAACAAAGCAACAGAGCCTAGGGCACTTCCACTTATGGTCCTATAGCTTAGGGAAATTAAAATCAAAAAGACACAGCCACCCCAAAGTTTGGAACGGCTCTGTTTACAAGAACCTCGTTTACAGTACAAGTTCAACATCGCAGAAAGTGAAAAATGGATAAAGAAGTTGTGGTATTTACTTACAAAGCAATATCACTCAGCAATGAAATCTGTGTCATCAGGCCCTTAGCAGCACAATGAGTGGATTCAGGTATGATGATTCTAACTGAAATAAGTCACACAGAAAAAGAAACATCATAAGATATCAGTAATACACGGAATGTAAACTTGGCTACACAGGAACTGAATTACAGAACAGAACAGGGTCTCAAATTTAGAAAACCAACTTATTCTTGCTTAAGGGTAAAGGTGAGTTGGGGTGCTGCATAAAAACAGAGATTGAAATGAGCACAGATAAAGTTCCTTAAGCCAAATATGGAATAGACAAGAGCTACTCCTTGCTCAGCGAAATTGACTCAACACCGCATATTAAACGCCTAAGAATGTACCTGACTAGTAAGTATCTTAAAACCTATGGATTGCTATGTCTCCGAAAGAGAATCAAGCATGTGTACAGGGGCATAAACGCAGCAGTGATAGGATTGGAGAGGTTCGGTGAGCAAATGAAGACCCTTTGAAGTCATATTGCATGGTACGCATTACACGGGTCTCAACTCTCCAGGTTTAAGGTATTCTTCCTTCAGCTAAAACATGCATGTGGAACCTAGAGTATGATCAACCATGTGATCGGGAGACGTGTTCAAATATGTCTCAGTTTTCCTCCCCTGGAACTCGGGTGCAACATTCCAGACGCTTTACTAACACTCTCCCCACTTGGAGAGTCAGCGCCTTTAACCTCCTGTTTGGCCCAGTTTGCAATTTCTGCGGAAGATGAACAGGAATAGCGAGAACCAATGAGAGACTAGCTGGAGGTGTCTGGACGGGCAAATTTAACTCTCATTTCCCACCAGGAAGAGGAATTAACCAAAGGCTCAGCGTGCCGTGCCGGAACCAGATTAGGGCCTGAAGCCATCCTGCGGTGTTGCGGCCAGGTCACAAGAAAGCGAGTTGAAGAAAGGAGCTCAGGGGCACTGTAATTCACAAACCTGCAGAGTTATAAATGACAGCTATCGTCCAAAAATAGACTGAAGTAAGGCTGCCAAGAGGACTTGAAAGCGGGGCAGAATTGCAGGAAACCGATTTCAGGAGGTAGACTGGAATTGCATTGAAAGCATAGGAAAAGAGGCAGAACGTCCACAATGATGCACTTGGCCAAAAAGGGCGTATGCGTTTTTTCCTGAATATATTCAGGAAAAAACGCATACGCCCTTTTTGGCCAACCAAGCAAGCTTGCAAAGGAAATCTGCACTACAATGAAGTCTCACTTCCCCCCGGTCAAAAGGGCCATCTGAAAAAAGTGTAAAATCCAGAAAGGCAGGACAGGCCATGGAGAACTGGGAGCCTTGTTATGCTGATGGGCGGGATGTAAATTGCCAACAGACACTCGGGAGAAGTGTATGGTGTTTCCTGAAATATCTAAAAAACAAAGCAACAGAGCCTAGGGCACTGCCACTTATGGTCCTATAGCTTAGGGAAATTAAAATCAAAAAGACACAGCCACCCCAAAGTTTGGGACGCCTCTGTTTACAAGAACCTCGTTTACAGTACAAGTTCAACATCGCAGAAAGTGAAAAATGGATAAAGAAGTTGTGGTATTTACTTACAAAGCAATATCACTCAGCAATGAAATCTATGTCATCAGGCCCTTAGCATCACAATGAGTGGATTCAGGTATGATGATTCTACCTGAAATAAGTCACACAGAAAAAGAAACATCATAAGATATCAGTAATACACGGAATGCAAATTTGGCTACACAGGAACTGAATTACAGAACAGAACAGGGTCTCAAATTTAGAAAACCAACTTATGCTTGCTTAAGGGTAAAGGTGAGTTGGGGTGCTGCATAAAACCAGAGATTGAAATGAGCACAGATAAAGTTCCTTAAGTCAAATATGGAATAGACAAGAGCTACTCCTTGCTCAACGAAATGGACTCAACACCGCATATTAAACGCCTAAGAATGTACCTGACTAGTAAGTATCGTAAAACCTATGGATTGCTATGTCTCCAAAAGAGAATCAAGCATGTGTACAGGGGCATAAACGCAGCAGTGATAGGATTGGAGAGGTTCGGTGAGCAAATGAAGACCCTTTGAAGTCATATTGCATGGTACCCATTTCACGGGTCTCAACTCTCCAGGTTTAAGGTATTCTTCCTTCAGCTAAAACATGCATGTGGAACCCAAGTATGATCAACCATGTGAACGGGAGACGTGTTCAAATATGTCTCAGTTTTCCTCCCCTGGTACTCGGGTGCAACATTCCAGACGCTTTACTAACACTCTCCCCACTTGGAGAGTCAGCGCCTTTAACCTCCTGTTTGGCCCAGTTTGCAATTTCTGCGGAAGATGAACAGGAATAGCGAGAACCAATGAGAGGCTAGCTGGAGGTGTCTGGAAGGGCAAATTTAACTCTCATTTCCCACCAGGAAGAGGAAATAACCAAAGGCTCAGCATGCCGTACCGGAACCAGATTAGGGCCTGAAGCCATCCTGCGGTGTTGCGGCCAGCTCAAAGGAAAGCGAGTTGAAGAAAGGAGCTCAGGGGCACTGTAATTCACAAAACTGCAGAGTTATAAATGAGAGCTATCGTCCAAAAATAGACTGAAGTAAGGCTGCCAAGAGGACTTGAAAGCGGGGCAGAATTGCAGGAAACCGATTTCAGGAGGTAGACTGGAATTGCATTGAAAGCATAGGAAAAGAGGCAGAACGTCCACAATGATGCACTTGGCCAAAAAGGGCGTATGCGTTTTTTCCTGAATATATTCAGGAAAAAACGCATACGCCCTTTTTGGCCAACCAAGCAAGCTTGCAAAGGAAATCTGCACTACAATGAAGTCTCACTTCCCCCCGGTCAAAAGGGCCATCTGAAAAAAGTGTAAAATCCAGAAAGACAAGACAGGCCATGGAGAACTGGAAGCCTTGTTATGCTGATGGGCGGGATGTAAATTGCCAACAACCACTCGGGAGAAGTGTATGGTGTTTCCTGAAACATCTAAAAAACAAAGCAACAGAACCTAGGGCACTTCCACTTATGGTCCTATAGCTTAGGGAAATTAAAATCAAAAAGACACAGCCACCCCAAAGTTTGGAACGGATCTGTTTACAAGAACCTCGTTTACAGTACAAGTTCAACATCGCAGAAAGTGAAAAATGGATAAAGAAGTTGTGGTATTTACTTACAAAGCAATATCACTCAGCAATGAAATCTGTGTCATCAGGCCCTTAGCAGCACAATGAGTGGATTCAGGTACGATGATTCTAACTGAAATAAGTCACACAGAAAAAGAAACATCATAAGATATCACTAATACACGGAATGTAAACTTGGCTACACAGGAACTGAATTCCAAAACAGAACAGGGTCTCAAATTTAGAAAACCAACTTATGCTTGCTTAACGGTAAAGGTGAGTTGGGGTGCTGCATAAAACCAGAGATTGAAATGAGCACAGATAAAGTTCCTTAAGCCAAATATGGAATAGACAAGAGCTACTCCTTGCTCAACGAAATGGACTCAACACCCCATATTAAACGCCTAAGAATGTACCTGACTAGTAAGTATCTTAAAACCTATGGATTGCTATGTCTCCAAAAGAGAATCAAGCATGTGTACAGGGGCATAAACGCAGCAGTGATAGGATTGGAGAGGTTCGGTGAGCAAATGAAGACCCTTTGAAGTCATATTGCATGGTACCCATTCCACGGGTCTCAACTCTCCAAGTTTAAGGTATTCTTCCTTCAGCTAAAACATGCATGTGGAACCCAAGTATGATCAACCATGTGAACGGGAGACGTGTTCAAATATGTCTCAGTTTTCCTCCCCTGGTACTCGGGTGCAACATTCCAGACGCTTTACTAACACTCTCCCCACTTGGAGAGTCAGCGCCTTTAACCTCCTGTTTGGCCCAGTTTGCAATTTCTGCGGAAGATGAACAGGAATAGCGAGAACCAATGAGAGACTAGCTGGAGGTGTCTGGACGGGCAAATTTAACTCTCATTTCCCACCAGGAAGAGGAATTAACCAAAGGCTCAGCGTGCCGTGCCGGAACCAGATTAGGGCCTGAAGCCATCCTGCGGTGTTGCGGCCAGCTCAAAAGAAAGCGAGTTGAAGAAAGGAGCTCAGGGGCACTGTAATTCACAAACCTGCAGAGTTATAAATGACAGCTATCGTCCAAAAATAGACTGAAGTAAGGCTGCCAAGAGGACTTGAAAGCGGGGCAGAATTGCAGGAAACCGATTTCAGGAGGTAGACTGGAATTGCATTGAAAGCATAGGAAAAGAGGCAGAACGTCCACAATGATGCACTTGGCCAAAAAGGGCGTATGCATTTTTTCCTGAATATATTCAGGAAAAAACGCATGCGCCCTTTTTGGCCAACCAAGCAAGCTTGCAAAGGAAATCTGCACTACAATGAAGTCTCACTTCCCCCCGGTCAAAAGGGCCATCTGAAAAAAGTGTAAAATCCAGAAAGGGAGGACAGGCCATGGAGAACTGGGAGCCTTGTTATGCTGATGGGCGGGATGTAAATTGCCAACAGACACTCGGGAGAAGTGTATGGTGTTTCCTGAAACATCTAAAAAACAAAGCAACAGAGCCTAGGGCACTGCCACTTATGGTCCTATACCTTAGGGAAATTAAAATCAAAAAGACACAGCCACCCCAAAGTTTGGGACGCCTCTGTTTACAAGAACCTCGTTTACAGTACAAGTTCAACATCGCAGAAAGTGAAAAATGGATAAAGAAGTTGTGGTATTTACTTACAAAGCAATATCACTCAGCAATGAAATCTATGTCATCAGGCCCTTAGCATCACAATGAGTGGATTCAGGTATGATGATACTACCTGAAATAAGTCACACAGAAAAAGAAACATCATAAGATATCAGTAATACACGGAATGTAAACTTGGCTACACAGGAACTGAATTACAGAACAGAACAGGGACTCAAATTTAGAAAACCAACTTATGCTTGCTTAAGGGTAAAGGTGAGTTGGGGTGCTGCATAAAACCAGAGATTGAAATGAGCACAGATAAAGTTCCTTAAGTCAAATATGGAATAGACCAGAGCTACTCCTTGCTCAACGAAATGGACTCAACACCGCATATTAAACGCCTAAGAATGTACCTGACTAGTAAGTATCGTAAAACCTATGGATTGCTATGTCTCCAAAAGAGAATCAAGCATGTGTACAGGGGCATAAACGCAGCAGTGATAGGATTGGAGAGGTTCGGTGAGCAAATGAAGACCCTTTGAAGTCATATTGCATGGTACCCATTACACGGGTCTCAACTCTCCAGGTTTAAGGTATTCTTCCTTCAGCTAAAACATGCATGTGGAACCCAAGTATGATCAAACATGTGAACGGGAGACGTGTTCAAATATGTCTCAGTTTTCCTCCCCTGGTACTCGGGTGCAACATTCCAGACGCTTTACTAACACTCTCCCCACTTGGAGAGTCAGCGCCTTTAACCTCCTGTTTGGCCCAGTTTGCAATTTCTGCGGAAGATGAACAGGAATAGCGAGAACCAATGAGAGACTATCTGGAGGTGTCTGGACGGGCAAATTTAACTCTCATTTCCCACCAGGAAGAGGAAATAACCAAAGGCTCAGCGTGCCGTGCCGGAACCAGATTAGGGCCTGAAGCCATCCTGCGGTGTTGCGGCCAGGTCACAAGAAAGCGAGTTGAAGAAAGGAGCTCAGGGGCACTGTAATTCACAAACCTGCAGACTTATAAATGACATCTATCGTCCAAAAATAGACTGAAGTAAGGCTGCCAAGAAGACTTGAAAGCGGGGCAGAATTGCAGGAAACCGATTTCAGGAGGTAGACTGGAATTGCATTGAAAGCATAGGAAAAGAGGCAGAACGTCCACAATGATGCACTTGGCCAAAAAGGGCGTATGCGTTTTTTCCTGAATATATTCAGGAAAAAACGCATACGCCCTTTTTGGCCAACCAAGCAAGCTTGCAAAGGAAATCTGCACTACAATGAAGTCTCACTTCCCCCCGGCCAAAAGGGCCATCTGAAAAAAGTGTAAAATCCAGAAAGGCAACAGGCCATTGAGAATTGGGAACCTTGTTATGCTGATGGGCGGTATGTAAATTGCCAACAGACACTTGGGAGAAGTGTATGGTGTTTCCTGAAACATCTAAAAAACAAAGCAACAGAGCCTAGGGCACTTCCACTTATGGTCCTATAGCTTAGGGAAATTAAAATCAAAAAGACACAGCCACCCCAAAGTTTGGAACGGCTCTGTTTACAAGAACCTCGTTTACAGTACAAGTTCAACATCGCAGAAAGTGAAAAATGGATAAAGAAGTTGTGGTATTTACTTACAAAGCAATATCACTCAGCAATGAAATCTGTGTCATCAGGCCCTTAGCAGCACAATGAGTGGATTCAGGTATGATGATTCTAACTGAAGTAAGTCACACAGAAAAAGAAACATCATAAGATATCAGTAATACACGGAATGTAAACTTGGCTACACAGGAACTGAATTACAGAACAGAACAGGGACTCAAATTTAGAAAACCAACTTATGCTTGCTTAAGGGTAAAGGTGAGTTGGGGTGCTGCATAAAACCAGAGATTGAAATGAGCACAGATAAAGTTCCTTAAGTCAAATATGGAATAGACAAGAGCTACTCCTTGCTCAACGAAATGGACTCAACACCGCATATTAAACGCCTAAGAATGTACCTGACTAGTAAGTATCTTAAAACCTATGGATTGCTATGTCTCCGAAAGAGAATCAAGCATGTGTACAGGGGCATAAATGCAGCAGTGATAGGATTGGAGAGGTTCGGTGAGCAAATGAAGACCCTTTGAAGTCATATTGCATGGTACCCATTCCACGGGTTTCAACTACCCAGGTTTAAGGTATTCTTCCTTCAGCTAAAACATGCATGTGGAACCTAGAGTATGATCAACCATGTGATCGGGAGACGTGTTCAAATATGTCAGTTTTCGTACCCTGGTACTCGGGTACAACATTCCAGACGCTTTACTAACACTCTCCCGACTTGGAGAGTCAGTCCCTTTAACCTCCTGTTTCGCACAGTTTGCAATTTCTGCGGAAGATGAACAGGAATAGCGAGAACCAATGGAGACTAGCTGGAGGTGTCTGGACGGGCAAATTTAACTCTCATTTCCCACCAGGAAGAGGAATTAACCAAAGGCTCAGCGTGCCGTACCGGAACCAGATTAGGGCCTGAAGCCATCCTGCGGTGTTGCGGCCAGCTCAAAAGAAAGCGAGTTGAAGAAAGGAGCCCAGTGGCACTGTAATTCACAAACCTGCAGAGTTATAAATGACAGCTATCGTCCAAAAGTACACTGAAGTAAGGCTGCCAAGAGGACTTGAAAGCGGGGCAGAATTGCAGGAAACCGATTTCAGGAGGTAGACTGGAATTGCATTGAAAGCATAGGAAAAGAGGCAGAACGTCCACAATGATGCACTTGGCCAAAAAGGGCGTATGCGTTTTTTCCTGAATATATTCAGGAAAAAACGCATACGCCCTTTTTGGCCAACCAAGCAAGCTTGCAAAGGAAATCTGCACTACAATGAAGTCTCACTTCCCTCCGGTCAAAAGGGCCATCTGAAAAAAGTGTAAAATCCAGAAAGGCAGGACAGGCCATGGAGAACTGGGAGCCTTGTTATGCTGATGGGCGGGATGTAAATTGCCAACAACCACTTGGGAGAAGTGTATGGTGTTTCCTGAAACATCTAAAAAACAAAGCAACAGAGCCTAGGGCACTGCCACTTATGGTCCTATAGCTTAGGGAAATTAAATTCAAAAAGACACAGCCACCCCAAAGTTTGGAACGGCTCTGTTTACAAGAACCTCGTTTACAGTACAAGTTCAACATTGCAGAAAGTGAAAAATGGATAAAAAACTTGTCGTACTTACGTACAATGCAGTATCACTCAGCAATGAAATCTGTGTCATCAGGACCGTAGCAGCATAATGAGTGGATTCAGGTACGATGATTCTAACTGAAATAAGTCACACAGAAAAAGAAACATCATAAGATATCACTAATACACGGAATGTAAACTTGGCTACACAGGAACTGCATTCCAAAACAGAACAGGGTCTCAAATTTAGAAAACCAACTTATGCTTGCTTAAGGGGAAAGGTGAGTTGGGGTGCTACATAAAACCAGAGATTGAAATGAGCACAGATAAAGTTCCTTAAGCCAAATATGGAATAGACAAGAGCTACTCCTTGCTCAACGAAATGGACTCAACACCCCATATTAAACGCCTAAGAATGTACCTGACTAGTAAGTATCTTAAAACCTATGGATTGCTATGTCTCCGAAAGAGAATCAAGCATGTGTACAGGGGCATAAACGCAGCAGTGATAGGATTGGAGAGGTTCGGTGAGCAAATGAAGACCCTTTGAAGTCATATTGCATGGTACCCATTCCACGGGTCTCAACTCTCCAAGTTTAAGGTATTCTTCCTTCAGCTAAAACATGCATGTGGAACCCAAGTATGATCAACCATGTGAACGGGAGACGTGTTCAAATATGTCTCAGTTTTCCTCCCCTGGTACTCGGGTACAACATTCCAGACGCTTTACTAACACTCTTCCGACTTGGAGAGTCAGTCCCTTTAACCTCCTGTTTGGCCCAGTTTGCAATTTCTGTGGAAGATGAACAGGAATAGTGAGAACCAATGAGAGACTAGCTGGAGGTGTCTGGACGGGCAAATTTAACTCTCATTTCCCACCAGGAAGAGGAATTAACCAAAGGCTCAGCGTGCCGTGCCGGAACCAGATTAGGGCCTGAATCCATCCTGCGGTGTTGCGGCCAGGTCACAAGAAAGCGAGTTGAAGAAAGGAGCTCAGGGGCACTGTAATTCACAAACCTGCAGAGTTATAAATGACAGCTATCGTCCAAAAATAGACTGAAGTAAGGCTGCCAAGAGGACTTGAAAGCGGGGCAGAATTGCAGGAAACCGATTTCAGGAGGTAGACTGGAATTGCATTGAAAGCATAGGAAAAGAGGCAGAACGTCCTCAATGATGCACCTGGCCAAAAACGGCGTATGCGTTTTTTCCTGAATATATTCAAGAAAAAACGCATACGCCCTTTTTGGCCAACCAAGCAAGCTTGCAAAGGAAATCTGCACTACAATGAAGTCTCACTTCCCCCCGGTCAAAAGGGCCATCTGAAAAAAGTGTAAAATCCAGAAAGGCAGGACAGGCCATGGACAACTGGGAGCCTTGTTATGCTGATGGGCGGGATGTAAATTGCCAACAGACACTCGGGAGAAGTGTATGGTGTTTCCTGAAACATCTAAAAAACAAAGCAACAGAGCCTAGGGCACTTCCACTTATGGTCCTATAGCTTAGGGAAATTAAAATCAAAAAGACACAGCCACCCCAAACTTTCGAATGGCTCTGTTTACAAGAACCTCGTTTACAGTACAAGTTCAACATCGCAGAAAGTGAAAAATGGATAAAGAAGTTGTGGTATTTACTTACAAAGCAATATCACTCAGCAATGAAATCTGTGTCATCAGGCCCATAGCAGCACAATGAGTGGATTCAGGTATGATGATTCTAACTGAAATAAGTCACACAGAAAAAGAAACATCATAAGATATCAGTAATACACGGAATGTAAACTTGGCTACACAGGAACTGAATTACAGAACAGAACAGGGTCTCAAATTTAGAAAAACAACTTATGCTTGCTTAAGGGGAAAGGTGAGTTGGGGTGCTGCATAAAACCAGAGATTGAAATGAGCACAGATAAAGTTCCTTAAGTCAAATATGGAATAGACAAGAGCTACTCCTTGCTCAACGAAATGGACTCAACACCGCATATTAAACGCCTAAGAATGTACCTGACTAATAAGTATCGGAAAACCTATGGATTGCTATGTCTCCAAAAGAGAATCAAGCATGTGTACAGGGGCATAAACGCAGCAGTGATAGGATTGGAGAGGTTCGGTGAGCAAATGAAGACCCTTTGAAGTCATATTGCATGGTACGCATTACACGGGTCTCAACTCTCCAGGTTTAAGGTATTCTTCCTTCAGCTAAAACATGCATGTGGAACCTAGAGTATGATCAACCATGTGATCGGGAGACGTGTTCAAATATGTCTCAGTTTTCCTCCCCTGGTACTCGGGTGCAACATTCCAGACGCTTTACTAACACTCTCCCGACTTGGAGAGTCAGTCCCTTTAACCTCCTGTTTGGCCCAGTTTGCAAATTCTGCGGAAGATGAACAGGAATAGCGAGAACCAATGAGAGACTAGCTGGAGGTGTCTGGACGGGCAAATTTAACTCTCATTTCCCACCAGGAAGAGGGATTAACCAAAGGCTCAGCGTGCCGTGCCAGAACCAGATTAGGGCCTGAAGCCATCCTGCGGTGTTGCGGCCAGGTCACAAGAAAGCGAGTTGAAGAAAGGAGCTCAGGGGCACTGTAATTCACAAACCTGCAGAGTTATAAATGACAGCTATCGTCCAAAAATAGACTGAAGTAAGGCTGCCAAGAGGACTTGAAAGCGGGGCAGAATTGCAGGAAACCGATTTCAGGAGGTAGACTGGAATTGCATTGAAAGCATAGGAAAAGAGGCAGAACGTCCACAATGATGCACTTGGCCAAAAAGGGCGTATGCGTTTTTTCCTGAATATATTCAGGAAAAAACGCATACGCCCTTTTTGGCCAACCAAGCAAGCTTGCAAAGGAAATCTGCACTACAATGAAGTCTCACTTCCCCCCGGCCAAAAGGGCCATCTGAAAAATTGTAAAATCCAGAAAGGCAACAGGCCCTTGAGAACTGGGAGCCTTGTTATGCTGATGGGCGGGATGTAAATTGCCAACAGACACCTGCTAGAAGTGTATGGTGTTTCCTGAAACATCTAAAAAACAAAGCAACAGAGCCTAGGGCACTGCCACTTATGGTCCTATAGCTTAGGGAAATTAAATTCAAAAAGACACAGCCACCCCAAAGTTTGGAACGGCTCTGTTTACAAGAACCTCGTTTACAGTACAAGTTCAACATTGCAGAAAGTGAAAAATGGATAAAAAACTTGTCGTACTTACGTACAATGCAGTATCACTCAGCAATGAAATCTGTGTCATCAGGACCGTAGCAGCATAATGAGTGGATTCAGGTACGATGATTCTAACTGAAATAAGTCACACAGAAAAAGAAACATCATAAGATATCACTAATACACGGAATGTAAACTTGGCTACACAGGAACTGCATTCCAAAACAGAACAGGGTCTCAAATTTAGAAAACCAACTTATGCTTGCTTAAGGGGAAAGGTGAGTTGGGGTGCTACATAAAACCAGAGATTGAAATGAGCACAGATAAAGTTCCTTAAGCCAAATATGGAATAGACAAGAGCTACTCCTTGCTCAACGAAATGGACTCAACACCCCATATTAAACGCCTAAGAATGTACCTGACTAGTAAGTATCTTAAAACCTATGGATTGCTATGTCTCCGAAAGAGAATCAAGCATGTGTACAGGGGCATAAACGCAGCAGTGATAGGATTGGAGAGGTTCGGTGAGCAAATGAAGACCCTTTGAAGTCATATTGCATGGTACCCATTCCACGGGTCTCAACTCTCCAAGTTTAAGGTATTCTTCCTTCAGCTAAAACATGCATGTGGAACCCAAGTATGATCAACCATGTGAACGGGAGACGTGTTCAAATATGTCTCAGTTTTCCTCCCCTGGTACTCGGGTACAACATTCCAGACGCTTTACTAACACTCTTCCGACTTGGAGAGTCAGTCCCTTTAACCTCCTGTTTGGCCCAGTTTGCAATTTCTGTGGAAGATGAACAGGAATAGTGAGAACCAATGAGAGACTAGCTGGAGGTGTCTGGACGGGCAAATTTAACTCTCATTTCCCACCAGGAAGAGGAATTAACCAAAGGCTCAGCGTGCCGTGCCGGAACCAGATTAGGGCCTGAATCCATCCTGCGGTGTTGCGGCCAGGTCACAAGAAAGCGAGTTGAAGAAAGGAGCTCAGGGGCACTGTAATTCACAAACCTGCAGAGTTATAAATGACAGCTATCGTCCAAAAATAGACTGAAGTAAGGCTGCCAAGAGGACTTGAAAGCGGGGCAGAATTGCAGGAAACCGATTTCAGGAGGTAGACTGGAATTGCATTGAAAGCATAGGAAAAGAGGCAGAACGTCCTCAATGATGCACCTGGCCAAAAACGGCGTATGCGTTTTTTCCTGAATATATTCAAGAAAAAACGCATACGCCCTTTTTGGCCAACCAAGCAAGCTTGCAAAGGAAATCTGCACTACAATGAAGTCTCACTTCCCCCCGGTCAAAAGGGCCATCTGAAAAAAGTGTAAAATCCAGAAAGGCAGGACAGGCCATGGACAACTGGGAGCCTTGTTATGCTGATGGGCGGGATGTAAATTGCCAACAGACACTCGGGAGAAGTGTATGGTGTTTCCTGAAACATCTAAAAAACAAAGCAACAGAGCCTAGGGCACTTCCACTTATGGTCCTATAGCTTAGGGAAATTAAAATCAAAAAGACACAGCCACCCCAAACTTTCGAATGGCTCTGTTTACAAGAACCTCGTTTACAGTACAAGTTCAACATCGCAGAAAGTGAAAAATGGATAAAGAAGTTGTGGTATTTACTTACAAAGCAATATCACTCAGCAATGAAATCTGTGTCATCAGGCCCATAGCAGCACAATGAGTGGATTCAGGTATGATGATTCTAACTGAAATAAGTCACACAGAAAAAGAAACATCATAAGATATCAGTAATACACGGAATGTAAACTTGGCTACACAGGAACTGAATTACAGAACAGAACAGGGTCTCAAATTTAGAAAAACAACTTATGCTTGCTTAAGGGGAAAGGTGAGTTGGGGTGCTGCATAAAACCAGAGATTGAAATGAGCACAGATAAAGTTCCTTAAGTCAAATATGGAATAGACAAGAGCTACTCCTTGCTCAACGAAATGGACTCAACACCGCATATTAAACGCCTAAGAATGTACCTGACTAATAAGTATCGGAAAACCTATGGATTGCTATGTCTCCAAAAGAGAATCAAGCATGTGTACAGGGGCATAAACGCAGCAGTGATAGGATTGGAGAGGTTCGGTGAGCAAATGAAGACCCTTTGAAGTCATATTGCATGGTACGCATTACACGGGTCTCAACTCTCCAGGTTTAAGGTATTCTTCCTTCAGCTAAAACATGCATGTGGAACCTAGAGTATGATCAACCATGTGATCGGGAGACGTGTTCAAATATGTCTCAGTTTTCCTCCCCTGGTACTCGGGTGCAACATTCCAGACGCTTTACTAACACTCTCCCGACTTGGAGAGTCAGTCCCTTTAACCTCCTGTTTGGCCCAGTTTGCAAATTCTGCGGAAGATGAACAGGAATAGCGAGAACCAATGAGAGACTAGCTGGAGGTGTCTGGACGGGCAAATTTAACTCTCATTTCCCACCAGGAAGAGGGATTAACCAAAGGCTCAGCGTGCCGTGCCAGAACCAGATTAGGGCCTGAAGCCATCCTGCGGTGTTGCGGCCAGGTCACAAGAAAGCGAGTTGAAGAAAGGAGCTCAGGGGCACTGTAATTCACAAACCTGCAGAGTTATAAATGACAGCTATCGTCCAAAAATAGACTGAAGTAAGGCTGCCAAGAGGACTTGAAAGCGGGGCAGAATTGCAGGAAACCGATTTCAGGAGGTAGACTGGAATTGCATTGAAAGCATAGGAAAAGAGGCAGAACGTCCACAATGATGCACTTGGCCAAAAAGGGCGTATGCGTTTTTTCCTGAATATATTCAGGAAAAAACGCATACGCCCTTTTTGGCCAACCAAGCAAGCTTGCAAAGGAAATCTGCACTACAATGAAGTCTCACTTCCCCCCGGCCAAAAGGGCCATCTGAAAAATTGTAAAATCCAGAAAGGCAACAGGCCCTTGAGAACTGGGAGCCTTGTTATGCTGATGGGCGGGATGTAAATTGCCAACAGACACCTGCTAGAAGTGTATGGTGTTTCCTGAAACATCTAAAAAACAAAGCAACAGAGCCTAGGGCACTTCCACTTATGGTCCTATAGCTTAGGGAAATTAAAATCAAAAAGACACAGCCACCCCAAAGTTTGGAACGGCTCTGTTTACAAGAACCTCGTTTACAGTACATGTTCAACATCACAGAAAGTGAAAAATGGATAAAGAAGTTGTGGTATTTACTTACAAAGCAATATCACTCAGCAATGAAATCTGTGTCATCAGGCCCTTAGCAGCACAATGAGTGGATTCAGGTATGATGATTCTAACTGAAGTAAGTCACACAGAAAAAGAAACATCATAAGATATCAGTAATACACGGAATGTAAACTTGGCTACACAGGAACTGAATTACAGAACAGAACAGGGACTCAAATTTAGAAAACCAACTTATGCTTGCTTAAGGGTAAAGGTGAGTTGGGGTGCTGCATAAAACCAGAGATTGAAATGAACACAGATAAAGTTCCTTAAGTCAAATATGGAATAGACAAGAGCTACTCCTTGCTCAACGAAATGGACTCAACACCGCATATTAAACGCCTAAGAATGTACCTGACTAGTAAGTATCTTAAAACCTATGGATTGCTATGTCTCCGAAGGAGAATCAAGCATGTGTACAGGGGCATAAATGCAGCAGTGATAGCATTGGAGAGGTTCGGTGAGCAAATGAAGACCCTTTGAAGTCATATTGCATGGTACCCATTCCACGGGTTTCAACTACCCAGGTTTAAGGTATTCTTCCTTCAGCTAAAACATGCATGTGGAACCTAGAGTATGATCAACCATGTGATCAGGAGACGTGTTCAAATATGTCAGTTTTCGTACCCTGGTACTCGGGTGCAACATTCCAGACGCTTTACTAACACTCTCCCGACTTGGAGAGTCAGTCCCTTTAACCTCCTGTTTGGCCCAGTTTGCAATTTCTGCGGAAGATGAACAGGAATAGCGAGAACCAATGAGAGGCTAGCTGAAGGTGTCTGGACAGGCAAATTTAACTCTCATTTCCCACCAGGAAGAGGAATTAACCAAAGGCTCAGCGTGCCGTGCCGGAACCAGATTAGGGCCTGAAGCCATCCTGCAGTGTTGCGGCCAGCTCAAAAGAAAGCGAGTTGAAGAAAGGAGCTCAGGGGCACTGTAATTCACAAACCTGCAGAGTTATAAATGACAGCTATCGTCCAAAAATAGACTGAAGTAAGGCTGCCAAGAGGACTTGAAAGCGGGGCAGAATTGCAGGAAACCAATTTCAGGAGGTAGACTGGAATTGCATTGAAAGCATAGGAAAAGAGGCAGAACGTCCACAATGATGCACTTGGCCAAAAAGGGCGTATGCGTTTTTTCCTGAATATATTCAGGAAAAAACGCATACGCCCTTTTTGGCCAACCAAGCAAGCTTGCAAAGGAAATCTGCACTACAATGAAGTCTCACTTCCCCCCGGTCAAAAGGGCCATCTGAAAAAAGTGTAAAATCCAGAAAGACAGGACAGGCCATGGAGAACTGGGAGCCTTGTTATGCTGATGGGCAGGATGTAAATTGCCAACAACCACTCGGGAGAAGTATATGGTGTTTCCTGAAACATCTAAAAAACAAAGCAACAGAACCTAGGGCACTTCCACTTATGGTCCTATAGCTTAGGGAAATTAAAATCAAAAAGACACAGCCCCCCCAAAGTTTGGAATGGCTCTGTTTACAAGAACCTCGTTTACAGTACAAGTTCAACATCGCAGAAAGTGAAAAATGGATAAAGAAGTTGTGGTATTTACTTACAAAGCAATATCACTCAGCAATGAAATCTATGTCATCAGGCCCTTAGCATCACAATGAGTGGATTCAGGTATGATGATTCTAACTGAAATAAGTCACACAGAAAAAGAAACATCATAAGATATCAGTAATACACGGAATGTAAACTTGGCTACACAGGAACTGAATTACAGAACAGAACAGGGTCTCAAATTTAGAAAACCAACTTATGCTTGCTTAAGGGGAAAGGTGAGTTGGGGTGCTGCATAAAACCAGAGATTAAAATGAGCACAGATAAAGTTCCTTAAGTCAAATATGGAATAGACAAGAGCTACTCCTTGCTCAACGAAATGGACTCAACACCGCATATTAAACGCCTAAGAATGTACCTGACTAGTAAGTATCTTAAAACCTATGGATTGCTATGTCTCTGAAAGAGAATCAAGCATGTGTACAGGGGCATAAACGCAGCAGTGATAGGATTGGAGAGGTTCGGTGAGCAAATGAAGACCCTTTGAAGTCATATTGCATGGTACCCATTCCACGGGTTTCAACTACCCAGGTTTAAGGTATTCTTCCTTCAGCTAAAACATGCATGTGGAACCTAGAGTATGATCAACCATGTGATCGGGAGACGTGTTCAAATATGTCTCAGTTTTCCTCCCCTGGTACTCGGGTGCAACATTCCAGACGCTTTACTAACACTCTCCCCACTTGGAGAGTCAGTCCCTTTAACCTCCTGTTTGGCCCAGTTTGCAATTTCTGCGGAAGATGAACAGGAATAGCGAGAACCAATGAGAGGCTAGCTGAAGGTGTCTGGACAGGCAAATTTAACTCTCATTTCCCACCAGGAAGAGGAATTAACCAAAGGCTCAGCGTGCCGTGCCGGAACCAGATTAGGGCCTGAAGCCATCCTGCAGTGTTGCGGCCAGCTCAAAAGAAAGCGAGTTGAAGAAAGGAGCTCAGGGGCACTGTAATTCACAAACCTGCAGAGTTATAAATGACAGCTATCGTCCAAAAATAGACTGAAGTAAGGCTGCCAAGAGGACTTGAAAGCGGGGCAGAATTGCAGGAAACCGATTTCAGGAGGTAGACTGGAATTGCATTGAAAGCATAGGAAAAGAGGCAGAACGTCCACAATGATGCACTTGGCCAAAAAGGGCGTATGCGTTTTTTCCTGAATATATTCAGGAAAAAACGCATACGCCCTTTTTGGCCAACCAAGCAAGCTTGCAAAGGAAATCTGCACTACAATGAAGTCTCACTTCCCCCCGGTCAAAAGGGCCATCTGAAAAAAGTGTAAAATCCAGAAAGGCAGGACAGGCCATGGAGAACTGGGAGCCTTGTTATGCTGATGGGCGGGATGTACATTGCCAACAGACACTCGGGAGAAGTGTATGGTGTTTCCTGAAACATCTAAAAAACAAAGCAACAGAGCCTAGGGCACTGCCACTTATGATCCTATAGCTTAGGGAAATTAAAATCAAAAAGACACAGCCACCCCAAAGTTTGGAACGGCTCTGTTTACAAGAACCTCGTTTACAGTACAAGTTCAACATCCCAGAAAGTGAAAAATGGATAAAGAAGTTGTGGTATTTACTTACAAAGCAATATCACTCAGCAATGAAATCTATGTCATCAGGCCCTTAGCATCACAATGAGTGGATTCAGGTATGATGATTCTAACTGAAATAAGTCACACAGAAAAAGAAACATCATAAGATATCAGTAATACACGGAATGTAAACTTGGCTACACAGGAACTGAATTACAGAACAGAACAGGGTCTCAAATTTAGAAAACCAACTTATGCTTGCTTAAGGGGAAAGGTGAGTTGGGGTGCTGCATAAAACCAGAGATTAAAATGAGCACAGATAAAGTTCCTTAAGTCAAATATGGAATAGACAAGAGCTACTCCTTGCTCAACGAAATGGACTCAACACCGCATATTAAACGCCTAAGAATGTACCTGACTAGTAAGTATCTTAAAACCTATGGATTGCTATGTCTCTGAAAGAGAATCAAGCATGTGTAAAGGGGCATAAACGCAGCAGTGATAGGATTGGAGAGGTTCGGTGAGCAAATGAAGACCCTTTGAAGTCATATTGCATGGTACCCATTCCACGGGTTTCAACTACCCAGGTTTAAGGTATTCTTCCTTCAGCTAAAACATGCATGTGGAACCTAGAGTATGATCAACCATGTGATCGGGAGACGTGTTCAAATATGTCTCAGTTTTCCTCCCCTGGTACTCGGGTGCAACATTCCAGACGCTTTACTAACACTCTCCCCACTTGGAGAGTCAGTCCCTTTAACCTCCTGTTTGGCCCAGTTTGCAATTTCTGCGGAAGATGAACAGGAATAGCGAGAACCAATGAGAGGCTAGCTGAAGGTGTCTGGACAGGCAAATTTAACTCTCATTTCCCACCAGGAAGAGGAATTAACCAAAGGCTCAGCGTGCCGTGCCGGAACCAGATTAGGGCCTGAAGCCATCCTGCAGTGTTGCGGCCAGCTCAAAAGAAAGCGAGTTGAAGAAAGGAGCTCAGGGGCACTGTAATTCACAAACCTGCAGAGTTATAAATGACAGCTATCGTCCAAAAATAGACTGAAGTAAGGCTGCCAAGAGGACTTGAAAGCGGGGCAGAATTGCAGGAAACCGATTTCAGGAGGTAGACTGGAATTGCATTGAAAGCATAGGAAAAGAGGCAGAACGTCCACAATGATGCACTTGGCCAAAAAGGGCGTATGCGTTTTTTCCTGAATATATTCAGGAAAAAACGCATACGCCCTTTTTGGCCAACCAAGCAAGCTTGGAAAGGAAATCTGCACTACAATGAAGTCTCACTTCCCCCCGGTCAAAAGGGCCATCTGAAAAAAGTGTAAAATCCAGAAAGGCAGGACAGGCCATGGAGAACTGGGAGCCTTGTTATGCTGATGGGCGGGATGTAAATTGCCAACAGACACTCAGGAGAAGTGTATGGTGTTTCCTGAAACATCTAAAAAACAAAGCAACACAGCCTAGGGCACTGCCACTTATGATCCTATAGCTTAGGGAAATTAAAATCAAAAAGACACAGCCATCCCAAAGTTTGGAACGGCTCTGTTTACAAGAACCTCGTTTACAGTACAAGTTCAACATCCCAGAAAGTGAAAAATGGATAAAGAAGTTGTGGTATTTACTTACAAAGCAATATCACTCAGCAATGAAATCTATGTCATCAGGCCCTTAGCATCACAATGAGTGGATTCAGGTATGATGATTCTAACTGAAATAAGTCACACAGAAAAAGAAACATCATAAGATATCAGTAATACACGGAATGTAAACTTGGCTACACAGGAACTGAATTACAGAACAGAACAGGGTCTCAAATTTAGAAAACCAACTTATGCTTGCTTAAGGGGAAAGGTGAGTTGGGGTGCTGCATAAAACCAGAGATTGAAATGAGCACAGATAAAGTTCCTTAAGTCAAATATGGAATAGACAAGAGCTACTCCTTGCTCAACGAAATGGACTCAACACCGCATATTAAACGCCTAAGAATGTACCTGACTAGTAAGTATCGTAAAACCTATGGATTGCTATGTCTCCAAAAGAGAATCAAGCATGTGTACAGGGGCATAAACGCAGCAGTGATAGGATTGGAGAGGTTCGGTGAGCAAATGAAGACCCTTTGAAGTCATATTGCATGGTACCCATTACACGGGTCTCAACTCTCCAGGTTTAAGGTATTCTTCCTTCAGCTAAAACATGCATGTGGAACCCAAGTATGATCAACCATGTGAACGGGAGACGTGTTCAAATATGTCTCAGTTTTCCTCCCCTGGTACTCGGGTGCAACATTCCAGACGCTTTACTAACACTCTCCCCACTTGGAGAGTCAGCGCCTTTAACCTCCTGTTTGGCCCAGTTTGCAATTTCTGCGGAAGATGAACAGGAATAGCGAGAACCAATGAGAGACTAGCTGGAGGTGTCTGGACGGGCAAATTTAACTCTCATTTCCCACCAGGAAGAGGAAATAACCAAAGGCTCAGCGTGCCGTGCCGGAACCAGATTAGGGCCTGAAGCCATCCTGCGGTGTTGCGGCCAGGTCACAAGAAAACGAGTTGAAGAAAGGAGCTCAGGGGCACTGTAATTCACAAACCTGCAGAGTTATAAATGACAGCTATCGTCCAAAAATAAACTGAAGTAAGGCTGCCAAGAGGACTTGAAAGCGGGGCAGAATTGCAGGAAACCGATTTCAGGAGGTAGACTGGAATTGCATTGAAAGCATAGGAAAACAGGTAGAACGTCCACAATGATGCACTTGGCCAAAAAGGGCGTATGCGTTTTTTCCTGAATATATTCAGGAAAAAACGCATACGCCCTTTTTGACCAACCAAGCAAGCTTGCAAAGGAAATCTGCACTACAATGAAGTCTCACTTCCCCCCCGGTCAAAAGGGCCATCTGAAAAAAGTGTAAAATGCAGAAAGGCAGGACAGGCCATGGAGAACTGGGAGCCTTGTTATGCTGATGGGCGGGATGTAAATTGCCAACAGACACTCAGGAGAAGTGTATGGTGTTTGCTGAAACATCTAAAAAACAAAGCAACAGAGCCTAGGGCATTGCCACTTATGGTCCTATAGCTTAGGGAAATTAAAATCAAAAAGACACAGCCACCCCAAAGTTTGGGACGCCTCTGTTTACAAGAACCTCGTTTACCGTACAAGTTCAACATCGCAGAAAGTGAAAAATGGATAAAGAAGTTGTGGTATTTACTTACAAAGCAATATCACTCAGCAATGAAATCTGTGTCATCAGGCCCGTAGCAGCACAATGAGTGGATTCAGGTATGATGATTCTAACAGAAGTAAGTCACACAGAAAAAGAAACATCATAAGATATCAGTAATACACGGAATGTAAACTTGGCTACAGAGGAACTGAATTACAGAACAGGACAGGGTCTCAAATTTAGAAAACCAACTTATGCTTGCTTAAGGGTAAAGGTGAGTTGGGGTGCTGCATAAAACCAGAGATTGAAATGAGCACAGATAAAGTTCCTTAAGTCAAATATGGAATAGACAAGAGCTACTCCTTGCTCAACGAAATGGACTCAACACCGCATATTAAATGCCTAAGAATGTACCTGACTAGTAAATATCTTAAAAACCTATGGATTGCTATGTCTCCGAAAGAGAATCAAGCATGTGTACAGGGGCATAAACGCAGCAGTGATAGGATTGGAGAGGTTCGGTGAGCAAATGAAGACCCTTTGAAGTCATATTGCATGGTACCCATTACACGGGTCTTAACTCTCCAGGTTTAAGGTATTCTTCCTTCAACTAAAACATGCATGTGGAACCCAAGTATGATCAACCATGTGAACGGGAGACGTGTTCAAATATGTCTCAGTTTTCCTCCCCTGGTACTCGGGTGCAACATTCCAGACGCTTTACTAACACTCTCCCCACTTGGAGAGTCAGCGCCTTTAACCTCCTGTTTGGCCCAGTTTGCAATTTCTGCGGAAGATGAACAGGAATAGCGAGAACCAATGAGAGACTAGCTGAAGGTGTCTGGACGGGCAAATTTAACTCTCATTTCCCACCAGGAAAAGGAAATAACCAAAGGCTCAGCGTGCCGTGCCGGAACCAGATTAGGGCCTGAAGCCATCCTGCGGTGTTGCTGCCAGGTCACAAGAAAGCAAGTTGAAGAAAGGAGCTCAGGGGCACTGTAATTCACAAACCTGCAGAGTTATAAATGACAGCTATCGTCCAAAAATAGACTGAAGTAAGGCTGCCAAGAGGACTTGAAAGCAGGGCAGAATTGCAGGAAACCGATTTCAGGAGGTAGACTGGAATTGCATTGAAAGCATAGGAAAAGAGGCAGAACGTCCACAATGATGCACTTGGCCAAAAAGGGCGTATGCATTTTTTCCTGAATATATTCAGGAAAAAACGCATACGCCCTTTTTGGCCAACCAAGCAAGCTTGCAAAGGAAATCTGCACTACAATGAAGTCTCACTTCCCCCCGGTCAAAAGGGCCATCTGAAAAAAGTGTAAAATCCAGAAAGGCAGGACAGGCCATGGAGAACTGGGAGTGTTGTTATGCTGATGGGCGGGATGTAAAAACGCATACGCACTTTTTGGCCAACCAAGCAAGCTTGCAAAGGAAATCTGCACTACAATGAAGTCTCACTTCCCCCAGGTCAAAAGGGCCATCTGAAAAAAGTGTAAAATCCAGAAAGGCAGGACAGGCCATGGAGAACTGGGAGCCTTGTTATGCTGATGGGCGGGATGTAAATTGCCAACAACCACTCAGGAGAAGTGTATGGTGTTTCCTGAAACATCTAAAAAACAAAGCAACAGAACCTAGGGCACTTCCACTTATGGTCCTATAGCTTAGGGAAATTAAAATCAAAAAGACACAGCCACCCGAAAGTTTGGAACGGCTCTGTTTACAAGAACCTCGTTTACAGTACAAGTTCAACATCGCAGAAAGTGAAAAATGGATAAAGAAGTTGTGGTATTTACTTACAAAGCAATATCACTCAGCAATGAAATCTGTGTCATCAGGCCCTTAGCAGCACAATGAGTGGATTCAGGTATGATGATTCTAACTGAAATAAGTCACACAGAAAAAGAAACATCATAAGATATCAGTAATACACGGAATGTAAACTTGGCTACACAGGAACTGAATTACAGAACAGAACAGGGTCTCAAATTTAGAAAACCAACTTATGCTTGCTTAAGGGTAAAGGTGAGTTGGGGTGCTGCATAAAACCAGAGATTGAAATGAGCACAGATAAAGTTCCTTAGGCCAAATATGGAATAGACAAGAGCTACTCCTTGCTCAACGAAATGGACTCAACACCGCATATTAAACGCCTAAGAATGTACCTGACTAGTAAGTATCTTAAAACCTATAGATTGCTATGTCTCCGAAAGAGAATCAAGCATGTGTACAGGGGCATAAACGCAGCAGTGATAGGATTCGAGAGGTTCGGTGAGCAAATGAAGACCCTTTGAAGTCATATTGCATGGTACCCATTCCACGGGTTTCAACTACCCAGGTTTTAGGTATTCTTCCTTCAGCTAAAACATGCATGTGGAACCCAGAGTATGATCAACCATGTGATCGGGAGACGTGTTCAAATATGTCTCAGTTTTCCACCCCTGGTACTCGGGTGCAACATTCCAGACGCTTTACTAACACTCTCCCCACTTGGAGAGTCAGCGCCTTTAACCTCCTGTTTGGCCCAGTTTGCAATTTCTGCAGAAGATGAACAGGAATAGTGAGAACCAATGAGAGGCTAGCTGGAGGTGTCTGGACGGGCAAATTTAACTCTCATTTCCCACCATGAGGAGGAAATAACCAAAGGCTCAGCGTGCCGTGCCAGAACCAGATTAGGGCCTGAAGCCATCCTGCGGTGTTGCGGCCAGGTCACAAGAAAGCGAGTTGAAGAAAGGAGCTCAGGGGCACTGTAATTCACAAACCTGCAGAGTTATAAATGACAGCTATCGTCCAAAAATAGACTGAAGTAAGGCTGCCAAGAGGACTTGAAAGCGGGGCAGAATTGCAGGAAACCGATTTCAGGAGGTAGACTGGAATTGCATTGAAAGCATAGGAAAAGAGGCAGAACGTCCACAATGATGCACTTGGCCAAAAAGGGCGTATGTGTTTTTTCCTGAATATATTCAGGAAAAAACGCATACGCCCTTTTTGGCCAACCAAGCAAGCTTGCAAAGGAAATCTGCACTACAATGAAGTCTCACTTCCCCCCGGTCAAAAGGGCCATCTGAAAAAAGTGTAAAATCCAGAAAGGCAGGACAGGCCATGGAGAACTGGGAGCCTTGTTATGCTGATGGGCGGGATGTAAATTGCCAACAGCCACTCGGGAGAAGTGTATGGTGTTTCCTGAAACATCTAAAAAACAAAGCAACAGAGCCTAGGGCAATGCCACTTATGGTCCTATAGCTTAGGGAAATTAAAATCAAAAAGACACAGCCACCCCAAAGTTTGGGACGTCTCTGTTTACAAGAACCTCGTTTACAGTACAAGTTCAACATCGCAGAAATTGAAAAATGGATAAAGAAGTTGTGGTATTTACTTACAAAGCAATATCACTCAGCAATGAAATCTATGTCATCAGGCCCTTAGCATCACAATGAGTGGATTCAGGTATGATGATTCTAACTGAAATATGTCACACAGAAAAAGAAACATCATAAGATATCAGTAATACACGGAATGTAAACTTGGCTACACAGGAACTGAATTACAGAACATTACAGGGTCTCAAATTTAGAAAACCAACTTATGCTTGCTTAAGGGTAAAGGTGAGTTGGGGTGCTGCATAAAACCAGAGATTGAAATGAGCACAGATAAAGTTCCTTAAGTCAAATATGGAATAGACAAGAGCTACTCCTTGCTCAACGAAATGGACTCAACACCGCATATTAAACGCCTAAGAATGTACCTGACTAGTAAGTATCGTAAAACCTATGGATTTCTATGTCTCCAAAAGAGAATCAAGCATGTGTACAGGGGCATAAACGCAGCAGTGATAGGATTGGAGAGGTTCGGTGAGCAAATGAAGACCCTTTGAAGTCATATTGCATGGTACCCATTACACGGGTCTGATCTCTCCAGGTTTAAGGTATTCTTCCTTCAGCTAAAACATGCATGTGGAACCCAAGTATGATCAACCATGTGAACGGGAGACGTGTTCAAATATGTCTCAGTTTTCCTCCCCTGGTACTCGGGTGCAACATTCCAGACGCTTTACTAACACTCTCCCCACTTGGAGAGTCAGTGCCTTTAACCTCCTGTTTGGCCCAGTTTGCAATTTCTGCGGAAGATGAACAGGAATAGCGAGAACCAATGAGAGGCTAGCTGGAGGTGTCTGGACGGGCAAATTTAACTCTCATTTCCCACCAGGAAGAGGAAATAAACAAAGGCTCAGCGTGCCGTGCCGGAACCAGATTAGGGCCTGAAGCCATCCTGCGGTGTTGCGGCCAGGTCACAAGAAAACGAGTTGAAGAAAGGAGCTCAGGGGCACTGTAATTCACAAACCTGCAGAGTTATAAATGACAGCTATCGTCCAAAAATAAACTGAAGTAAGGCTGCCAAGAGGACTTGAAAGCGGGGCAGAATTGCAGGAAACCGATTTCAGGAGGTAGACTGGAATTGCATTGAAAGCATAGGAAAACAGGTAGAACGTCCACAATGATGCACTTGGCCAAAAAGGGCGTATGCGTTTTTTCCTGAATATATTCAGGAAAAAACGCATACGCCCTTTTTGACCAACCAAGCAAGCTTGCAAAGGAAATCTGCACTACAATGAAGTCTCACTTCCCCCCCGGTCAAAAGGGCCATCTGAAAAAAGTGTAAAATGCAGAAAGGCAGGACAGGCCATGGAGAACTGGGAGCCTTGTTATGCTGATGGGCGGGATGTAAATTGCCAACAGACACTCAGGAGAAGTGTATGGTGTTTGCTGAAACATCTAAAAAACAAAGCAACAGAGCCTAGGGCATTGCCACTTATGGTCCTATAGCTTAGGGAAATTAAAATCAAAAAGACACAGCCACCCCAAAGTTTGGGACGCCTCTGTTTACAAGAACCTCGTTTACCGTACAAGTTCAACATCGCAGAAAGTGAAAAATGGATAAAGAAGTTGTGGTATTTACTTACAAAGCAATATCACTCAGCAATGAAATCTGTGTCATCAGGCCCGTAGCAGCACAATGAGTGGATTCAGGTATGATGATTCTAACAGAAGTAAGTCACACAGAAAAAGAAACATCATAAGATATCAGTAATACACGGAATGTAAACTTGGCTACAGAGGAACTGAATTACAGAACAGGACAGGGTCTCAAATTTAGAAAACCAACTTATGCTTGCTTAAGGGTAAAGGTGAGTTGGGGTGCTGCATAAAACCAGAGATTGAAATGAGCACAGATAAAGTTCCTTAAGTCAAATATGGAATAGACAAGAGCTACTCCTTGCTCAACGAAATGGACTCAACACCGCATATTAAATGCCTAAGAATGTACCTGACTAGTAAATATCTTAAAAACCTATGGATTGCTATGTCTCCGAAAGAGAATCAAGCATGTGTACAGGGGCATAAACGCAGCAGTGATAGGATTGGAGAGGTTCGGTGAGCAAATGAAGACCCTTTGAAGTCATATTGCATGGTACCCATTACACGGGTCTTAACTCTCCAGGTTTAAGGTATTCTTCCTTCAACTAAAACATGCATGTGGAACCCAAGTATGATCAACCATGTGAACGGGAGACGTGTTCAAATATGTCTCAGTTTTCCTCCCCTGGTACTCGGGTGCAACATTCCAGACGCTTTACTAACACTCTCCCCACTTGGAGAGTCAGCGCCTTTAACCTCCTGTTTGGCCCAGTTTGCAATTTCTGCGGAAGATGAACAGGAATAGCGAGAACCAATGAGAGACTAGCTGAAGGTGTCTGGACGGGCAAATTTAACTCTCATTTCCCACCAGGAAAAGGAAATAACCAAAGGCTCAGCGTGCCGTGCCGGAACCAGATTAGGGCCTGAAGCCATCCTGCGGTGTTGCTGCCAGGTCACAAGAAAGCAAGTTGAAGAAAGGAGCTCAGGGGCACTGTAATTCACAAACCTGCAGAGTTATAAATGACAGCTATCGTCCAAAAATAGACTGAAGTAAGGCTGCCAAGAGGACTTGAAAGCAGGGCAGAATTGCAGGAAACCGATTTCAGGAGGTAGACTGGAATTGCATTGAAAGCATAGGAAAAGAGGCAGAACGTCCACAATGATGCACTTGGCCAAAAAGGGCGTATGCATTTTTTCCTGAATATATTCAGGAAAAAACGCATACGCCCTTTTTGGCCAACCAAGCAAGCTTGCAAAGGAAATCTGCACTACAATGAAGTCTCACTTCCCCCCGGTCAAAAGGGCCATCTGAAAAAAGTGTAAAATCCAGAAAGGCAGGACAGGCCATGGAGAACTGGGAGTGTTGTTATGCTGATGGGCGGGATGTAAAAACGCATACGCACTTTTTGGCCAACCAAGCAAGCTTGCAAAGGAAATCTGCACTACAATGAAGTCTCACTTCCCCCAGGTCAAAAGGGCCATCTGAAAAAAGTGTAAAATCCAGAAAGGCAGGACAGGCCATGGAGAACTGGGAGCCTTGTTATGCTGATGGGCGGGATGTAAATTGCCAACAACCACTCAGGAGAAGTGTATGGTGTTTCCTGAAACATCTAAAAAACAAAGCAACAGAACCTAGGGCACTTCCACTTATGGTCCTATAGCTTAGGGAAATTAAAATCAAAAAGACACAGCCACCCGAAAGTTTGGAACGGCTCTGTTTACAAGAACCTCGTTTACAGTACAAGTTCAACATCGCAGAAAGTGAAAAATGGATAAAGAAGTTGTGGTATTTACTTACAAAGCAATATCACTCAGCAATGAAATCTGTGTCATCAGGCCCTTAGCAGCACAATGAGTGGATTCAGGTATGATGATTCTAACTGAAATAAGTCACACAGAAAAAGAAACATCATAAGATATCAGTAATACACGGAATGGAAACTTGGCTACACAGGAACTGAATTACAGAACAGAACAGGGTCTCAAATTTAGAAAACCAACTTATGCTTGCTTAAGGGTAAAGGTGAGTTGGGGTGCTGCATAAAACCAGAGATTGAAATGAGCACAGATAAAGTTCCTTAGGCCAAATATGGAATAGACAAGAGCTACTCCTTGCTCAACGAAATGGACTCAACACCGCATATTAAACGCCTAAGAATGTACCTGACTAGTAAGTATCTTAAAACCTATAGATTGCTATGTCTCCGAAAGAGAATCAAGCATGTGTACAGGGGCATAAACGCAGCAGTGATAGGATTCGAGAGGTTCGGTGAGCAAATGAAGACCCTTTGAAGTCATATTGCATGGTACCCATTCCACGGGTTTCAACTACCCAGGTTTTAGGTATTCTTCCTTCAGCTAAAACATGCATGTGGAACCCAGAGTATGATCAACCATGTGATCGGGAGACGTGTTCAAATATGTCTCAGTTTTCCACCCCTGGTACTCGGGTGCAACATTCCAGACGCTTTACTAACACTCTCCCCACTTGGAGAGTCAGCGCCTTTAACCTCCTGTTTGGCCCAGTTTGCAATTTCTGCAGAAGATGAACAGGAATAGTGAGAACCAATGAGAGGCTAGCTGGAGGTGTCTGGACGGGCAAATTTAACTCTCATTTCCCACCATGAGGAGGAAATAACCAAAGGCTCAGCGTGCCGTGCCAGAACCAGATTAGGGCCTGAAGCCATCCTGCGGTGTTGCGGCCAGGTCACAAGAAAGCGAGTTGAAGAAAGGAGCTCAGGGGCACTGTAATTCACAAACCTGCAGAGTTATAAATGACAGCTATCGTCCAAAAATAGACTGAAGTAAGGCTGCCAAGAGGACTTGAAAGCGGGGCAGAATTGCAGGAAACCGATTTCAGGAGGTAGACTGGAATTGCATTGAAAGCATAGGAAAAGAGGCAGAACGTCCACAATGATGCACTTGGCCAAAAAGGGCGTATGTGTTTTTTCCTGAATATATTCAGGAAAAAACGCATACGCCCTTTTTGGCCAACCAAGCAAGCTTGCAAAGGAAATCTGCACTACAATGAAGTCTCACTTCCCCCCGGTCAAAAGGGCCATCTGAAAAAAGTGTAAAATCCAGAAAGGCAGGACAGGCCATGGAGAACTGGGAGCCTTGTTATGCTGATGGGCGGGATGTAAATTGCCAACAGCCACTCGGGAGAAGTGTATGGTGTTTCCTGAAACATCTAAAAAACAAAGCAACAGAGCCTAGGGCAATGCCACTTATGGTCCTATAGCTTAGGGAAATTAAAATCAAAAAGACACAGCCACCCCAAAGTTTGGGACGTCTCTGTTTACAAGAACCTCGTTTACAGTACAAGTTCAACATCGCAGAAATTGAAAAATGGATAAAGAAGTTGTGGTATTTACTTACAAAGCAATATCACTCAGCAATGAAATCTATGTCATCAGGCCCTTAGCATCACAATGAGTGGATTCAGGTATGATGATTCTAACTGAAATATGTCACACAGAAAAAGAAACATCATAAGATATCAGTAATACACGGAATGTAAACTTGGCTACACAGGAACTGAATTACAGAACATTACAGGGTCTCAAATTTAGAAAACCAACTTATGCTTGCTTAAGGGTAAAGGTGAGTTGGGGTGCTGCATAAAACCAGAGATTGAAATGAGCACAGATAAAGTTCCTTAAGTCAAATATGGAATAGACAAGAGCTACTCCTTGCTCAACGAAATGGACTCAACACCGCATATTAAACGCCTAAGAATGTACCTGACTAGTAAGTATCGTAAAACCTATGGATTTCTATGTCTCCAAAAGAGAATCAAGCATGTGTACAGGGGCATAAACGCAGCAGTGATAGGATTGGAGAGGTTCGGTGAGCAAATGAAGACCCTTTGAAGTCATATTGCATGGTACCCATTACACGGGTCTGATCTCTCCAGGTTTAAGGTATTCTTCCTTCAGCTAAAACATGCATGTGGAACCCAAGTATGATCAACCATGTGAACGGGAGACGTGTTCAAATATGTCTCAGTTTTCCTCCCCTGGTACTCGGGTGCAACATTCCAGACGCTTTACTAACACTCTCCCCACTTGGAGAGTCAGTGCCTTTAACCTCCTGTTTGGCCCAGTTTGCAATTTCTGCGGAAGATGAACAGGAATAGCGAGAACCAATGAGAGGCTAGCTGGAGGTGTCTGGACGGGCAAATTTAACTCTCATTTCCCACCAGGAAGAGGAAATAAACAAAGGCTCAGCGTGCCGTACCGGAACCAGATTAGGGCCTGAAGCCACCCTGCGGTGTTGCGGCCAGCTCAAAAGAAAGCGAGTTGAAGAAAGGAGCTCAGGGGCACTGTAATTCACAAACCTGCAGAGTTATAAATGACAGCTATCGTCCAAAAATAGACTGAAGTAAGGCTGCCAAGAGGACTTGAAAGCGGGCAGAATTGCAGGAAACCGATTTCAGGAGGTAGACTGGAATTGCATTGAAAGCATAGGAAAAGAGGCAGAACGTCCACAATGATGCACTTGGCCAAAAAGGGCGTATGCGTTTTTTCCTGAATATATTCAGGAAAAAATGCATACGCCCTTTTTGGCCAACCAAGCAAGCTTGCAAAGGAAATCTGCACTACAATGAAGTCTCACTTCCCCCCGGTCAAAAGGGCCATCTGAAAAAAGTGTAAAATCCAGAAAGGCAGGACAGGCCATGGACAACTGGGAGCCTTGTTATGCTGATGGGCGGGATGTAAATTGCCAACAACCACTCGGGAGAAGTGTATGGTGTTTCCTGAAACATCTAAAACACAAAGCAACAGAGCCTAGGGCACTTCCACTTATGCTCCTATAGCTTAGGGAAATTAAAATCAAAAACACACAGCCACCCCAAAGTTTGGAACGGCTCTGTTTACAAGAACCTCGTCTACAGTACAAGTTCAACATCGCAGAAAGTGAAAAATGGATAAAGAAGTTGTGGTATTTACTTACAAAGCAATATCACTCAGCAGTGAAATCTATGTCATCAGGCCCTTAGCAGCACAATGAGTGGATTCAGGTATGATGATTCTAACTGAAATAAGTCACACAGAAAAAGAAACATCATAAGATATCAGTAATACACGGAATGTAAACTTGGCTACACAGGAACTGAATTACAGAACAGAACAGGGTCTCAAATTTAGAAAACCAACTTATTCTTGCTTAAGGGTAAAGGTGAGTTGGGGTGCTGCATAAAACCAGAGATTGAAATGAGCACAGATAAAGTTCCTTAAGCCAAATATGGAATAGACAAGAGCTACTCCTTGCTCAACGAAATGGACTCAACAACGCATATTAAATGCCTAAGAATGTACCTGACTAGTAAGTATCTTAAAACCTATGGATTGCTATGTCTCCGAAAGAGAATCAAGCATGTGTACAGGTGCATAAACGCAGCAGTGATAGGATTGGAGAGGTTCGGTGAGCAAATGAAGACCCTTTGAAATCATATTGCATGGTACCCATTACACGGGTTTCAACTACCCAGGTTTTAGGTATTCTTCCTTCAGCTAAAACATGCATGTGGAACCTAGAGTATGATCAACCATGTGATCGGGAGACGTGTTCAAATATGTCTCAGTTTTCCTCCCCTGGTACTCGGGTGCAACATTCCAGACGCTTTACTAACACTCTCCCCACTTGGAGAGTCAGCGCCTTTAACCTCCTGTTTGGCACAGTTTGCAATTTCTGCGGAAGATGAACAGGAATAGCGAGAACCAATGAGAGGCTAGCTGGAGGTGTCTTGACGGGCAAATTTAACTCTCATTTCCCACCAGGAAGAGGAAATAACCAAAGGCTCAGCGTGCCGTGCCGGAACCTGATTAGCGCCTGAAGCCATCCTGCGGTGTTGCGGCAGGTCACAAGAAAGCGAGTTGAAGAAACGAGCTCAGGGGCACTGTAATTCACAAACCTGCAGAGTTATAAATGACAGCTATCGTCCAAAAATAGACTGAAGTAAGGCTGCCAAGAGGACTTGAAAGCGGGGCAGAATTGCAGGAAACCGATTTCAGGAGGTAGACTGGAATTGCATTGAAAGCATAGGAAAAGAGGCAGAACGTCCACAATGATGCACTTGGCCAAAAAGGGCATATGCGTTTTTTCCTGAATATATTCAGGAAAAAACGCATACGCACTTTTTGGCCAACCAAGCAAGCTTGCAAAGGAAATCTGGACTACAATGAAGTCTCACTTCCCCCCGGTCAAAAGGGCCATCTGAAAAATGTGTAAAATCCAGAAAGGCAGGACAGGCCATGGAGAACTGGGAGCCTTGTTATGCTGATGGGCGGGATGTAAATTGCCAACAACCACTCGGGAGAAGTGTATGGTGTTTCCTGAAACATCTAAAAAACAAAGCAACAGAGCCTATGGCACTTCCACTTATGGTCCTATAGCTTAGGGAAATTAAAATCAAAAAGACACATCCACCCCAAACTTTGGGACGCCTCCGTTTACAAGAACCTCGTTTACAGTACAAGTTCAACATCGCAGAAAGTGAAAAATGGATAAAGAACTTGTGGTACTTACGTACAATGCAGTATCACTCAGCAATGAAATCTGTGTCATCAGGCCCTTAGCAGCACAATGAGTGGATTCAGGTATGATGATTCTAACTGAAATAAGTCACACAGAAAAAGAAACATCATAAGATATCACTAATACACGGAATGTAAACTTGGCTACACAGGAACTGAATTACAGAACAGAACAGGGTCTCAAATTTAGAAAACCAACTTATGCTTGCTTAAGGGGAAAGGTGAGTTGGGGTGCTGCATAAAACCAGAGATTGAAATGAGCACAGATAAAGTTCCTTAAGCCAAATATGGAATAGACAAGAGCTACTCCTTGCTCAACGAAATGGACTCAACACCCCATATTAAACGCCTAAGAATGTACCTGACTAGTAAGTATCTTAAAACCTATGGATTGCTATGTCTCCAAAAGACAATCAAGCGTGTGTACAGGGGCATAAACGCAGCAGTGATAGGATTGGAGAGGTTCGGTGAGCAAATGAAGACCCTTTGAAGTCATATTGCATGGTACCCATTCCACGGGTTTCAACTACCCAGGTTTAAGGTATTCTTCCTTCAGCTAAAACATGCATGTGGAACCTAGAGTATGATCAACCATGTGATCGGGAGACGTGTTCAAATATGTCTCAGTTTTCCTCCCCTGGTACTCGGGTGCAACATTCCAGACGCTTTACTAACACTCTCCCCACTTGGAGAGTCAGTCCCTTTAACCTCCTGTTTGGCCCAGTTTGCAATTTCTGTGGAAGATGAACAGGAATATTGAGAACCAATGAGAGACTAGCTGGAGGTGTCTGGATGGGCAAATTTAACTCTCATTTCCCACCAGGAAGAGGAATTAACCAAAGGCTCAGCGTGCCGTGCCAGAACCAGATTAGGGCCTGAAGCCATCCTGCGGTGTTGCGGCCAGGTCACAAGAAAGCGAGTTGAAGAAAGGAGCTCAGGGGCACTGTAATTCACAAACCTGCAGAGTTATAAATGACAGCTATCGTCCAAAAATAGACTGAAGTAAGGCTGCCAAGAGGACTTGAAAGCGGGGCAGAATTGCAGGAAACCGATTTCAGGAGGTAGACTGGAATTGCATTGAAAGCATAGGAAAAGAGGCAGAACGTCCACAATGATGCACTTGGCCAAAAAGGGCGTATGCGTTTTTTCCTGAATATATTCAGGAAAAAACGCATACGCCCTTTTTGGCCAACCAAGCAAGCTTGCAAAGGAAATCTGCACTACAATGAAGTCTCACTTCCCCCCGGTCAAAAGGGCCATCTGAAAAAAGTGTAAAATCCAGAAAGGCAGGACAGGCCATGGAGAACTGGGAGCCTTGTTATGCTGATGGGCGGGATGTAAATTGCCAACAGACACTCAGGAGAAGTGTATGGTGTTTCCTGAAACATCTAAAAAACAAAGCAACAGAGCCTAGGGCACTTCCACTTATGGTCCTATAGCTTAGGGAAATTAAAATCAAAAAGACACAGCCACCCCAAAGTTTGGGACGCCTCCATTTACAAGAACCTCGGTTACTGTACAAGTTCAATATCACAGAAAGTGAAAAATGGATAAAGAACTTTTGGTCCTTACGTACAATGCAGTATCACTCAGCAATGAAATCTATGTCATCAGGCCCGTAGCAGCATAAAGAGTGGATTCAGGTACGATGATTCTAACTGAAATAAGTCACACTGAAAAAGAAACATCATAAGATATCAGTAATACACGGAATGTAAACATGGCTACACAGGAACTGCATTCCAAAACAGAACAGGGTCTCAAATTTAGAAAACCAACTTATGCTTGCTTAAGGGGAAAGGTGAGTTGGGGTGCTGCATAAAACCAGAGATTGAAATGAGCACAGATAAAGTTCCTTAAGCCAAATATGGAATAGACAAGAGCTACTCCTGCTCAACGAAATGGACTCAACACCCCATATTAAACGCCTAAGAATGTACCTGACTAGTAAGTATCTTAAAACCTATGGATTGCTATGTCTCCAAAAGAGAATCAAGCGTGTGTACAGGGGCATAAACGCAGCAGTGATAGGATTGGAGAGGTTCGGTGAGCAAATGAAGACCGTTTGAAGTCATATTGCATGGTACCCATTACACGGGTCTCAACTCTCCAGGTTTAAGGTATTCTTCCTTCAGCTAAAACATGCATGTGGAACCCAGAGTATGACCAACCATGTGAACGGGAGACGTGTTCAAATATGTCTCAGTTTTCCTCCCCTGGTACTCGGGTGCAACATTCCAGATGCTTTACTAACACTCTCCCCACTTGGAGAGTCAGTCCCTTTAACCCCCGGTTTGGCCCAGTTTGCAATTTCTGCGGAAGATGAACAGGAATAGCGAGAACCAATGAGAGACTAGCTGGAGGTGTCTGGACGGGCAAATTTAACTCTCATTTCCCACCAGGAAGAGGAAATAACCAAAGGCTCAGCGTGCCATACCGGAACCAGATTAGGGCCTGCAGCCATCCTGCGGTGTTGCGGCCAGCTCAAAAGAAAGCGAGTTGAAGAAAGGAGCTCAGGGGCACTGTAATTCACAAACCTGCAGAGTTATAAATGACAGCTATCGTCCAAAAATATACTGAAGTAAGGCTGCCAAGAGGACTTGAAAGCGGGGCAGAATTGCAGGAAACCGATTTCAGGAGGTAGACTGGAATTGCATTGAAAGCATAGGAAAAGAGGCAGAACGTCCACAATGATGCACTTGGCCAAAAAGGGCGTATGCGTTTTTTCCTGAATATATTCAGGAAAAAACGCATACGCCCTTTTTGGCCAACCAAGCAAGCTTGCAAAGGAAATCTGCACTACAATGAAGTCTCACTTCCCCCCGGTCAAAAGGGCCATCTGAAAAAAGTGTAAAATCCAGAAAGGCAGGACAGGCCATGGAGAACTGGGAGCCTTGTTATGATGATGGGCGGGATGTAAATTGCCAACAGACACTCGGGAGAAGTGTATGGTGTTTCCTGAAACATCTAAAAAACAAAGCAACAGAACCTCGGGCACTTCCACTTATGGTCCTATAGCTTAGGGAAATTAAAATCAAAAAGACACAGCCACCCCAAAGTTTGGATCGGCTCTGTTTACAAGAACCTCGTTTACAGTACAAGTTCAACATCGCAGAAAGTGAAAAATGGATAAAGAAGTTGTGGTATTTACTTACAAAGCAATATCACTCAACAATGAAATCTGTGTCATTAGGCCCTTAGCAGCACAATGAGTGGATTCAGGTATGATGATTCTAACTGAAATAAGTCACACAGAAAAAGAAACATCATAAGATATCAGTAATACACAGAATGTAAACTTGGCTACACAGGAACTGAATTACAGAAGAGAACAGGGTCTCAAATTTAGAAAACCAACTTATGCTTGCTTAAGGGGAAAGGTCAGTTGGGGTGCTGCATAAAACCAGAGATTGAAATGAGCACAGATAAAGTTCCTTAAGCCAAATATGGAATAGACAAGAGCTACTCCTTGCTCAATGAAATGGACTCAACACCCCATATTAAACGCCTAAGATTGTACCTGACTAGTAAGTATCCTAAAACCTATGGATTGCTATGTCTCCAAAAGAGAATCAAGCATGTGTACAGGGGCATAAACGCAGCAGTGATAGGATTGGAGAGGTTCGGTGAGCATATGAAGACCCTTTGAAGTCATATTGCATGGTACCCATTACACTGGTCTCAACTCTCCAGGTTTAAGGTATTCTTCCTTCAGCTAAAACATGCATGTGGAACCCAGAGTATGATCAACCATGTGAACGGGAGACGTATTCAAATATGTCTCAGTTTTCCTCCCCTGGTACTCGGGTGCAACATTCCAGACGCTTTACTAACACTCTCCCGACTTGGAGAGTCAGGCCCTTTAACCTCCTGTTTGGCCCAGTTTGCAATTTCTGTGGAAGATGAACAGGAATAACGAGAACCAATGAGAGGCTAGCTGGAGGTGTCTGGACGGGCAAATTTAACTCTCATTTCCCACCAGGAAGAGGAATTAACCAAAGGCTCAGCATGCCGGGCCGGAACCAGATTAGGGCCTGAAGCCATCCTGCGGTGTTGCGGCCAGGTCACAAGAAAGCGAGTTGAAGAAAGGAGCTCAGGGGCACTGTAATTCACAAACCTGCAGAGTTATAAATGGCAGCTATCGTCCAAAAATAGACTGAAGTAAGGCTGCCAAGAGGACTTGAAAGCGGGGCAGAATTGCAGGAAACTGATTTCAGGAGGTAGACTGGAATTGCATTGAAAGCATAGGAAAAGAGGCAGAACGTCCACAATGATGCACTTGGCCAAAAAGGGCGTATGCGTTTTTTCCTGAATATATTCAGGAAAAAACGCATACGCCCTTTTTGGCCAACTAAGCAGGCTTGCAAAGGAAATCTGCACTACAATGAAGTCTCACTTCCCCCCGGTCAAAAGGGCCATCTGAAAAAAGTGTAAAATCCAGAAAGGCAACAGGCCATTGAGAACTGGGAGCCTTGTTATGCTGATGGGCGGGATGTAAATTGCCAACAGACACTCAGGAGAAGTGTATGGTGTTTCCTGAAACATCTAAAAAACAAAGCAACAGAGCCTAGGGCACTTCCACTTATGGTCCTATAGCTTAGGGAAATTAAAATCAAAAAGACACAGCCACCCCAAAGTTTGGGACGCCTCCGTTTACAAGAACCTCGTTTACCGTACAAGTTCAATATCACAGAAAGTGAAAAATGGATAAAGAACTTGTGGTACTTACATACAATGCAGTATCACTCAGCAATGAAATCTATGTCATCAGGCCCGTAGCAGCATAATGAGTGGATTCAGGTACGATGATTCTAACTGAAATAAGTCACACAGAAAAAGAAACATCATAAGATATCACTAATACACGGAATGTAAACTTGGCTACACAGGAACTGCATTCCAAAAGAGAACAGGGTCTCAAATTTAGAAAACCAACTTATGCTTGCTTAAGGGGAAAGGTGAGTTGGGGTGCTGCATAAAACCAGAGATTGAAATGAGTACATATAAAGTTCCTTAAGCCAAATATGGAATAGACAAGAGCTACTCCTTGCTCAATGAAATGGACTCAACACCCCATATTAAACGCCTAAGATTGTACCTGACTAGTAAGTATCTTAAAACCTATGGATTGCTATGTCTCCGAAAGAGAATCAAGCATGTGTACAGGGGCATAAACGCAGCAGTGATAGGATTGGAGAGGTTCGGTGAGCAAATGAAGACCCTTTGAAGTCATATTGCATGGTACCCATTACACGGCTTTCAAATACACAGGTTTAAGGTATTCTTCCTTCAGCTAAAACATGCATGTGGAACCCAAGTATGATCAACCATGTGAACGGGAGACGTGTTCAAATATGTCTCAGTTTTCCTCCCCTGGTACTCAGGTGCAACATTCCAGACGCTTTACTAACACTCTCCCGACTTGGAGAGTCAGTCCCTTTAACCTCCTGTTTGGCCCAGTTTGCAATTTCTGTGGAAGATGAACAGGAATAGCGACAACCAATGAGAGACTAGCTGGAGGTGTCTGGACGGGCAAATTTAACTCTCATTTCCCACCAGGAAGAGGAAATAACCAAAGGCTCAGCATGCCGTGCCGGAACCAGATTAGGGCCTGAAGCCATCCTGCGGTGTTGCGGCCAGGTCACAAGAAAGCGAGTTGAAGAAAGGAGCTCAGGGGCACTGTAATTCACAAACCTGCAGAGTTATAAATGACAGCTATCGTCCAAAAATAGACTGAAGTAAGGCTGCCAAGAGGACTTGAAAGCGGGGCAGAATTGCAGGAAACCGATTTCAGGAGGTAGACTGGAATTGCATTGAAAGCATAGGAAAAGAGGCAGAACATCCACAATGATGCACTTGGCCAAAAAGGGCGTATGCGTTTTTTCCTGAATATATTCAGGAAAAAACGCATACGCCCTTTTTGGCCAACCAAGCAAGCTTGCAAAGGAAATCTGCACTACAATGAAGTCTCACTTCCCCCCGGTCAAAAGGGCCATCTGAAAAAAGTGTAAAATCCAGAAAGGCAGGACAGGCCATGGAGAACTGGGAGCCTTGTTATGCTGATGGGCGGGATGTAAATTGCCAACAGACACTCGGGAGAAGTGTATGGTGTTTCCTGAAACATCTAAAAAACAAAGCAACAGAACCTAGGGCACTTCCACTTATGGTCCTATAGCTTAGGGAAATTAAAATCAAAAAGACACAGCCACCCCAAAGTTTGGAACGGCTCTGTTTACAAGAACCTCGTTTACAGTACAAGTTCAACATCGCAGAAAGTGAAAAATGGATAAAGAAGTTGTGGTATTTACTTACAAAGCAATATCACTCAGCAATGAAATCTGTGTAATCAGGCCCTTAGAAGCACAATGAGTGGATTCAGGTATGATGATTCTAACAGAAGTAAGTCACACAGAAAAAGAAACATCATAAGATATCAGTAATACACGGAATGTAAACTTGGCTACAGAGGAACTGAATTACAGAACAGGACAGGTTCTCAAATTTAGAAAACCAACTTATGCTTGCTTAAGGGTAAAGGTGAGTTGGGGTGCTGCATAAAACCAGAGATTGAAATGAGCACAGATAAAGTTCCTTAAGTCAAATATGGAATAGACAAGAGCTACTCCTTGCTCAACGAAATGGACTCAACACCGCATATTAAATGCCTAAGAATGTACCTGACTAGTAAGTATCTTAAAAACCTATGGATTGCTATGTCTCCGAAAGAGAATCAAGCATGTGTACAGGGGCATAAACGCAGCAGTGATAGGATTGGAGAGGTTCGGTGAGCAAATGAAGACCCTTTGAAGTCATATTGCATGGTACCCATTACACGGGTCTTAACTCTCCAGGTTTAAGGTATTCTTCCTTCAACTAAAACATGCATGTGGAACCCAAGTATGATCAACCATGTGAACGGGAGACGTGTTCAAATATGTCTCAGTTTTCCTCCCCTGGTACTCGGGTGCAACATTCCAGACGCTTTACTAACACTCTCCCCACTTGGAGAGTCAGCGCCTTTAACCTCCTGTTTGGGCCAGTTTGCAATTTCTGCGGAAGATGAACAGGAATAGCGAGAACCAATGAGAGACTAGCTGAAGGTGTCTGGACGGGCAAATTTAACTCTCATTTCCCACCAGGAAAAGGAAATAACCAAAGGCTCAGCGTGCCGTGACGGAACCAGATTAGGGCCTGAAGCCATCCTGCGGTGTTGCTGCCAGGTCACAAGAAAGCAAGTTGAAGAAAGGAGGTCAGGGGCACTGTAATTCACAAACCTGCAGAGTTATAAATGACAGCTATCGTCCAAAAATAGACTGAAGTAAGGCTGCCAAGAGGACTTGAAAGCAGGGCAGAATTGCAGGAAACCGATTTCAGGAGGTAGACTGGAATTGCATTGAAAGCATAGGAAAAGAGGCAGAACGTCCACAATGATGCACTTGGCCAAAAAGGGCGTATGCATTTTTTCCTGAATATATTCAGGAAAAAACGCATACGCCCTTTTTGGCCAACCAAGCAAGCTTGCCAAGGAAATCTGCACTACAATGAAGTCTCACTTCCCCCCGGTCAAAAGGGCCATCTGAAAAAAGTGTAAAATCCAGAAAGGCAGGACAGGCCATGGAGAACTGGGAGTCTTGTTATGCTGATGGGCGGGATGTAAAAACGCATACGCCCTTTTTGGCCAACCAAGCAAGCTTGCAAAGGAAATCTGCACTACAATGAAGTCTCACTTCCCCCCGGTCAAAAGGGCCATCTGAAAAAAGTGTAAAATCCAGAAAGGCAGGACAGGCCATGGAGAACTGGGAGCCTTGTTATGCTGATGGGCGGGATGTAAATTGCCAACAGACACTCGGGAGAAGTGTATGGTGTTTCCTGAAACATCTAAAAAACAAAGCAACAGAGCCTAGGGCACTGCCACTTATGGTCCTATAGCTTAGGGAAATTAAAATCAAAAAGACACAGCCACCCCAAAGTTTGGAACGGCTCTGTTTACAAGAACCTCATTTACAGTACAAGTTCAACATCGCAGAAAGTGAAAAATGGATAAAGAAGTTGTGGTATTTACTTACAAAGCAATATCACTCAGCAATGAAATCTATGTCATCAGGCACTTAGCATCACAATGAGTGGATTCAGGTATGATGATTCTAACTGAAATAAGTCACACAGAAAAAGAAACATCATAAGATATCAGTAATACACGGAATGTAAACTTGGCTACACAGGAACTGAATTATAGAACAGAACACGGTCTCAAATTTAGAAAACCAACTTATGCTTGCTTAAGGGTAAAGGTGAGTTGGGGTGCTGCATAAAACCAGAGATTGAAATGAGCACAGATAAAGTTCCTTAAGTCAAATATGGAATAGACAAGAGCTACTCCTTGCTCAATGAAATGGACTCAACACCGCATATTAAACGCCTAAGAATGTACCTGACTAGTAAGTATCGTAAAACCTATGGATTGCTATGTCTCCGAAAGAGAATCAAGCATGTGTACAGGGGCATAAACGCAGCAGTGATAGGATTGGAGAGGTGCGGTGAGCAAATGAAGACCCTTTGAAGTCATATTGCATGGTACCCATTCCACGGGTTTCAACTACCCAGGTTTAAGGTATTCTTCCTTCAGCTAAAACATGCATGTGGAACCTAGAGTATGATCAACCATGTGATCGGGAGACGTGTTCAAATATGTCTCAGTTTTCCTCCCCTGGTACTCGGGTGCAACATTCCAGACGCTTTACTAACACTCTCCCCACTTGGAGAGTCAGTCCCTTTAACCTCCTGTTTGGCCCAGTTTGCAATTTCTGCGGAAGATGAACAGGAATAGAGAAAACCAATGAGAGGCTAGCTGGAGGTGTCTGGATGGGCAAATTTAACTCTCATTTCCCACCAGGAAGAGGAATTAACCAAAGGCTCAGCATTCCGGGCCGGAACCTGATTAGGGCCTGAAGCCATCCTGCGGTGTTGCGGCCAGGTCACAAGAAAGCGAGTTGAAGAAAGGAGCTCAGGGGCACTGTAATTCACAAACCTGCAGAGTTATAAATGACAGCTATCGTCCAAAAATAGACTGAAGTAAGGCTGCCAAGAGGACTTGAAAGCGGGGCAGAATTGCAGGAAACCGATTTCAGGAGGTAGACTGGAATTTCATTGAAAGCATAGGAAAAGAGGCAGAACGTCCACAATGATGCACTTGGCCAAAAAGGGCGTATGCGTTTTTTCCTGAATATATTCAGGAAAAAACGCATACGCCCTTTTTGGCCAACCAAGCAAGCTTGCAAAGGAAATCTGCACTACAATGAAGTCTCACTTCCCCCCGGTCAAAAGGGCCATCTGAAAAAAGTGTAAAATCCAGAAAGGCAGGACAGGCCATGGAGAACTGGGAGCCTTGTTATGCTGATGGGCAGGATGTAAATTGCCAACAGACACTCGGGAGAAGTGTATGGTGTTTCCTGAAACATCTAAAAAACAAAGCAACAGAGCCTAGGGCACTGCCACTTATTGTCCTATAGCTTAGGGAAATTAAAATCAAAGACACACAGCCACCCCAAAGTTTGGGACGCCTCTGTTTACAAGAACCTCGTTTACAGTACAAGTTCAACATCGCAGAAAGTGAAAAATGGATAAAGAAGTTGTGGTATTTACTTACAAAGCAATATCACTCAGCAATGAAATCTATGACATCAGGCCCTTAGCATCACAATGAGTGGATTCAGGTATGATGATTCTAACTGAAATAAGTCACACAGAAAAAGAAACATCATAAGATATCAGTAATACATGGAATGTAAACTTGGCTACACAGGAACTGAATTACAGAACAGAACAGGGTCTCAAATTTAGAAAACCAACTTATGCTTGCTTAAGGGTAAAGGTGAGTTGGGGTGCTGCATAAAACCAGAGATTGAAATGAGCACAGATAAAGTTCCTTAAGTCAAATATGGAATAGACAAGAGCTACTCCTTGCTCAACGAAATGGACTCAACACCGCATATTAAACGCCTAAGAATGTACCTGACTAGTAAGTATCGTAAAACCTATGGATTGCTATGTCTCCAAAAGAGAATCAAGCATGTGTACAGGGGCATAAACGCAGCAGTGATAGGATTGGAGAGGTTCGGTGAGCAAATGAAGACCCTTTGAAGTCATATTGCATGGTACCCATTACACGAGTCTCAACTCTCCAGGTTTAAGGTATTCTTCCTTCAGCTAAAACATGCATGTGGAACCTAAGTATGATCAACCATGTGAACGGGAGACGTGTTCAAATATGTCTCAGTTTTCCTCCCCTGGTAGTCGGGTGCAACATTCCAGACGCTTTACTAACACTCTCCCCACTTGGAGAGTCAGCGCCTTTAACCTCCTGTTTGGCCCAGTTTGCAATTTCTGCGGAAGATGAACAGGAATAGCGAGAACCAATGAGAGGCTAGCTGGAGGTGTCTGGACGGGCAAATTTAACTCTCATTTCCCACCAGGAAGAGGAAATAACCAAAGGCTCAGCGTGCCGTGCCGGAACCAGATTAGGGCCTGAAGCCATCCTGCGGTGTTGCGGCCAGCTCAAAAGAAAGCGAGTTGAAGAAAGGAGCTCAGGGGCACTGTAATTCACAAACCTGCAGAGTTATAAATGACAGCTATCGTCCAAAAATAGACTGAAGTAAGGCTGCCAAGAGGACTTGAAAGCGGGGCAGAATTGCAGGAAACCGATTTCAGGAGGTAGACTGGAATTGCATTGAAAGCATAGGAAAAGAGGCAGAACGTCCACAATGATGCACTTGGCCAAAAAGGGCGTATGCGTTTTTTCCTGAATATATTCAGGAAAAAACGCATACGCCCTTTTTGGCCAACCAAGCAAGCTTGCAAAGGAAATCTGCACTACAATGAAGTCTCACTTCCCCCCGGTCAAAAGGGCCATCTGAAAAAAGTGTAAAATACAGAAAGGCAGGACAGGCCATGGAGAACTGGGAGCCTTGTTATGCTGATGGGCGGGATGTAAATTGCCAACAACCACTCGGGAGAAGTGTATGGTGTTTCCTGGAACATCTAAAAAACAAAGCAACAGAACCTAGGGCACTTCCACTTATGGTCCTATAGCTTAGGGAAATTAAAATCAAAAAGACACAGCCACCCCAAAATTTGGAACGGCTCTGTTTACAAGAACCTCGTTTACAGTACAAGTTCAACATCGCAGAAAGTGAAAAATGGATAAAGAAGTTGTGGTATTTACTTACAAAGCAATATCACTCAGCAATGAAATCTGTGTCATCAGGCCCTTAGCAGCACAATGAGTGGATTCAGGTATGATGATTCTAACTGAAATAAGTCACACAGAAAAGGAAACATCATAAGATATCAGTAATACACGGAATGTAAACTTGGCTACAAAGGAACTGAATTACAGAACAGAACAGGGTCTCAAATTTAGAAAACCAACTTATGCTTGCTTAAGGGTAAAGGTGAGTTGGGGTGCTGCATAAAACCAGAGATTGAAATGAGCACAGATAAAGTTCCTTAAGCCAAATATGGAATAGACAAGAGCTACTCCTTGCTCAAGGAAATGGACTCAACACCCCATATTAAACGCCTAAGAATGTACCTGACTAGTAAGTATCTTCAAACCTATGGATTGCTATGTCTCCGAAAGAGAATCAAGCATGTGTACAGGGGCATAAATGCAGCAGTGATAGGATTGGAGAGGTGCGGTGAGCAAATGAAGACCCTTTGAAGTCATATTGCATGGTACCCATTCCACGGGTTTCAACTACCCAGGTTTAAGGTATTCTTCCTTCAGCTAAAACATGCATGTGGAACCTAGAGTATGATCAACCATGTGATCGGGAGACGTGTTCAAATATGTCTCAGTTTTCCTCCCCTGGTACTCGGGTGCAACATTCCAGACGCTTTACTAACACTTTCCCCACTTGGAGAGTCAGTCCCTTTAACCTCCTGTTTGGCCCAGTTTGCAATTTCTGCGGAAGATGAACAGGAATAGCGAGAACCAATGAGAGGCTAGCTGGAGGTGTCTGGACGGGCAAATTTAACTCTCATTTCCCACCAGGAAGAGGAATTAACCAAAGGCTCAGCATGCCGGGCCGGAACCAGATTAGGGCCTGAAGCCATCCTGCGGTGTTGCGGCCAGGTCACAAGAAAGTGAGTTGAAGAAACGAGCTCAGGGGCACTGTAATTCACAAACCTGCAGAGTTATAAATGACAGCTATCGTCCAAAAATAGACTGAAGTAAGGCTGCCAAGAGGACTTGAAAGCGGGGCAGAATTGCAGGAAACCGATTTCAGGAGGTAGACTGGAATTGCATTGAAAGCATAGGAAAAGAGGCAGAACGTCCACAATGATGCACTTGGCCAAAAAGGGCGTATGCGTTTTCTCCTAAATATATTCAGGAAGAAACGCATACGCCCTTTTTGGCCAACCAAGCAAGCTTGCAAAGGAAATCTGCACTACAATGAAGTCTCACTTCCCCCCGGTCAAAAGGGCCATCTGAAAAAAGTGTAAAATCCAGAAAGGCAGGACAGGCCATGGAGAACTGGGAGCCTTGTTATGCTGATGGGCGGGATGTAAATTGCCAACAGACACTTGGGAGAAGTGTATGGTGTTTCCTGAAACATCTAAAAAACAAAGCAACAGAGCCTAGGGCACTGCCACTTATTGTCCTATAGCTTAGGGAAATTAAAATCAAAAAGACACAGCCACCCCAAAGTTCGGGACGCCTCTGTTTACAAGAACCTCGTTTACAGTACAAGTTCAACATCGCAGAAAGTGAAAAATGGATAAAGAAGTTGTGGTATTTACTTACAAAGCAATATCACTCAGCAATGAAATCTGTGTCATCAGGCCCTTAGCAGCACAATGAGTGGATTCAGGTATGATGATTCTAACTGAAATAAGTCACACAGAAAAGGAAACATCATAAGATATCAGTAATACACGGAATGTAAACTTGGCTACAAAGGAACTGAATTACAGAACAGAACAGGGTCTCAAATTTAGAAAACCAACTTATGCTTGCTTAAGGGTAAAGGTGAGTTGGGGTGCTGCATAAAACCAGAGATTGAAATGAGCACAGATAAAGTTCCTTAAGCCAAATATGGAATAGACAAGAGCTACTCCTTGCTCAAGGAAATGGACTCAACACCCCATATTAAACGCCTAAGAATGTACCTGACTAGTAAGTATCTTCAAACCTATGGATTGCTATGTCTCCGAAAGAGAATCAAGCATGTGTACAGGGGCATAAATGCAGCAGTGATAGGATTGGAGAGGTGCGGTGAGCAAATGAAGACCCTTTGAAGTCATATTGCATGGTACCCATTCCACGGGTTTCAACTACCCAGGTTTAAGGTATTCTTCCTTCAGCTAAAACATGCATGTGGAACCTAGAGTATGATCAACCATGTGATCGGGAGACGTGTTCAAATATGTCTCAGTTTTCCTCCCCTGGTACTCGGGTGCAACATTCCAGACGCTTTACTAACACTCTCCCCACTTGGAGAGTCAGTCCCTTTAACCTCCTGTTTGGCCCAGTTTGCAATTTCTGCGGAAGATGAACAGGAATAGCGAGAACCAATGAGAGGCTAGCTGGAGGTGTCTGGACGGGCAAATTTAACTCTCATTTCCCACCAGGAAGAGGAATTAACCAAAGGCTCAGCATGCCGGGCCGGAACCAGATTAGGGCCTGAAGCCATCCTGCGGTGTTGCGGCCAGGTCACAAGAAAGTGAGTTGAAGAAACGAGCTCAGGGGCACTGTAATTCACAAACCTGCAGAGTTATAAATGACAGCTATCGTCCAAAAATAGACTGAAGTAAGGCTGCCAAGAGGACTTGAAAGCGGGGCAGAATTGCAGGAAACCGATTTCAGGAGGTAGACTGGAATTGCATTGAAAGCATAGGAAAAGAGGCAGAACGTCCACAATGATGCACTTGGCCAAAAAGGGCGTATGCGTTTTTTCCTAAATATATTCAGGAAGAAACGCATACGCCCTTTTTGGCCAACCAAGCAAGCTTGCAAAGGAAATCTGCACTACAATGAAGTCTCACTTCCCCCCGGTCAAAAGGGCCATCTGAAAAAAGTGTAAAATCCAGAAAGGCAGGACAGGCCATGGAGAACTGGGAGCCTTGTTATGCTGATGGGCGGGATGTAAACTGCCAACAGACACTTGGGAGAAGTGTATGGTGTTTCCTGAAACATCTAAAAAACAAAGCAACAGAGCCTAGGGCACTGCCACTTATTGTCCTATAGCTTAGGGAAATTAAAATCAAAAAGACACAGCCACCCCAAAGTTTGGGACGCCTCTGTTTACAAGAACCTCGTTTACAGTACAAGTTCAACATCGCAGAAAGTGAAAAATGGATAAAGAAGTTGTGGTATTTACTTACAAAGCAATATCACTCAGCAATGAAATCTATGACATCAGGCCCTTAGCATCACAATGAGTGGATTCAGGTATGATGATTCTAACTGAAATAAGTCACACAGAAAAAGAAACATCATAAGATATCAGTAATACATGGAATGTAAACTTGGCTACACAGGAACTGAATTACAGAACAGAACAGGGTCTCAAATTTAGAAAACCAACTTATGCTTGCTTAAGGGTAAAGGTGAGTTGGGGTGCTGCATAAAACCAGAGATTGAAATGAGCACAGATAAAGTTCCTTAAGTCAAATATGGAATAGACAAGAGCTACTCCTTGCTCAACGAAATGGACTCAACACCGCATATTAAACGCCTAAGAATGTACCTGACTAGTAAGTATCGTAAAACCTATGGATTGCTATGTCTCCAAAAGAGAATCAAGCATGTGTACAGGGGCATAAACGCAGCAGTGATAGCATTGGAGAGGTTCGGTGAGCAAATGAAGACCCTTTGAAGTCATATTGCATGGTACCCATTACACGAGTCTCAACTCTCCAGGTTTAAGGTATTCTTCCTTCAGCTAAAACATGCATGTGGAACCTAAGTATGATCAACCATGTGAACGGGAGACGTGTTCAAATATGTCTCAGTTTTCCTCCCCTGGTACTCGGGTGCAACATTCCAGACGCTTTACTAACACTCTCCCCACTTGGAGAGTCAGCGCCTTTAACCTCCTGTTTGGCCCAGTTTGCAATTTCTGCGGAAGATGAACAGGAATAGCGAGAACCAATGAGAGGCTAGCTGGAGGTGTCTGGACGGGCAAATTTAACTCTCATTTCCCACCAGGAAGAGGAAATAACCAAAGGGTCAGCATGCCGTACCGGAACCAGATTAGGGCCTGAAGCCATCCTGCGGTGTTGCGGCCAGCTCAAAAGAAAGCGAGTTGAAGAAAGGAGCTCAGGGGCACTGTAATTCACAAACCTGCAGAGTTATAAATGACAGCTATCGTCCAAAAATAGACTGAAGTAAGGCTGCCAAGAGGACTTGAAAGCGGGGCAGAATTGCAGGAAACCGATTTCAGGAGGTAGACTGGAATTGCATTGAAAGCATAGGAAAAGAGGCAGAACGTCCACAATGATGCACTTGGCCAAAAAGGGCGTATGCGTTTTTTCCTGAATATATTCAGGAAAAAACGCATACGCCCTTTTTGACCAACCAAGCAAGCTTGCAAAGGAAATCTGCACTACAATGAAGTCTCACTTCCCCCCGGTCAAAAGGGCCATCTGAAAAAAGTGTAAAATCCAGAAAGGCAGGACAGGCCATGGAGAACTGGGAGCCTTGTTATGCTGATGGGCGGGATGTAAATTGCCAACAACCACTCGGGAGAAGTGTATGGTGTTTCCTGAAACATCTAAAAAACAAAGCAACAGAACCTAGGGCACTTCCACTTATGGTCCTATAGCTTAGGGAAATTAAAATCAAAAAGACACAGCCACCCCAAAGTTTGGAACGGCTCTGTTTACAAGAACCTCGTTTACAGTACAAGTTCAACATCGCAGAAAGTGAAAAATGGATAAAGAAGTTGTGGTATTTACTTACAAAGCAATATCACTCAGCAATGAAATCTGTGTCATCAGGCCCTTAGCAGCACAATGAGTGGATTCAGGTATGATGATTCTAACTGAAATAAGTCACACAGAAAAAGAAACATCATAAGATATCAGTAATACACGGAATGGAAACTTGGCTACACAGGAACTGAATTACAGAACAGAACAGGGCCTCAAATTTAGAAAAACAACTTATGCTTGCTTAAGGGTAAAGGTGAGTTGGGGTGCTGCATAAAACCAAAGATTGAAATGAGCACAGATAAAGTTCCTTTAGCCAAATATGGAATAGACAAGAGCTACTCCTTGCTCAACGAAATGGACTCAACACCGCATATTAAACGCCTAAGAATGTACCTGACTAGTAAGTATCTTAAAACCTATGGATTGCTATGTCTCCGAAAGAGAATCAAGCATGTGTACAGGGGCATAAACGCAGCAGTGATAGGATTGGAGAGGTTCGGTGAGCAAATGAAGACCCTTTGAAGTCATATTGCATGGTACCCATTACACGGGTCTCAACTCTCCAGGTTTAAGGTATTCTTCCTTCAGCTAAAACATGCATGTGGAACCCAGAGTATGATCAACCATATGATCGGGAGACGTGTTCAAATATGTCTCAGTTTTCCTCCACTGGTACTCGGGTGCAACATTCCAGACGCTTTACTAACACTCTCCCCACTTGGAGAGTCAGTCCCTTTAACCTCCTGTTTAGCCCAGTTTGCAATTTCTGCGGAAGATGAACAGGAATAGCGAGAACCAATGAGAGACTAGCTGGAGGTGTCTGGACGGGCAAATTTAACTCTCATTTCCCACCAGGAAGAGGAAATAACCAAAGGCTCAGCGTGCCATGCCGGAACCAGATTAGGGCCTGAAGCCATCCTGCGGTGTTGCGGCCAGGTCACAAGAAAGCGAGTTGAAGAAAGGAGCTCAGGGGCACTGTAATTCACAAACCTGCAGAGTTATAAATGACAGCTATCGTCCAAAAATAGACTGAAGTAAGGCTGCCAAGAGGACTTGAAAGCGGGGCAGAATTGCAGGAAACCGATTTCAGGAGGTAGACTGGAATTGCATTGAAAGCATAGGAAAAGAGGCAGAACGTCCACAATGATGCACTTGGCCAAAAAGGGCGTATGCGTTTTTTCCTGAATATATTCAGAAAAAAACGCATACGCCCTTTTTGGCCAACCAAGCAAGCTTGCAAAGGAAATCTGCACTACAATGAAGTCTCACTTTTCCCCGGTCAAAAGGGCCATCTGAAAAAAGTGTAAAATCCAGAAAGGCAGGACAGACCATGGAGAACTGGGAGCCTTGTTATGCTGATGGGCGGGATGTAAATTGCCAACAGACACTCGGGAGAAGTGTATGGTGTTTCCTGAAACATCTAAAAAACAAAGCAACAGAGCCTAGAGCACTGCCACTTATGGTCCTATAGCTTAGGGAAATTAAAATCAAAAAGACACAGCCACCCCAAAGTTTGGGACGCCTCTGTTTACAAGAACCTCGTTTACAGTACAAGTTCAACATCGCAGAAAGTGAAAAATGGATAAAGAAGTTGTGGTATTTACTTACAAAGCAATATCACTCAGCAATGAAATCTGTGTCATCAGGCCCTTAGCAGCACAATGAGTGGATTCAGGTATGATGATTCTAACTGAAGTAAGTCACACAGAAAAAGAAACATCATAAGATATCAGTAATACACGGAATGTAAACTTGGCTACACAGGAACTGAATTACAGAACAGAACAGGGTCTCAAATTTAGAAAACCAACTCATGCTTGCTTAAGGGTAAAGGTGAGTTGGGGTGCTGCATAAAACCAGAGATTGAAATGAGCACAGATAAAGTTCCTTAAGTCAAATATGGAATAGACAAGAGCTACTCCTTGCTCAACAAATTGGACTCAACACCCCATATTAAACGCCTAAGAATGTACCTGACTAGTAAGTATCTTAAAACCTATGGATTGCTATGTCACCGAAAGAGAATCAAGCATGTGTACAGGGGAATAAACGCAGCAGTGATAGGATTGGAGAGGTTCGATGAGCAAATGAAGACAGTTTGAAGTCATATTGCATGGTACCCATTACACGGGTCTTAACTCTCCAGGTTTAAGGTATTCTTCCTTCAGCTAAAACATGCATGTGGAACCCAAGTATGATCAACCATGTGAACGGGAGACGTGTTCAAATATGTCTCAGTTTTCCTCCCCTGGTACTCGGGTGCAACATTCCAGACGCTTTACTAACACTCTCCCCACTTGGAGAGTCAGCGCTTTTAACCTCCTGTTTGGCCCAGTTTGCAATTTCTGCGGAAGATGAACAGGAATAGCGAGAACCAATGAGAGGCTAGCTGGAGGTGTCTGGACGGGCAAATTTAACTCTCATTTCCCACCAGGAAGAGGAAATAACCAAAGGCTCAGCGTGCCGTGCCGGAACCATATTACAGCCTGAAGCCATCCTGCGGTGTTGCGGCCAGGTCACAAGAAAGCGAGTTGAAGAAAGGAGCTCAGGGGCACTGTAATTCACAAACCTGCAGAGTTATAAATGACAGCTATCGTCCAAAAATAGACTGAAGTAACGCTGCCAAGAGGACTTGAAAGCGGGGCAGAATTGCAGGAAACCGATTTCAGGAGGTAGACTGGAATTGCATTGAAAGCATAGGAAAAGAGGCAGAACGTCCACAATGATGCACTTGGCCAAAAAGGGCGTATGCGTTTTTTCCTGAATATATTCAGGGAAAAACGCATACGCCCTTTTTGGCCAACCAAGCAAGCTTGCAAAGGAAATCTGCACTACAATGAAGTCTCACTTCCCCCCGGTCAAAAGGGCCATCTGAAAAAAGTGTAAAATCCAGAAAGGCAGGACAGGCCATGGAGAACTGGGAGCCTTGTTATGCTGATGGGCGGGATGTAAATTGCCAACAGACACTTGGGAGAAGTGTATGGTGTTTCCTGAAACATCTAAAAAACAAAGCAACAGAGCCTAGGGCACTGCCACTTATGGTCCTATAGCTTAGGGAAATTAAAATCAAAAAGACACAGCCACCCCAAAGTTTGGGACGCCTCTGTTTACAAGAACCTCGTTTACAGTACAAGTTCAACATCGCAGAAAGTGAAAAATGGATAAAAAAGTTGTGGTATTTACTTACAAAGCAATATCACTCAGCAATGAAATCTATGTCATCAGGCCCTTAGCATCACAATGAGTGGATTCAGGTATGATGATTCTAACTGAAATAAGTCAGACGGAAAAAGAAACATCATAAGATATCAGTAATACACGGAATGTAAACTTGGCTACACAGGAACTGAATTACAGAACAGAACAGGGTCTCAAATTTAGAAAACCAACTTATGCTTGCTTAAGGGTAAAGGTGAGTTGGGGTGCTGCATAAAACCAGAGATTGAAATGAGCACAGATAAAGTTCCTTAAGTCAAATATGGAATAGACAAGAGCTACTCCTTGCTCAACAAATTGGACTCAACACCCCATATTAAACGCCTAAGAATGTACCTGACTAGTAAGTATCTTAAAACCTATGGATTGCTATGTCACCGAAAGAGAATCAAGCATGTGTACAGGGGAATAAACGCAGCAGTGATAGGATTGGAGAGGTTCGATGAGCAAATGAAGACAGTTTGAAGTCATATTGCATGGTACCCATTACACGGGTCTTAACTCTCCAGGTTTAAGGTATTCTTCCTTCAGCTAAAACATGCATGTGGAACCCAAGTATGATCAACCATGTGAACGGGAGACGTGTTCAAATATGTCTCAGTTTTCCTCCCCTGGTACTCGGGTGCAACATTCCAGATGCTTTACTAACACTCTCCCCACTTGGAGAGTCAGCGCTTTTAACCTCCTGTTTGGCCCAGTTTGCAATTTCTGCGGAAGATGAACAGGAATAGCGAGAACCAATGAGAGACTAGCTGGAGGTGTCTGGACGGGCAAATTTAACTCTCATTTCCCACCAGGAAGAGGAAATAACCAAAGGCTCAGCGTGCCGTGCCGGAACCAGATTAGAGCCTGAAGCCATCCTGCGGTGTTGCGGCCAGGTCACAAGAAAGCGAGTTGAAGAAAGGAGCTCAGGGGCACTGTAATTCACAAACCTGCAGAGTTATAAATGACAGCTATCGTCCAAAAATAGACTGAAGTAACGCTGCCAAGAGGACTTGAAAGCGGGGCAGAATTGCAGGAAACCGATTTCAGGAGGTAGACTGGAATTGCATTGAAAGCATAGGAAAAGAGGCAGAACGTCCACAATGATGCACTTGGCCAAAAAGGGTGTATGCGTTTTTTCCTGAATATATTCAGGAAAAAACGCATACGCCCTTTTTGGCCAACCAAGCAAGCTTGCAAAGGAAATCTGCACTACAATGAAGTCTCACTTCCCCCCGGTCAAAAGGGCCATCTGAAAAAAGTGTAAAATCCAGAAAGGCAGGACAGGCCATGGAGAACTGGGAGCCTTGTTATGCTGATGGGCGGGATGTAAATTGCCAACAGACACTTGGGAGAAGTGTATGGTGTTTCCTGAAACATCTAAAAAACAAAGCAACAGAGCCTAGGGCACTGCCACTTATGGTCCTATAGCTTAGGGAAATTAAAATCAAAAAGACACAGCCACCCCAAAGTTTGGGACGCCTCTGTTTACAAGAACCTCGTTTACAGTACAAGTTCAACATCGCAGAAAGTGAAAAATGGATAAAAAAGTTGTGGTATTTACTTACAAAGCAATATCACTCAGCAATGAAATCTATGTCATCAGGCCCTTAGCATCACAATGAGTGGATTCAGGTATGATGATTCTAACTGAAATAAGTCAGACGGAAAAAGAAACATCATAAGGTATCAGTAATACACGGAATGTAAACTTGGCTACACAGGAACTGAATTACAGAACAGAACAGGGTCTCAAATTTAGAAAACCAACTTATGCTTGCTTAAGGGTAAAGGTGAGTTGGGGTGCTGCATAAAACCAGAGATTGAAATGAGCACAGATAAAGTTCCTTAAGTCAAATATGGAATAGACAAGAGCTACTCCTTGCTCAACGAAATGGACTCAACACCGCATATTAAACGCCTAAGAATGTACCTGACTAGTAAGTATCGTAAAACCTATGGATTGCTATGTCTCCAAAAGAGAATCAAGCATGTGTACAGGGGCATAAACGCAGCAGTGATAGGATTGGAGAGGTTCGGTGAGCAAATGAAGACCCTTTGAAGTCATATTGCATGGTACCCATTACACGGGTCTCAACTCTCCAGGTTTAAGGTATTCTTCCTTCAGCTAAAACATGCATGTGGAACCCAAGTATGATCAACCATGTGAATGGGAGACGTGTTCAAATATGTCTCAGTTTTCCTCCCCTGGTACTCGGGTGCAACATTCCAGACGCTTTACTAACACTCTCCCCACTTGGAGAGTCAGCGCCTTTAACCTCCTGTTTGGCCCAGTTTGCAATTTCTGCGGAACATGAACAGGAATAGCGAGAACCAATGAGAGGCTAGCTGGAGGTGTCTGGACGGGCAAATTTAACTCTCATTTCCCACCAGGAAGAGGAAACAACCAAAGGCTCAGCGTGCCGTACCGGAACCATATTAGGGCCTGAAGCCATCCTGCGGTGTTGCGGCCAGCTCAAAAGAAAGCGAGTTGAAGAAAGGAGCTCAGGGGCACTGTAATTCACAAACCTGCAGAGTTATAAATGACAGCTATCGTCCAAAAATAGACTGAAGTAAGGCTGCCAAGAGGACTTGAAAGCGGGGCAGAATTGCAGGAAACCGATTTCAGGAGGTAGACTGGAATTGCATTGAAAGCATAGGAAAAGAGGCAGAACGTCCACAATGATGCACTTGGCCAAAAAGGGCGTATGCGTTTTTTCCTGAATATATTCAGGAAAAAACGCATACGCCCTTTTTGGCCAACCAAGCAAGCTTGCAAAGGAAATCTGCACTACAATGAAGTCTCACTTCCCCCCGGTCAAAAGGGCCATCTGAAAAAAGTGTAAAATCCAGAAAGGCAGGACAGGCCATGGAGAACTGGGAGCCTTGTTATGCTGATGGGCGGGATGTAAATTGCCAACAGACACTCGGGAGAAGTGTATGGTGTTTCCTGAAACATCTAAAAAACAAAGCAACAGAGCCTAGGGCACTGCCACTTATGGTCGTATAGCTTAGGGAAATTAAAATCAAAAAGACACAGCCACCCCAAAGTTTGGAACGGCTCTGTTTACAAGAACCTCGTTTACAGTACAAGTTCAACATCGCAGAAAGTGAAAAATGGATAAAGAAGTTGTGGTATTTACTTACAAAGCAATATCACTCAGCAATGAAATTTGTGTCATCAGGCCCTTAGCAGCACAATGAGTGGATTCAGGTGTGATGATTCTAACTGAAATAAGTCACACAGAAAAAGAAACATCATAAGATATCAGTAATACACGGAATGTAAACTTGGCTACACAGGAACTGAATTACAGAACAGAACAGGGTCTCAAATTTAGAAAACCAACTTATGCTTGCTTAAGGGTAAAGGTGAGTTGGGGTGCTGCATAAAACCAGAGATTGAAATGAGCACAGATAAAGTTCCTTAAGTCAAATATGGAATAGACAAGAGCTACTCCTTGCTCAACGAAATGGACTCAACACCGCATATTAAACGCCTAAGAATGTACCTGACTAGTAAGTATCGTAAAACCTATGGATTGCTATGTCTCCAAAAGAGAATCAAGCATGTGTACAGGGGCATAAACGCAGCAGTGATAGGATTGGAGAGGTTCGGTGAGCAAATGAAGACCCTTTGAAGTCATATTGCATGGTACCCATTACACGGGTCTCAACTCTCCAGGTTTAAGGTATTCTTCCTTCAGCTAAAACATGCATGTGGAACCCAAGTATGATCAACCATGTGAACGGGAGACGTGTTCAAATATGTCTCAGTTTTCCTCCCCTGGTACTCGGGTGCAACATTCCAGACGCTTTACTAACACTCTCCCCACTTGGAGAGTCAGCGCCTTTAACCTCCTGTTTGGCCCAGTTTGCAATTTCTGCGGAAGATGAACAGGAATAGCGAGAACCAATGAGAGACTAGCTGGAGGTGTCTGGACGGGCAAATTTAACTCTCATTTCCCACCAGGAAGAGGAAATAACCAAAGGCTCAGCGTGCCGGGCCGGAACCAGATTAGGGCCTGAAGCCATCCTGTGGTGTTGCGGCCAGGTCACAAGAAAGCGAGTTCAAGAAAGGAGCTCAGGGGCACTGTAATTCACAAACCTGCAGAGTTATAAATGACAGCTATCGTCCAAAAATAGACTGAAGTAAGGCTGCCAAGAGGACTTGAAAGCGGGGCAGAATTGCAGGAAACCGATTTCAGGAGGTAGACTGCAATTGCATTGAAAGCATAGGAAAAGAGGCAGAACGTCCACAATGATGCACTTGGCCAAAAAGGGCGTATGCGTTTTTTCCTGAATATATTCAGGAAAAAACGCATACGCCCTTTTTGGCCAACCAAGCAAGCTTGCAAAGGAAATCTGCACTACAATGAAGTCTCACTTCCCCCCGGTCAAAAGGGCCATCTGAAAAAAGTGTAAAATCCAGAAAGGCAGGACAGGCCATGGAGAACTGGGAGCCTTGTTATGCTGATGGGCGGGATGTAAATTGCCAACAGACACTCGGGAGAAGTGTATGGTGTTTCCTGAAACATCTAAAAAACAAAGCAACAGAGCCTAGGGCACTTCCACTTATGGTCCTATAGCTTAGGGAAATTAAAATCAAAAAGACACAGCCACCCCAAAGTTTGGGACGCCTCCATTTACAAGAACCTCTTTTACCGTACAAGTTCAATATCACAGAAAGTGAAAAATGGATAAAGAACTTGTGGTACTTACGTACAATGCAGTATCACTCAGCAATGAAATCTATGTCATCAGGCCCGTAGCAGCATAATGAGTGGATTCAGGTACGATGATTCTAACTGAAATAAGTCACACAGAAAAAGAAACATCATAAGATATCACTAATACACGGAATGTAAACTTGGCTACACAGGAACTGAATTACAGAACAGAACAGGGTCTCAAATTTAGAAAACCAACTTATGCTTGCTTAAGGGAAAAGGTGAGTTGGGGTGCTGCATAAAACCAGAGATTGAAATGAGCACACATAAAGTTCCTTAAGCCAAATATGGAATAGACAAGAGCTACTCCTTGCTCAACGAAATGGACTCAACACCGCATATTAAACGCCTAAGAATGTACCTGACTAGTAAGTATCTTAAAACCTATGGATTGCTATGTCTCCGAAAGAGAATCAAGCATGTGTACAGGGGCATAAACGCAGCAGTGATAGGATTGGAGAGGTTCGGTGAGCAAATGAAGACCCTTTGAAGTCATATTGCATGGTACCCATTACACGGGTCTCAACTCTCCAGGTTTAAGGTATTCTTCCTTCAGCTAAGACATGCATGTGGAACCCAAGTATGATCAACCATGTGATCGGGAGACGTGTTCAAATATGTCTCAGTTTTCCTCCCCTGGTACTCGGGTGCAACATTCCAGACGCTTTACTAACACTCTCCCCACTTGGAGAGTCAGTCCCTTTAACCTCCTGTTTGGCCCAGTTTGCAATTTCTGCGGAAGATGAACAGGAATAGCGAGAACCAATGAGAGGCTAGCTGGAGGTGTCTGGACGGGCAAATTTAACTCTCATTTCCCACCAGGAAGAGGAATTAACCAAAGGCTCAGCGTGCCGTGCCGGAACCAGATTAGGGCCTGAAGCCATCCTGCGGTGTTGCGGCCAGCTCAAAAGAAAGCGAGTTGAAGAAAGGAGCTCAGGGGCACTGTAATTCACAAACCTGCAGAGTTATAAATGACAGCTATCGTCCAAAAATAGACTGAAGTAAGGCTGCCAAGAGGACTTGAAAGCGGGGCAGAATTGCAGGAAACCGATTTCAGGAGGTAGACTGGAATTGCATTGAAAGCATAGGAAAAGAGGCAGAACGTCCACAATGATGCACTTGGCCAAAAAGGGCGTATGCGTTTTTTCCTGAATATATTCAGGAAAAAACGCATACGCCCTTTTTGGCCAACCAAGCAAGCTTGCAAAGGAAATCTGCACTACAATGAAGTCTCACTTCCCCCCGGTCAAAAGGGCCATCTGAAAAAAGTGTAAAATCCAGAAAGGCAGGACAGGCCATGGAGAACTGGGAGCCTTGTTATGCTGATGGGCAGGATGTAAATTGCCAACAAACACTCGGGAGAAGTGTATGGTGTTTCCTGAAACATCTAAAAAACAAAGCAACAGAACCTAGGGCACTTCCACTTATGGTCCTATAGCTTAGGGAAATTAAAATCAAAAAGACACAGCCACCCCAAAGTTTGGAACGGCTCTGTTTACAAGAACCTCGTTTACAGTACAAGTTCAACATCGCAGAAAGTGAAAAATGGATAAAGAAGTTGTGGTATTTACTTACAAAGCAATATCACTCAGCAATGAAATCTGTGTCATCAGGCCCTTAGCAGCACAATGAGTGGATTCAGGTATGATGATTCTAACTGAAGTAAGTCACACAGAAAAAGAAACATCATAAGATATCAGTAATACACAGAATGTAAACTTGGCTACACAGGAACTGAATTACAGAACAGAACAGGGTCTCAAATTTAGAAAACCAACTTATGCTTGCTTAAGGGGAAAGGTGAGTTGGGGTGCTGCATAAAACCAGAGATTGAAATGAGCACACATAAAGTTCCTTAAGCCAAATATGGAATAGACAAGAGCTACTCCTTGCTCAACGAAATGGACTCAACACCGCATATTAAACGCCTAAGAATGTACCTGACTAGTAAGTATCTTAAAACCTATGGATTGCTATGTCTCCGAAAGAGAATCAAGCATGTGTACAGGGGCATAAACGCAGCAGTGATAGGATTGGAGAGGTTCGGTGAGCAAATGAAGACCCTTTGAAGTCATATTGCATGGTACCCATTACACGGGTCTCAACTCTCCAGGTTTAAGGTATTCTTCCTTCAGCTAAGACATGCATGTGGAACCCAAGTATGATCAACCATGTGATCGGGAGACGTGTTCAAATATGTCTCAGTTTTCCTCCCCTGGTACTCGGGTGCAACATTCCAGACGCTTTACTAACACTCTCCCCACTTGGAGAGTCAGTCCCTTTAACCTCCTGTTTGGCCCAGTTTGCAATTTCTGCGGAAGATGAACAGGAATAGCGAGAACCAATGAGAGGCTAGCTGGAGGTGTCTGGACGGGCAAATTTAACTCTCATTTCCCACCAGGAAGAGGAATTAACCAAAGGCTCAGCGTGCCGTGCCGGAACCAGATTAGGGCCTGAAGCCATCCTGCGGTGTTGCGGCCAGCTCAAAAGAAAGCGAGTTGAAGAAAGGAGCTCAGGGGCACTGTAATTCACAAACCTGCAGAGTTATAAATGACAGCTATCGTCCAAAAATAGACTGAAGTAAGGCTGCCAAGAGGACTTGAAAGCGGGGCAGAATTGCAGGAAACCGATTTCAGGAGGTAGACTGGAATTGCATTGAAAGCATAGGAAAAGAGGCAGAACGTCCACAATGATGCACTTGGCCAAAAAGGGCGTATGCGTTTTTTCCTGAATATATTCAGGAAAAAACGCATACGCCCTTTTTGGCCAACCAAGCAAGCTTGCAAAGGAAATCTGCACTACAATGAAGTCTCACTTCCCCCCGGTCAAAAGGGCCATCTGAAAAAAGTGTAAAATCCAGAAAGGCAGGACAGGCCATGGAGAACTGGGAGCCTTGTTATGCTGATGGGCAGGATGTAAATTGCCAACAACCACTCGGGAGAAGTGTATGGTGTTTCCTGAAACATCTAAAAAACAAAGCAACAGAACCTAGGGCACTTCCACTTATGGTCCTATAGCTTAGGGAAATTAAAATCAAAAAGACACAGCCACCCCAAAGTTTGGAACGGCTCTGTTTACAAGAACCTCGTTTACAGTACAAGTTCAACATCGCAGAAAGTGAAAAATGGATAAAGAAGTTGTGGTATTTACTTACAAAGCAATATCACTCAGCAATGAAATCTGTGTCATCAGGCCCTTAGCAGCACAATGAGTGGATTCAGGTATGATGATTCTAACTGAAGTAAGTCACACAGAAAAAGAAACATCATAAGATATCAGTAATACACAGAATGTAAACTTGGCTACACAGGAACTGAATTACAGAACAGAACAGGGTCTCAAATTTAGAAAACCAACTTATGCTTGCTTAAGGGGAAAGGTGAGTTGGGGTGCTGCATAAAACCAGAGATTGAAATGAGCACACATAAAGTTCCTTAAGTCAAATATGGAATAGACAAGAGCTACTCCTTGCTCAACGAAATGGACTCAACACCGCATATTAAACGCCTAAGAATGTACCTGACTAGTAAGTATCTTAAAACCTATGGATTGCTATGTCTCCGAAAGAGAATCAAGCATGTGTACAGGGGCATAAACGCAGCAGTGATAGGATTGGAGAGGTTCGGTGAGCAAATGAAGACCCTTTGAAGTCATATTGCATGGTACCCATTACACGGGTCTCAACTCTCCAGGTTTAAGGTATTCTTCCTTCAGCTAAGACATGCATGTGGAACCCAAGTATGATCAACCATGTGATCGGGAGACGTGTTCAAATATGTCTCAGTTTTCCTCCCCTGGTACTCGGGTGCAACATTCCAGACGCTTTACTAACACTCTCCCCACTTGGAGAGTCAGTCCCTTTAACCTCCTGTTTGGCCCAGTTTGCAATTTCTGCGGAAGCTGAACAGGAATAGCGAGAACCAATGAGAGGCTAGCTGGAGGTGTCTGGACGGGCAAATTTAACTCTCATTTCCCACCAGGAAGAGGAATTAACCAAAGGCTCAGCGTGCCGTGCCGGAACCAGATTAGGGCCTGAAGCCATCCTGCGGTGTTGCGGCCAGCTCAAAAGAAAGCGAGTTGAAGAAAGGAGCTCAGGGGCACTGTAATTCACAAACCTGCAGAGTTATAAATGACAGCTATCGTCCAAAAATAGACTGAAGTAAGGCTGCCAAGAGGACTTGAAAGCGGGGCAGAATTGCAGGAAACCGATTTCAGGAGGTAGACTGGAATTGCATTGAAAGCATAGGAAAAGAGGCAGAACGTCCACAATGATGCACTTGGCCAAAAAGGGCGTATGCGTTTTTTCCTGAATATATTCAGGAAAAAACGCATACGCCCTTTTTGGCCAACCAAGCAAGCTTGCAAAGGAAATCTGCACTACAATGAAGTCTCACTTCCCCCCGGTCAAAAGGGCCATCTGAAAAAAGTGTAAAATCCAGAAAGGCAGGACAGGCCATGGAGAACTGGGAGCCTTGTTATGCTGATGGGCAGGATGTAAATTGCCAACAACCACTCGGGAGAAGTGTATGGTGTTTCCTGAAACATCTAAAAAACAAAGCAACAGAACCTAGGGCACTTCCACTTATGGTCCTATAGCTTAGGGAAATTAAAATCAAAAAGACACAGCCACCCCAAAGTTTGGAACGGCTCTGTTTACAAGAACCTCATTTACAGTACAAGTTCAACATCGCAGAAAGTGAAAAATGGATAAAGAAGTTGTGGTATTTACTTACAAAGCAATATCACTCAGCAATGAAATCTGTGTCATCAGGCCCTTAGCAGCACAATGAGTGGATTCAGGTATGATGATTCTAACTGAAGTAAGTCACACAGAAAAAGAAACATCATAAGATATCAGTAATACACAGAATGTAAACTTGGCTACACAGGAACTGAATTACAGAACAGAACAGGGTCTCAAATTTAGAAAACCAACTTATGCTTGCTTAAGGGTAAAGGTGAGTTGGGGTGCTGCATAAAACCAGAGATTGAAATGAGCACAGATAAAGTTCCTTAAGCCAAATATGGAATAGACAAGAGCTACTCCTTGCTCAACGAAATGGACTCAACACCGCATATTAAACGCCTAAGAATGTACCTGACTAGTAAGTATCTTAAAACCTATGGATTGCTATGTCTCCGAAAGAGAATCAAGCATGTGTACAGGGGCATAAACGCAGCAGTGATAGGATTGGAGAGGTTCGGTGAGCAAATGAAGACCCTTTGAAGTCATATTGCATGGTACCCATTACACGGGTCTCAACTCTCCAGGTTTAAGGTATTCTTCCTTCAGCTAAGACATGCATGTGGAACCCAAGTATGATCAACCATGTGATCGGGTGACGTGTTCAAATATGTCTCAGTTTTCCTCCCCTGGTACTCGGGTGCAACATTCCAGACGCTTTACTAACACTCTCCCCACTTGGAGAGTCAGTCCCTTTAACCTCCTGTTTGGCCCAGTTTGCAATTTCTGCGGAAGATGAACAGGAATAGCGAGAACCAATGAGAGGCTAGCTGGAGGTGTCTGGACGGGCAAATTTAACTCTCATTTCCCACCAGGAAGAGGAATTAACCAAAGGCTCAGCGTGCCATGCCGGAACCAGATTAGGGCCTGAAGCCATCCTGCGGTGTTGCGGCCAGCTCAAAAGAAAGCGAGTTGAAGAAAGGAGCTCAGGGGCACTGTAATTCACAAACCTGCAGAGTTATAAATGACAGCTATCGTCCAAAAATAGACTGAAGTAAGGCTGCCAAGAGGACTTGAAAGCGGGGCAGAATTGCAGGAAACCGATTTCAGGAGGTAGACTGGAATTGCATTGAAAGCATAGGAAAAGAGGCAGAACGTCCACAATGATGCACTTGGCCAAAAAGGGCGTATGCGTTTTTTCCTGAATATATTCAGGAAAAAACGCATACGCCCTTTTTGGCCAACCAAGCAAGCTTGCAAAGGAAATCTGCACTACAATGAAGTCTCACTTCCCCCCGGTCAAAAGGGCCATCTGAAAAAAGTGTAAAATCCAGAAAGGCAGGACAGGCCATGGAGAACTGGGAGCCTTGTTATGCTGATGGGCGGGATGTAAATTGCCAACAACCACTCGGGAGAAGTGTATGGTGTTTCCTGAAACATCTAAAAAACAAAGCAACAGAACCTAGGGCACTTCCACTTATGGTCCTATAGCTTAGGGAAATTAAAATCAAAAAGACACAGCCACCCCAAAGTTTGGAACGGCTCTGTTTACAAGAACCTCGTTTACAGTACAAGTTCAACATCGCAGAAAGTGAAAAATGGATAAAGAAGTTGTGGTATTTACTTACAAAGCAATATCACTCAGCAATGAAATCTGTGTCATCAGGCCCTTAGCAGCACAATGAGTGGATTCAGGTATGATGATTCTAACTGAAGTAAGTCACACAGAAAAAGAAACATCATAAGATATCAGTAATACACGGAATGTAAACTTGGCTACACAGGAACTGAATTACAGAACAGAACAGGGTCTCAAATTTAGAAAACCAACTTATGCTTGCTTAAGGGTAAAGGTGAGTTGGGGTGCTGCATAAAACCAGAGATTGAAATGAGCACAGATAAAGTTCCTTAAGTCAAATATGGAATAGACAAGAACTACTCCTTGCTCAACGAAATGGACTCAACACCGCATATTAAACGCCTAAGAATGTACCTGACTAGTAAGTATCTTAAAACCTATGGATTGCTATGTCTCCGAAAGAGAATCAAGCATGTGTACAGGGGCATAAACGCAGCAGTGATAGGATTGGAGAGGTTCGGTGAGCAAATGAAGACCCTTTGAAGTCATATTGCATGGTACCCATTCCACGGGTCTCAACTCTCCAGGTTTAAGGTATTCTTCCTTCAGCTAAAACATGCATGTGGAACCCAAGTATGATCAACCATGTGAACGGGAGACGTGTTCAAATATGTCTCAGTTTTCCTCCCCTGGTACTCGGGTGCAACATTCCAGACGCTTTACTAACACTCTCCCCACTTGGAGAGTCAGCGCCTTTAACCTCCTGTTTGGCCCAGTTTGCAATTTCTGCGGAAGATGAACAGGAATAGCGAGAACCAATGAGAGACTAGCTGGAGGTGTCTGGACGGGCAAATTTAACTCTCATTTCCCACCAGGAAGAGGAAATAACCAAAGGCTCAGCGTGCCGGGCCGGAACCAGATTAGGGCCTGAAGCCATCCTGTGGTGTTGCGGCCAGGTCACAAGAAAGCGAGTTCAAGAAAGGAGCTCAGGGGCACTGTAATTCACAAACCTGCAGAGTTATAAATGACAGCTATCGTCCAAAAATAGACTGAAGTAAGGCTGCCAAGAGGACTTGAAAGCGGGGCAGAATTGCAGGAAACCGATTTCAGGAGGTAGACTGCAATTGCATTGAAAGCATAGGAAAAGAGGCAGAACGTCCACAATGATGCACTTGGCCAAAAAGGGCGTATGCGTTTTTTCCTGAATATATTCAGGAAAAAACGCATACGCCCTTTTTGGCCAACCAAGCAAGCTTGCAAAGGAAATCTGCACTACAATGAAGTCTCACTTCCCCCCGGTCAAAAGGGCCATCTGAAAAAAGTGTAAAATCCAGAAAGGCAGGACAGGCCATGGAGAACTGGGAGCCTTGTTATGCTGATGGGCGGGATGTAAATTGCCAACAGACACTCGGGAGAAGTGTATGGTGTTTCCTGAAACATCTAAAAAACAAAGCAACAGAGCCTAGGGCACTTCCACTTATGGTCCTATAGCTTAGGGAAATTAAAATCAAAAAGACACAGCCACCCCAAAGTTTGGGACGCCTCCATTTACAAGAACCTCTTTTACCGTACAAGTTCAATATCACAGAAAGTGAAAAATGGATAAAGAACTTGTGGTAATTACGTACAATGCAGTATCACTCAGCAATGAAATCTATGTCATCAGGCCCGTAGCAGCATAATGAGTGGATTCAGGTACGATGATTCTAACTGAAATAAGTCACACAGAAAAAGAAACATCATAAGATATCACTAATACACGGAATGTAAACTTGGCTACACAGGAACTGAATTACAGAACAGAACAGGGTCTCAAATTTAGAAAACCAACTTATGCTTGCTTAAGGGGAAAGGTGAGTTGGGGTGCTGCATAAAACCAGAGATTGAAATGAGCACACATAAAGTTCCTTAAGCCAAATATGGAATAGACAAGAGCTACTCCTTGCTCAACGAAATGGACTCAACACCCCATATTAAACGCCTAAGAATGTACCTGACTAGTAAGTATCTTAAAACCTAGGGATTGCTATGTCTCCAAAAGAGAACCAAGCGTGTGTACAGGGGCATAAACGCAGCAGTGATAGGATTGGAGAGGTTCGGTGAGCAAATGAAGACCCTTTGAAGTCATATTGCATGGTACCCATTCCACGGGTCTCAACTCTCCAGGTTTAAGGTATTCTTCCTTCAGCTAAAACATGCATGTGGAACCCAAGTATGATCAACCACGTGAACGGGAGACATGTTCAAATATGTCTCAGTTTTCCTCCCCTGGTACTCGGGTGCAACATTCCAGACGCTTTACTAACACTCTCCCCACTTGGAGAGTCAGCGCCTTTAACCTCCTGTTTGGCCCAGTTTGCAATTTCTGCGGAAGATGAACAGGAATAGCGAGAACCAATGAGAGGCTAGCTGGAGGTGTCTGGACGGGCAAATTTAACTCTCATTTCCCACCAGGAAGAGGAAATAACCAAAGGCTCAGCGTGCCGTACCGGAACCAGATTAGGGCCTGAAGCCATCCTGCGGTGTTGCGGCCAGCTCAAAAGAAAGCGAGTTGAAGAAAGGAGCTCAGGGGCACTGTAATTCACAAACCTGCAGAGTTATAAATGACAGCTATCGTCCAAAAATAGACTGAAGTAAGGCTGCCAAGAGGACTTGAAAGCGGGGCAGAATTGCAGGAAACCGATTTCAGGAGGTAGACTGCAATTGCATTGAAAGCATAGGAAAAGAGGCAGAACGTCCACAATGATGCACTTGGCCAAAAAGGGCGTATGCGTTTTTTCCTGAATATATTCAGGAAAAAACGCATACGCCCTTTTTGGCCAACCAAGCAAGCTTGCAAAGGAAATCTGCACTACAATGAAGTCTCACTTCCCCCCGGTCAAAAGGGCCATCTGAAAAAAGTGTAAAATCCAGAAAGGCAGGACAGGCCATGGAGAACTGGGAGCCTTGTTATGCTGATGGGCGGGATGTAAATTGCCAACAGACACTCGGGAGAAGTGTATGGTGTTTCCTGAAACATCTAAAAAACAAAGCAACAGAGCCTAGGGCACTTCCACTTATGGTCCTATAGCTTAGGGAAATTAAAATCAAAAAGACACAGCCACCCCAAAGTTTGGGACGCCTCCATTTACAAGAACCTCGTTGACCGTACAAGTTCAATATCACAGAAAGTGAAAAATGGATAAAGAACTTGTGGTACTTACGTACAATGCAGTATCACTCAGCAATGAAATCTATGTCATCAGGCCCGTAGCAGCATAATGAGTGGATTCAGGTACGATGATTCTAACTGAAATAAGTCACACAGAAAAAGAAACATCATAAGATATCACTAATACACGGAATGTAAACTTGGCTACACAGGAACTGAATTACAGAACAGAACAGGGTCTCAAATTTAGAAAACCAACTTATGCTTGCTTAAGGGTAAAGGTGAGTTGGGGTGCTGCATAAAACCAGAGATTGAAATGAGCACACATAAAGTTCCTTAAGCCAAATATGGAATAGACAAGAGCTACTCCTTGCTCAACGAAATGGACTCAACACCCCATATTAAACGCCTAAGAATGTACCTGACTAGTAAGTATCTTAAAACCTAGGGATTGCTATGTCTCCAAAAGAGAACCAAGCGTGTGTACAGGGGCATAAACGCAGCAGTGATAGGATTGGAGAGGTTCGGTGAGCAAATGAAGACCCTTTGAAGTCATATTGCATGGTACCCATTCCACGGGTCTCAACTCTCCAGGTTTAAGGTATTCTTCCTTCAGCTAAAACATGCATGTGGAACCCAAGTATGATCAACCACGTGAACGGGAGACATGTTCAAATATGTCTCAGTTTTCCTCCCCTGGTACTCGGGTGCAACATTCCAGACGCTTTACTAACACTCTCCCCACTTGGAGAGTCAGCGCCTTTAACCTCCTGTTTGGCCCAGTTTGCAATTTCTGCAGAAGATGAACAGGAATAGCGAGAACCAATGAGAGGCTAGCTGGAGGTGTCTGGACGGGCAAATTTAACTCTCATTTCCCACCAGGAAGAGGAAATAACCAAAGGCTCAGCGTGCCGTACCGGAACCAGATTAGGGCCTGAAGCCATCCTGCGGTGTTGCGGCCAGGTCACAAGAAAGCGAGTTGAAGAAAGGAGCTCAGGGGCACTGTAATTCACAAACCTGCAGAGTTATAAATGACAGCTATCGTCCAAAAATAGACTGAAGTAAGGCTGCCAAGAGGACTTGAAAGCGGGGCAGAATTGCAGGAAACCGATTTCAGGAGGTAGACTGGAATTGCATTGAAAGCATAGGAAAAGAGGCAGAACGTCCACAATGATGCACTTGGCCAAAAAGGGCGTATGCGTTTTTTCCTGAATATATTCAGGAAAAAACGCATACGCCCTTTTTGGCCAACCAAGCAAGCTTGCAAAGGAAATCTGCACTACAATGAAGTCTCACTTCCCCCCGGTCAAAAGGGCCATCTGAAAAAAGTGTAAAATCCAGAAAGGCAGGACAGGCCATGGAGAACTGGGAGCCTTGTTATGCTGACGGGCGGCATGTAAATTGCCAACAACCACTCGGGAGAAGTGTATGGTGTTTCCTGAAACATCTAAAAAACAAAGCAACAGAACCTAGGGCACTTCCACTTATGGTCCTATAGCTTAGGGAAATTAAAATCAAAAAGACACAGCCACCCCAAAGTTTGGGACGCCTCTGTTTACAAGAACCTCGTTTACAGTACAAGTTCAACATCGCAGAAAGTGAAAAATGGATAAAGAAGTTGTGGTATTTACTTACAAAGCAATATCACTCAGCAATGAAATCTGTGTCATCAGGCCCTTAGCAGCACAATGAGTGGATTCAGGTATGATGATTCTAACTGAAGTAAGTCACACAGAAAAAGAAACATCATAAGATATCAGTAATACACGGAATGTAAACTTAGCTACACAGGAACTGAATTACAGAACAGAACAGGGTCTCAAATTTAGAAAACCAACTTATGCTTGCTTAAGGGTAAAGGTGAGTTGGGGTGCTGCATAAAACCAGAGATTGAAATGAGCACAGATGAAGTTCCTTAAGTCAAATATGGAATAGACAAGAGCTACTCCTTGCTCAACGAAATGGACTCAACACCGCATATTAAACGCCTAAGAATGTACCTGACTAGTAAGTATCTTAAAACCTATGGATTGCTATGTCTCCGAAAGAGAATCAAGCATGTGTACAGGGGCATAAACGCATTAGTGATAGGATTGGAGAGGTTCGGTGAGCAAATGAAGACCCTTTGAAGTCATATTGCATGGTACCCATTCCACGGGTCTCAACTACCCAGGTTTAAGGTATTCTTCCTTCAGCTAAAACATGCATGTGGAACCCAAGTATGATCAACCATGTGAACGGGAGACGTGTTCAAATATGTCTCAGTTTTCCTCCCCTGGTACTCGGGTGCAACATTCCAGACGCTTTACTAACACTCTCCCCACTTGGAGAGTCAGCGCCTTTAACCTCCTGTTTGGCCCAGTTTGCAATTTCTGCGGAAGATGAACAGGAATAGCGAGAACCAATGAGAGGCTAGCTGGAGGTGTCTGGACGGGCAAATTTAACTCTCATTTCCCACCAGGAAGAGGAAATAACCAAAGGCTCAGCGTGCCGTACCGGAACCAGATTAGGGCCTGAAGCCATCCTGCGGTGTTGCGGCCAGGTCACAAGAAAGCGAGTTGAAGAAAGGAGCTCAGGGGCACTGTAATTCACAAACCTGCAGAGTTATAAATGACAGCTATCGTCCAAAAATAGACTGAAGTAAGGCTGCCAAGAGGACTTGAAAGCGGGGCAGAATTGCAGGAAACCGATTTCAGGAGGTAGACTGGAATTGCATTGAAAGCATAGGAAAAGAGGCAGAACGTCCACAATGATGCACTTGGCCAAAAAGGGCGTATGCGTTTTTCCCTGAATATATTCAGGAAAAAACGCATACGCCCTTTTTGGCCAACCAAGCAAACTTGCAAAGGAAATCTGCACTACAATGAAGTCTCACTTCCCCCCGGTCAAAAGGGCCATCTGAAAAAAGTGTAAAATCCAGAAAGGCAGGACAGGCCATGGAGAACTGGGAGCCTTGTTATGCTGATGGGCGGGATGTAAATTGCCAACAACCACTCGGGAGAAATGTATGGTGTTTCCTGAAACATCTAAAAAACAAAGCAACAGAGCCTAGGGCACTTCCACTTATGGTCCTATAGCTTAGGGAAATTAAAATCAAAAAGACACAGCCACCCCAAAGTTTGGGACGCCTCCGTTTACAAGAACCTCGTTTACCGTACAAGTTCAATATCACAGAAAGTGAAAAATGGATAAAGAACTTGTGGTACTTACGTACAATGCAGTATCACTCAGCAATGAAATCTATGTCATCAGGCCCGTAGCAGCATAATGAGTGGATTCAGGTACGATGATTCTAACTGAAATAAGTCACACAGAAAAAGAAACATCATAGGATATCACTAATACACGGAATGTAAACTTGGCTACACAGGAACTGCATTCCAAATCAGAACAGGGTCTCAAATTTAGAAAACCAACTTATGCTTGCTTAAGGGGAAAGGTGAGTTGGGGTGCTGCATAAAACCAGAGATTGAAATGAGCACAGATAAAGTTCCTTAAGCCAAATATGGAATAGACAAGAGCTACTCCTTGCTCAACGAAATGGACTCAAAACCCCATATTAAACGCCTAAGAATGTACCTGACTAGTAAGTATCTTAAAACCTATGGATTGCTATGTCTCCAAAAGAGAATCAAGCGTGTGTACAGGGGCATAAATGCAGCAGTGATAGGATTGGAGAGGTTCGGTGAGCAAATGAAGACCCTTTGAAGTCATATTGCACGGTACCCATTCCACGGGTCTCAACTCTCCAGGTTTAAGGTATTCTTCCTTCAGCTAAAACATGCATGTGGAACCCAGAGTATGATCAACCATGTGAACGGGAGACGTGTTCAAATATGTCTCAGTTTTCCTACCCTGGTACTCGGGTGCAACACTCCAGACGCTTTACTAACACTCTCCCGACTTGGAGAGTCAGTCCCTTTAACCTCCTGTTTGGCCCAGTTTGCAATTTCTGCGGAAGATGAACAGGAATAGCGAGAACCAATGAGAGGCTAGCTGCAGGTGTCTGGACGGGCAAATTTAACTCTCATTTCCCACCAGGAAGAGGAATTAACCAAAGGCTCAGCATGCCGGGCCGGAACCAGATTAGGGCCTGAAGCCATCCTGCGGTGTTGCGGCCAGCTCAAAAGAAAGCGAGTTGAAGAAAGGAGCTCAGGGGCACTGTAATTCACAAACCTGCAGAGTTATAAATGACAGCTATCGTCCAAAAATAGACTGAAGTAAGGCTGCCAAGAGGACTTGAAAGCGGGGCAGAATTGCAGGAAACCGATTTCAGGAGGTAGACTGGAATTGCATTGAAAGCATAGGAAAAGAGGCAGAACGTCCACAATGATGCACTTGGCCAAAAAGGGCGTATGCGTTTTTTCCTGAATATATTCAGGAAAAAACGCATACGCCCTTTTTGGCCAACCAAGCAAGCTTGCAAAGGAAATCTGCACTACAATGAAGTCTCACTTCCCCCCGGTCAAAAGGGCCATCTGAAAAAAGTGTAAAATCCAGAAAGGCAGGACAGGCCATGGAGAACTGGGAGCCTTGTTATGCTGATGGGCGGGATGTAAATTGCCAACAGACACTTGGGAGAAGTGTATGGTGTTTCCTGAAACATCTAAAAAACAAAGCAACAGAGCCTAGGGCACTGCCACTTATGGTCCTATAGCTTAGGGAAATTAAAATCAAAAAGACACAGCCACCCCAAAGTTTGGGACGCCTCTGATTACAAAAACCTCGTTTAGAGTACAAGTTCAACATCGCAGAAAGTGAAAAATGGATAAAGAAGTTGTGGTATTTACTTACAAAGCAATATCACTCAGCAATGAAATCTGTGTCATCTGGCCCTTAGCAGCACAATGAGTGGATTCAGGTACGATGATTCTAACTGAAATAAGTCACACAGAAAAAGAAACATCATAAGATATCAGTAATACACGGAATGTAAACTTGGCTACACAGGAACTGAATTACAGAACAGAACAGGGTCTCAAATTTAGAAAACCAACTTATGCTTGCTTAAGGGTAAAGGTGAGTTGGGGTGCTGCATAAAACCAGAGATTGAAATGAGCACAGATAAAGTTCCTTAAGCCAAATATGGAATAGACAAGAGCTACTCCTTGCTCAACGAAATGGACTCAACACCGCATATTAAACGCCTAAGAATGTACCTGACTAGTAAGTATCTTAAAACCTATGGATTGCTATGTCTCCGAAAGAGAATCAAGCGTGTGTACAGGGGCATAAACGCAGCAGTGATAGGATTGGAGATGTTCGGTGAGCAAATGAAGACCCTTTGAAGTCATATTGCATGATACCCATTACACGGGTCTGAACTCTCCAGGTTTAAGGTATTCTTCCTTCAGCTAAAACATGCACGTGGAACCCAAGTATGATCAACCATGTGAACGAGAGACGTGTTCAAATATGTCTCAGTTTTCCTCCCCTGGTACTCGGGTGCAACATTCCAGATGCTTTACTAACACTCTCCCCACTTGGAGAGTCAGCGCCTTTAACCTCCTGTTTGGCCCAGTTTGCAATTTCTGCGGAAGATGAACAGGAATAGCGAGAACCAATGAGAGGCTAGCTGGAGGTGTCTGGACGGGCAAATTTAACTCTCATTTCCCACCAGGAAGAGGAAATAACCAAAGGCTCAGCGTGCCGTGCCGGAACCAGATTAGGGCCTGAAGCCATCCTGCGGTGTTGCGGCCAGCTCAAAAGAAAGCGAGTTGAAGAAAGGAGCTCAGGGGCACTGTAATTCACAAACCTGCAGAGTTATAAATGACAGCTATCGTCCAAAAATAGACTGAAGTAAGGCTGCCAAGAGGACTTGAAAGCGGGGCAGAATTGCAGGAAACCGATTTCAGGAGGTAGACTGGAATTGCATTGAAAGCATAGGAAAAGAGGCAGAACGTCCACAATGATGCACTTGGCCAAAAAGGGCGTATGCGTTTTTTCCTGAATATATTCAGGAAAAAACGCATACGCCCTTTTTGGCCAACCAAGCAAGCTTGCAAAGGAAATCTGCACTACAATGAAGTCTCACTTCCCCCCGGTCAAAAGGGCCATCTGAAAAAAGTGTAAAATCCAGAAAGGCAGGACAGGCCATGGAGAACTGGGAGCCTTGTTATGCTGATGGGCGGGATGTAAATTGCCAAGAACCACTCGGGAGAAGTGTATGGTGTTTCCTGAAACATCTAAAAAACAAAGCAACAGAACCTAGGGCACTTCCACTTATGGTCCTATAGCTTAGGGAAATTAAAATCAAAAAGACACAGCCACCCCAAAGTTTGGAACGGCTCTGTTTACAAGAACCTCGTTTACAGTACAAGTTCAACATCGCAGAAAGTGAAAAATGGATAAAGAAGTTGTGGTATTTACTTACAAAGCAATATCACTCAGCAATGAAATCTGTGTCATCTGGCCCTTAGCAGCACAATGAGTGGATTCAGGTACGATGATTCTAACTGAAATAAGTCACACAGAAAAAGAAACATCATAAGATATCAGTAATACATGGAATGTAAACTTGGCTACACAGGAACTGAATTACAGAACAGAACAGGGTCTCAAATTTAGAAAACCAACTTATGCTTGCTTAAGGGTAAAGGTGAGTTGGGGTGCTGCATAAAACCAGAGATTGAAATGAGCACAGATAAAGTTCCTTAAGCCAAATATGGAATAGACAAGAGCTACTCCTTGCTCAACGAAATGGACTCAACACCCCATATTAAACGCCAAAGAATGTACCTGACTAGTAAGTATCTTAAAACCTATGGATTGCTATGTCTCCGAAAGAGAATCAAGCATGTGTACAGGGGCATAAACGCAGCAGTGATAGGATTGGAGAGGTTCGGTGAGCAAATGAAGACCCTTTGAAGTCATATTGCATGGTACCCATTCCACGGGTCTCAACTCTCCAGGTTTAAGGTATTCTTCCTTCAGCTAAAACATGCATGTGGAACCCAAGTATGATCAACCATGTGAACGGGAGACGTGTTCAAATATGTCTCAGTTTTCCTCCCCTGGTACTCGGGTGCAACATTCCAGACGCTTTACTAACACTCTCCCCACTTGGAGAGTCAGCGCCTTTAACCTCCTGTTTGGCCCAGTTTGCAATTTCTGCGGAAGATGAACAGGAATAGCGAGAACCAATGAGAGACTAGCTGGAGGTGTCTGGACGGGCAAATTTAACTCTCATTTCCCACCAGGAAGAGGAAATAACCAAAGGCTCAGCGTGCCGTACCGGAACCAGATTAGGGCCTGAAGCCACCCTGCGGTGTTGCGGCCAGCTCAAAAGAAAGCGAGTTGAAGAAAGGAGCTCAGGGGCACTGTAATTCACAAACCTGCAGAGTTATAAATGACAGCTATCGTCCAAAAATAGACTGAAGTAAGGCTGCCAAGAGGACTTGAAAGCGGGGCAGAATTGCAGGAAACCGATTTCAGGAGGTAGACTGGAATTGCATTGAAAGCATAGGAAAAGAGGCAGAACGTCCACAATGATGCACTTGGCCAAAAAGGGCGTATGCGTTTTTTCCTGAATATATTCAGGAAAAAACGCATACGCCCTTTTTGGCCAACCAAGCAAGCTTGCAAAGGAAATCTGCACTACAATGAAGTCTCACTTCCCCCCGGTCAAAAGGGCCATCTGAAAAAAGTGTAAAATCCAGAAAGGCAGGACAGGCCATGGAGAACTGGGAGCCTTGTTATGCTGATGGGCGGGATGTAAATTGCCAAGAACCACTCGGGAGAAGTGTATGGTGTTTCCTGAAACATCTAAAAAACAAAGCAACAGAACCTAGGGCACTTCCACTTATGGTCCTATAGCTTAGGGAAATTAAAATCAAAAAGACACAGCCACCCCAAAGTTTGGAACGGCTCTGTTTACAAGAACCTCGTTTACAGTACAAGTTCAACATCGCAGAAAGTGAAAAATGGATAAAGAAGTTGTGGTATTTACTTACAAAGCAATATCACTCAGCAATGAAATCTGTGTCATCAGGCCCTTAGCAGCACAATGAGTGGATTCAGGTATGATGATTCTAACTGAAATAAGTCACACAGAAAAGAAACATCATAAGATATCAGTAATACACGGAATGTAAACTTGGCTACACAGGAACTGAATTACAGAACAGAACAGGGTCTCAAATTTAGAAAACCAACTTATGCTTGCTTAAGGGTAAAGGTGAGTTGGGGTGCTGCATAAAACCAGAGATTGAAATGAGCACAGATAAAGTTCCTTAAGCCAAATATGGAATAGACAAGAGCTACTCCTTGCTCAACGAAATGGACTCAACACCCCATATTAAACGTCTAAGAATGTACCTGACTAGTAAGTATCTTAAAACCTATGGATTGCTATGTCTCCAAAAGAGAATCAAGCGTGTGTACAGGGGCATAAACGCAGCAGTGATAGGATTGGAGAGGTGCGGTGAGCAAATGAAGACCCTTTGAAGTCATATTGCATGGTACCCATTCCACGGGTTTCAACTACCCAGGTTTAAGGTATTCTTCCTTCAGCTAAAACATGCATGTGGAACCTAGAGTATGATCAACCATGTGATCGGGAGACGTGTTCAAATATGTCTCAGTTTTCCTCCCCTGGTACTCGGGTGCAACATTCCAGACGCTTTACTAACACTCTCCCCACTTGGAGAGTCAGTCCCTTTAACCTCCTGTTTGGCCCAGTTTGCAATTTCTGTGGAAGATGAACAGGAATAGCGAGAACCAATGAGAGCCTAGCTGGAGGGGTCTGGACGGGCAAATTTAACTCTCATTTCCCACCAGGAAGAGGAATTAACCAAAGGCTCAGCATGCCGGGCCGGAACCAGATTAGGGCCTGAAGCCATCCTGCGGTGTTGCGGCCAGGTCACAAGAAAGCGAGTTGAAGAAAGGAGCTCAGGGGCACTGTAATTCACAAACCTGCAGAGTTATAAATGACAGCTATCATCCAAAAATAGACTGAAGTAAGGCTGCCAAGAGGACTTGAAAGCGGGGCAGAATTGCAGGAAACCGATTTCAGGAGGTAGACTGGAATTGCATTGAAAGCATAGGAAAAGAGGCAGAACGTCCACAATGATGCACTTGGCCAAAAAGGGCGTATGCGTTTTTTCCTGAATATATTCAGGAAAAAACGCATACGCCCTTTTTGGCCAACCAAGCAAGCTTGCAAAGGAAATCTGCACTACAATGAAGTCTCACTTCCCCCCGGTCAAAAGGGCCATCTGAAAAAAGTGTAAAATCCAGAAAGGCAGGACAGGCCATGGAGAACTGGGAGCCTTGTTATGCTGATGGGCGGGATGTAAATTGCCAACAACCACTCGGGAGAAGTGTATGGTGTTTCCTGAAACATCTAAAAAACAAAGCAACAGAGCCTAGGGCACTTCCACTTATGGTCCTATAGCTTAGGGAAATTAAAATCAAAAAGACACAGCCACCCCAAAGTTTGGAACGGCTCTGTTTACAAGAACCTCGTTTACAGTACAAGTTCAACATCGCAGAAAGTGAAAAATGGATAAAGAAGTTGTGGTATTCACTTACAAAGCAATATCACTCAGCAATGAAATCTATGTCATCAGGCCCTTAGCATCGCAATGAGTGGATTCAGGTATGATGATTCTAACTGAAATAAGTCACACAGAAAAAGAAACATCATAAGATATCACTAATACACGGAATGTAAACTTGCCTACACAGGAACTCAGTTACAGAACAGAACAGGGTCTCAAATTTAGAAAACCAACTTATGCTTGCTTAAGGGTAAAGGTGAGTTGGGGTGCTGCATAAAACCAGAGATTGAAATGAGCACAGATAAAGTTCCTTAAGCCAAATATGGAATAGACAAGAGCTACTCCTTGCTCAACCAAATGGACTCAACACCCCATATTAAACGCGTAAGAATGTTACTGACTAGTAAGTATCTTAAAACCTATGGATTGCTATGTCTCCAAAAGAGAATCAAGCATGTGTACAGGGGCATAAACGCAGCAGTGATAGGATTGGAGAGGTTCGGTGAGCAAATGAAGACCCTTTGAAGTCATATTGCATGGTACCCATTCCACGGGTTTCAACTACCCAGGTTTAAGGTATTCTTCCTTCAGCTAAAACATGCATGTGGAACCTAGAGTATGATCAACCATGTGATCGGGAGACGTGTTCAAATATGTCTCAGTTTTCGTACCCTGGTACTCGGGTGCAACATTCCAGATGCTTTACTAACACTCTCCCGACTTGGAGAGTCAGTCCCTTTAACCTCCTGTTTGGCCCAGTTTGCAATTTCTGCGGAAGATGAACAGGAATAGCGAGAACCAATGAGAGGCTAGCTGGAGGTGTCTGGACGGGCAAATTTAACTCTCATTTCCCACCAGGAAGAGGAATTAACCAAAGGCTCAGCGTGCCGTGCCGGAACCAGATTAGGTCCTGAAGCCATCCTGCGGTGTTGCGGCCAGGTCACAAGAAAGCGAGTTGAAGAAAGGAGCTCAGGGGCACTGTAATTCACAAACCTGCAGAGTTATAAATGACAGCTATCGTCCAAAAATAGACTGAAGTAAGGCTGCCAAGAGGACTTGAAAGCGGGGCAGAATTGCAGGAAACCAATTTCAGGAGGTAGACTGGAATTGCATTGAAAGCATAGGAAAAGAGGCAGAACGTCCACAATGATGCACTTGGCCAAAAAGGGCGTATGCGTTTTTTCCTGAATATATTCAGGAAAAAACGCATACGCCCTTTTTGGCCAACCAAGCAAGCTTGCAAAGGAAATCTGCACTACAATGAAGTCTCACTTCCCCCCGGTCAAAAGGGCCATCTGAAAAAAGTGTAAAATCCAGAAAGGCAGGACAGGCCATGGAGAACTGGGAGCCTTGTTATGCTGATGGGCGGGATGCAAATTGCCAACAACCACTTGGGAGAAGTGTATGGTGTTTCCTGAAACATCTAAAAAACAAAGCAACAGAACCTAGGGCATTTCCACTTATGGTCCTATAGCTTAGGGAAATTAAAATCAAAAAGACACAGCCACCCCAAAGTTTGGAATGGCTCTGTTTACAAGAACCTCGTTTACAGTACAAGTTCAACATCGCAGAAAGTGAAAAATGGATAAAGAAGTTGTGGTATTTACTTACAAAGCAATATCACTCAGCAATGAAATCTGTGTCATCAGGCCCTTAGCAGCACAATGAGTGGATTCAGGTATGATGATTCTAACTGAAATAAGTCACACAGAAAAAGAAACATCATAAGATATCAGTAATACCCGGAATGTAAACTTGGCTACACAGGAACTGAATTACAGAACAGAACAGGGTCTCAAATTTAGAAAACCAACTTATGCTTGCTTAAGGGGAAAGGTGAGTTGGGGTGCTGCATAAAACGAGAGATTGAAATGAGCACAGATAAAGTTCCTTAAGCCAAATATGGAATAGACAAGAGCTACTCCTTGCTCAACGAAATGGACTCAAAACCCCATATTAAACCCCTAAGAATGTACCTGACTAGTAAGTATCTTAAAACCTATGGATTGCTATGTCTCCAAAAGAGAATCAAGCGTGTGTACAGGGGAATAAACGCAGCAGTGATAGGATTGGAGAGGTTCGGTGAGCAAATGAAGACCCTTTGAAGTCATATTGCATGGTACCCATTCCACGGGTTTCAACTACCCAGGTTTAAGGTATTCTTCCTTCAGCTAAAACATGCATGTGGAACCCAGAGTATGATCAACCATGTGAACGGGAGACGTCTTCAAATATGTCTCAGTTTTCCTCCCCTGGTACTCGGGTGCAACATTCCAGACGCTTTACTAACACTCTCCCGACTTGGAGAGTCAGTCCCTTTAACCTCCTGTTTGGCCCAGTTTGCAATTTCTGCGGAAGATGAACAGGAATAGCGAGAACCAATGAGAGGCTAGCTGGAGGTGTCTGGACGGGCAAATTTAACTCTCATTTCCCACCAGGAAGAGGAATTAACCAAAGGCTCAGCATGCCGGGCCGGAACCAGATTAGGGCCTGAAGCCATTCTGCGGTGTTGCGGCCAGGTCACAAGAAAGCGAGTTCAAGAAAGGAGCTCAGGGGCACTGTAATTCACAAACCTGCAGAGTTATAAATGACAGCTATCGTCCAAAAATAGACTGAAGTAAGGCTGCCAAGAGGACTTGAACGCGGGGCAGAATTGCAGGAAACCGATTTCAGGAGGTAGACTGGAATTGCATTGAAAGCATAGGAAAAGAGGCAGAACGTCCACAATGATGCACTTGGCCAAAAAGGGCGTATGCGTTTTTTCCTGAATATATTCAGGAAAAAACGCATACGCCCTTTTTGGCCAACCAAGCAAGCTTGCAAAGGAAATCTGCACTACAATGAAGTCTCACTTCCCCCCGGTCAAAAGGGCCATCTGAAAAAAGTGTATAATCCAGAAAGGCAGGACAGGCCATGGAGAACTGGGAGCCTTGTTATGCTGATGGGCGGGATGTAAATTGCCAACAACCACTCAGGAGAAGTGTATGGTGTTTCCTGAAACATCTAAAAAACAAAGCAACAGAGCCTAGGGCACTTCCACTTATGGTCCTATAGCTTAGGGAAATTAAAATCAAAAAGACACAGCCACCCCAAAGTTTGGAACGGCTCTGTTTACAAGAACCTCGTTTACAGTACAAGTTCAACATCGCAGAAAGTGAAAAATGGATAAAGAACTTGTGGTACTTACATACAATGCAGTATCACTCAGCAATGAAATCTATGTCATCAGGCCCGTAGCAGCATAATGAGTAGATTCAGGTACGATGATTCTAACTGAAATAAGTCACACAGAAAAAGAAACATCATAAGATATCAGTAATACACGGAATGTAAACTTGGCTACACAGGAACTGAATTCCAAAACAGAACGGGATCTCAAATTTAGAAAACCAACTTATGCTTGCTTAAGGGTAAAGGTGAGTTGGGGTGCTGCATAAAACCAGAGATTGAAATGAGCACAGATAAAGTTCCTTAAGCCAAATATGGAATAGACAAGAGCTACTCCTTGCTCAACGAAATGGACTCAACACCCCATATTAAACGCCTAAGAATGTACCTGACTAGTAAGTATCTTAAAACCTATGGATTGCTATGTCTCCAAAAGAGAATCAAGCGTGTGTACAGGGGCATAAATGCAGCAGTGATAGGATTGGAGAGGTTCGGTGAGCAAATGAAGACCCTTTGAAGTCATATTGCATGGTACCCATTACACGGGTCTCAACTCTCCAGGTTTAAGGTATTCTTCCTCCAGCTAAAACATGCATGTGGAACCCAAGTATGATCAACCATGTGAACGGGAGACGTGTTCAAATATGTCTCAGTTTTCCTCCCCTGGTACTCGGGTGCAACATTCCAGACGCTTTACTAACACTCTCCCCACTTGGAGAGTCAGCGCCTTTAACCTCCTGTTTTGCCCAGTTTGCAATTTCTGCGGAAGATGAACAGGAATAGCGAGAACCAATGAGAGGCTAGCTGGAGGTGTCTGGACGGGCATATTTAACTCTCATTTCCCACCAGGAAGTGGAAATAACCAAAGGCTCAGCGTGCCGTACCGGAACCAGATTAGGTCCTGAAGCCATCCTGCGGTGTTGCGGCCAGCTCAAAAGAAAGCGAGTTGAAGAAAGGAGCTCAGGGGCACTGTAATTCACAAACCTGCAGAGTTATAAATGACAGCTATCGTCCAAAAATAGACTGAAGTAAGGCTGCCAAGAGGACTTGAAAGCGGGGCAGAATTGCAGGAAACCGATTTCAGGAGGTAGACTGGAATTGCATTGAAAGCATAGGAAAAGAGGCAGAACGTCCACAATGATGCACTTGGCCAAAAAGGGCGTATGCGTTTTTTCCTGAATATATTCAGGAAAAAACGCATACGCCCTTTTTGGCCAACCAAGCAAGCTTGCAAAGGAAATCTGCACTACAATGAAGTCTCACTTCCCCCCGGTCAAAAGGGCCATCTGAAAAAAGTGTAAAATCCAGAAAGGCAAGACAGGCCATGGAGAACTGGAAGTCTTGTTATGCTGATGGGCGGGATGTAAAAACGCATTCGCCCTTTTTGGCCAACCAAGCAAGCTTGCAAAGGAAATCTGCACTACAATGAAGTCTCACTTCCCCCAGGTCAAAAGGGCCATCTGAAAAAAGTGTAAAATCCAGAAAGGCAGGACAGGCCATGGAGAACTGGGAGCCTTGTTATGCTGATGGGCGGGATGTAAATAGCCAACAACCACTCAGGAGAAGTGTATGGTGTTTCCTGAAACATCTAAAAAACAAAGCAACAGAACCTAGGGCACTTCCACTTATGGTCCTATAGCTTAGGGAAATTAAAATCAAAAAGACACAGCCACCCCAAAGTTTGGAACGGCTCTGTTTACAAGAACCTTGTTTACAGTACAAGTTCAACATCGCAGAAAGTGAAAAATGGATAAAGAAGTTGTGGTATTTACTTACAAAGCAATATCACTCAGCAATGAAATCTGTGTCATCAGGCCCTTAGCAGCACAATGAGTGGATTCAGGTATGATGATTCTAACTGAAATAAGTCACACAGAAAAAGAAACATCATAAGATATCAGTAATACACGGAATGTAAACTTGGCTACACAGGAACTGAATTACAGAACAGAACAGGGTCTCAAATTTAGAAAACCAACTTATGCTTGCTTAAGGGTAAAGGTGAGTTGGGGTGCTGCATAAAACCAGAGATTGAAATGAGCACAGATAAAGTTCCTTAAGCCAAATATGGAATAGACAAGAGCTACTCCTTGCTCAACGAAATGGACTCAAAACCCTATATTAAACCCCTAAGAATGTACCTGACTAGTAAGTATCTTAAAACCTATGGATTGCTATGTCTCCAAAAGAGAATCAAGCGTGTGTACAGGGGCATAAACGCAGCAGTGATAGGATTGGAGAGGTTCGGTGAGCAAATGAAGACCCTTTGAAGTCATATTGCATGGTATCCATTACACGGGTCTCAACTCTCCAGGTTTAAGGTATTCTTCCTTCAGCTAAAACATGCATGTGGAACCCAAGTATGATCAACCATGTGAACGGGAGACGTGTTCAAATATGTCTCAGTTTTCCTCCCCTGGTACTCGGGTGCAACATTCCAGACGCTTTACTAACACTCTCCCCACTTGGAGAGTCAGCGCCTTTAACCTCCTGTTTGGCCCAGTTTGCAATTTCTGCGGAAGATGAACAGGAATAGCGAGAACCAATGAGAGGCTAGCTGGAGGTGTCTGGACGGGCAAATTTAACTCTCATTTCCCACCAGGAAGTGAAAATAACCAAAGGCTCAGCGTGCCGTACCGGAACCAGATTAGGTCCTGAAGCCATCCTGCGGTGTTGCGGCCAGCTCAAAAGAAAGCGAGTTGAAGAAAGGAGCTCAGGGGCACTGTAATTCACAAACCTGCAGAGTTATAAATGACAGCTATCGTCCAAAAATAGACTGAAGTAAGGCTGCCAAGAGGACTTGAAAGCGGGGCAGAATTGCAGGAAACCGATTTCAGGAGGTAGACTGGAATTGCATTGAAAGCATAGGAAAAGAGGCAGAACGTCCACAATGATGCACTTGGCCAAAAAGGGCGTATGCGTTTTTTCCTGAATATATTCAGGAAAAAACGCATACGCCCTTTTTGGCCAACCAAGCAAGCTTGCAAAGGAAATCTGCACTACAATGAAGTCTCACTTCCCCCCGGTCAAAAGGGCCATCTGAAAAAAGTGTAAAATCCAGAAAGGCAGGACAGGCCATGGAGAACTGGGAGCCTTGTTATGCTGATGGGCGGGATGTAAATTGCCAACAACCACTCGGGAGAAGTGTATGGTGTTTCCTGAAACATCTAAAAAACAAAGCAACAGAACCTAGGGCACTTCCACTTATGGTCCTATAGCTTAGGGAAATTAAAATCAAAAAGACACAGCCACCCCAAAGTTTGGAACGGCTCTGTTTACAAGAACCTCGTTTACAGTACAAGTTCAACATCGCAGAAAGTGAAAAATGGATAAAGAAGTTGTGGTATTTACTTACAAAGCAATATCACTCAGCAATGAAATCTGTGTCATCAGGCCCGTAGCAGCACAATGAGTGGATTCAGGTATGATGATTCTAACTGAAGTAAGTCACACAGAAAAAGAAACATCATAAGATATCAGTAATACACGGAATGTAAACTTAGCTACACAGGAACTGAATTCCAGAACAGAACAGGGACTCAAATTTAGAAAACCAACTTATGCTTGCTTAAGGGTAAAGGTGAGTTGGGGTGCTGCATAAAACCAGAGATTGAAATGAGCACAGATAAAGTTCCTTAAGTCAAATATGGAATAGACAAGAGCTACTCCTTGCTCAACGAAATGGACTCAACACCGCATATTAAACGCCTAAGAATGTACCTGACTAGTAAGTATCTTAAAACCTATGGATTGCTATGTCTCCGAAAGAGAATCAAGCATGTGTACAGGGGCATAAACGCAGCAGTGATAGGATTGGAGAGGTTCGGTGAGCAAATGAAGACCCTTTGAAGTCATATTGCATGGTACCCATTCCACGGGTTTCAACTACCCAGGTTTAAGGTATTCTTCCTTCAGCTAAAACATGCATGTGGAACCTAGAGTATGATCAACCATGTGATCGGGAGACGTGTTCAAATATGTCTCAGTTTTCGTACCCTGGTACTCGGGTGCAACATTCCAGACGCTTTACTAACACTCTCCCGACTTGGAGAGTCAGTCCCTTTAACCTCCTGTTTGGCCCAGTTTGCAATTTCTGCGGAAGATGAACAGGAATAGCGAGAACCAATGAGAGGCTAGCTGGAGGTGTCTGGACGGGCAAATTTAACTCTCATTTCCCACCAGGAAGAGGAATTAACCAAAGGCTCAGCGTGCCGTGCCGGAACCAGATTAGGGCCTGAAGCCATCCTGCGGTGTTGCGGCCAGTTCACAAGAAAGCGAGTTGAAGAAAGGAGCTCAGGGGCACTGTAATTCACAAACCTGCAGAGTTATAAATGACAGCTATCATCCAAAAATAGACTGAAGTAAGGCTGCCAAGAGGACTTGAAAGCGGGGCAGAATTGCAGGAAACCGATTTCAGGAGGTAGACTGGAATTGCATTGAAAGCATAGGAAAAGAGGCAGAACGTCCACAATGATGCACTTGGCCAAAAAGGGCGTATGCGTTTTTTCCTGAATATATTCAGGAAAAAACGCATACGCCCTTTTTGGCCAACCAAGCAAGCTTGCAAAGGAAATCTGCACTACAATGAAGTCTCACTTCCCCCCGGTCAAAAGGGCCATCTGAAAAAAGTGTAAAATCCAGAAAGGCAGGACAGGCCATGGAGAACTGGGAGCCTTGTTATGCTGATGGGCGGGATGTAAATTGCCAACAGACACTCGGGAGAAGTGTATGGTGTTTCCTGAAACATCTAAAAAACAAAGCAACAGAGCCTAGGGCACTGCCACTTATGGTCGTATAGCTTAGGGAAATTAAAATCAAAAAGACACAGCCACCCCAAAGTTTGGATCGGCTCTGTTTACAAGAACCTCGTTTACAGTACAAGTTCAACATCGCAGAAAGTGAAAAATGGATAAAGAAGTTGTGGTATTTACTTACAAAGCAATATCACTCAACAATGAAATCTGTGTCATTAGGCCCTTAGCAGCACAATGAGTGGATTCAGGTATGATGATTCTAACTGTAATAAGTCACACAGAAAAAGAAACATCATAAGATATCAGTAATACACAGAATGTAAACTTGACTACACAGGAACTGAATTACAGAACAGAACAGGGTCTCAAATTTAGAAAACCAACTTATGCTTGCTTAAGGGGAAAGGTGAGTTGGGGTGCTGCATAAAACCAGAGATTGAAATGAGCACAGATAAAGTTCCTTAAGCCAAATATGGAATAGACAAGAGCTACTCCTTGCTCAATGAAATGGACTCAACACCCCATATTAAACGACTAAGATTGTACCTGACTAGTAAGTATCCTAAAACCTATGGATTGCGATGTCTCCGAAAGAGAATCAAGCATGTGTACAGGGGCATAAACGCAGCAGTGATAGGATTGGAGAGGTTCGGTGAGCATATGAAGACCCTTTGAAGTCATATTGCATGGTACCCATTACACTGGTCTCAACTCTCCAGGTTTAAGGTATTCTTCCTTCAGCTAAAACATGCATGTGGAACCCAGAGTATGATCAACCATGTGAACGGGAGACGTATTCAAATATGTCTCAGTTTTCCTCCCCTGGTACTCGGGTGCAACATTCCAGACGCTTTACTAACACTCTCCCGACTTGGAGAGTCAGGCCCTTTAACCTCCTGTTTGGCCCAGTTTGCAATTTCTGTGGAAGATGAACAGGAATAGCGAGAACCAATGAGAGGCTAGCTGGAGGTGTCTGGACGGGCAAATTTAACTCTCATTTCTCACCAGGAAGAGGAATTAACCAAAGGCTCAGCATGCCGGTCCGGAACCAGATTAGGGCCTGAAGCCATCCTGCGGTGTTGCGGCCAGGTCACAAGAAAGCGAGTTGAAGAAAGGAGCTCAGGGGCACTGTAATTCACAAACCTGCAGAGTTATAAATGGCAGCTATCGTCCAAAAATAGACTGAAGTAAGGCTGCCAAGAGGACTTGAAAGGGGGGCAGAATTGCAGGAAACCGATTTCAGGAGGTAGACTGGAATTGCATTGAAAGCATAGGAAAAGAGGCAGAACGTCCACAATGATGCACTTGGCCAAAAAGGGCGTATGCGTTTTTTCCTGAATATATTCAGGAAAAAACGCATACGCCCTTTTTGGCCAACCAAGCAGGCTTGCAAAGGAAATCTGCACTACAATGAAGTCACGCTTCCACCCGGTCAAAAGGGCCATCTGAAAAAAGTGTAAAATCCAGAAAGGCAACAGGCCATTGAGAACTGGGAGCCTTGTTATGCTGATGGGCGGGATGTAAATTGCCAACAGACACTCAGGAGAAGTGTATAGTGTTTCCTGAAACATCTAAAAAACAAAGCAACAGAGCCTAGGGCACTTCCACTTATGGTCCTATAGCTTAGGGAAATTAAAATCAAAAAGACACAGCCACCGCAAAGTTTGGGACGCCTCCGTTTACAAGAACCTCGTTTACCGTACAAGTTCAATATCACAGAAAGTGAAAAATGGATAAAGAACTTGTGGTACTTACGTACAATGCAGTATCAGTCAGCAATGAAATCTATGTCATCAGGCCCGTAGCAGCATAATGAGTGGATTCAGGTACGATGATTCTAACTGAAATAAGTCACACAGAAAAAGAAACATCATAAGATATCACTAATACACGGAATGTAAACTTGGCTACACAGGAACTGCATTCCAAAAGAGAACAGGGTCTCAAATTTAGAAAACCAACTTATGCTTGCTTAAGGGGAAAGGTGAGTTGGGGTGCTGCATAAAACCAGAGATTGAAATGAGTACATATAAAGTTCCTTAAGCCAAATATGGAATAGACAAGAGCTACTCCTTGCTCAATGAAATGGACTCAACACCCCATATTGAACGCCTAAGAATGTACCTGACTAGTAAGTATCTTAAAATCTATGGATTGCTATGTCTCCAAAAGAGAATCAAGCGTGTGTACAGGGGTATAAACGCAGCGGTGATAGGATTGGAGAGGTTCGGTGAGCAAATGAAGACCCTTTGAAGTCATATTGCATGGTACCCATTACACGGGTCTCAACTCTCCAGGTTTAAGGTATTCTTCTTTCAGCTAAAACATGCATGTGGAACCCAGAGTATGATCAACCCTGTGAACGGGAGACGTGTTCAAATATGTCTCAGTTTTCCTCCCCTGGTACTCGGGTGCAACATTCCAGACGCTTTCCTAACACTCTCCCCACTTGGAGAGTCAGCGCCTTTAACCTCCTGTTTGGCCCAGTTTGCAATTTCTGTGGAAGATGAACAGGAATAGCGAGAACCAATGAGAGGCTAGCTGGAGGTGTCTGGACGGGCAAATTTAACTCTCATTTCCCACCAGGAAGAGGAAATAACCAAAGGCTCAGCGTGCCGTACCGGAACCAGATTAGGCCCTGAAGCCATCCTGCGGTGTTGCGGCCAGCTCAAAAGAAAGCGAGTTGAAGAAAGGAGCTCAGGGGCACTGTAATTCACAAACCTGCAGAGTTATAAATGACAGCTATCGTCCAAAAATAGACTGAAGTAAGGCTGCCAAGAGGACTTGAAAGCGGGGCAGAATTGCAGGAAACCGATTTCAGGAGGTAGACTGGAATTGCATTGAAAGCATAGGAAAAGAGGCAGAACGTCCACAATGATGCACTTGGCCAAAAAGGGCGTATGCGTTTTTTCCTTCAGGAAAAAACGCATACGCCCTTTTTGGCCAACCAAGCAAGCTTGCAAAGGAAATCTGCACTACAATGAAGTCTCACTTCCACCGGTCAAAAGGGCCATCTGAAAAAAGTGTAAAATGCAGAAAGGCAGGACAGGCCATGGAGAACTGGGAGCCTTGTTATGCTGAAGGGCGGGATGTAAATTGCCAACAACCACTCGGGAGAAGTGTATGGTGTTTCCTGAAACATCTAAAACACAAAGCAACAGAGCCTAGGGCACTTCCACTTATGGTCCTATAGCTTAGGGAATTTAAAATCAAAAAGACACAGCCACCCCAAAGTTTGGAACGGCTCTGTTTACAAGAAACTCGTTTACAGTACAAGTTCAACATCGCAGAAAGTGAAAAATGGATAAAGAACTTGTGGTACTTACGTACAATGCAGTATCACTCAGCAATGAAATCTATGTCATCAGGCCCGTAGCAGCATAATGAGTGGATTCAGGTACGATGATTCTAACTGAAATAAGTCACACAGAAAAAGAAACATCATAAGATATCACTAATACACGGAATGTAACCTTGGGTACACAGGAATTGCATTCCAAAACAGAACAGGGTCTCAAATTTAGAAAACCAACTTATGCTTGCTTAAGGGGAAAGGTGAGTTGGGGTGCTGCATAAAACCAGAGATTGAAATGAGCACAGATAAAGTTCCTTAAGCCAAATATGGAATAGACAAGAGCTACTCCTTGCTCAACGAAATGGACTCAAAACCCCATATTAAACGCCTAAGAATATACCTGACTAGTAAGTATCTTAAAACCTATGGATTGCTATGCGTCCAAAAGAGAATCAAGCATGTGTACAGGGGCATAAACACAGCAGTGATAGGATTGGAGAGGTTCGGTGAGCAAATGAAGACCCTTTGAAGTCATATTGCATGGTACCCATTCCACGGGTTTCAACTACCCAGGTTTAAGGTATTCTTCCTTCAGCTAAAACATGCATGTGGAACCTAGAGTATGATCAACCATGTGATCGGGAGACGTGTTCATATATGTCTCAGTTTTCGTACCCTGGTACTCGGGTGCAACATTCCAGACGCTTTACTAACACTCTCCCCACTTGGAGAGTCAGTCCCTTTAACCTCCTGTTTGGCCCAGTTTGCAATTTCTGTGGAAGATGAACAGGAATAGCGACAACCAATGAGAGACTAGCTGGAGGTGTCTGGATGGGCAAATTTAACTCTCATTTCCCACCAGGAAGAGGAATTAACCAAAGGTCAGCGTGCCATGCCGGAACCAGATTAGGGCCTGAAGCCATCCTGCGGTGTTGCGGCCAGGTCACAAGAAAGCGAGTTGAAGAAAGGAGCTCAGGGGCACTGTAATTCACAAACCTGCAGAGTTATAAATGACAGCTATCGTCCAAAAATAGACTGAAGTAAGGCTGCCAAGAGGACTTGAAAGCGGGGCAGAATTGCAGGAAACCGATTTCAGGAGGTAGACTGGAATTGCATTGAAAGCATAGGAAAAGAGGCAGAACGTCCACAATGATGCACTTGGCCAAAAAGGGCGTATGCGTTTTTTCCTGAATATATTCAGGAAAAAACGCATACGCCCTTTTTGGCCAACCAAGCAAGCTTGCAAAGGAAATCTGCACTACAATGAAGTCTCACTTTCCCCCGGTCAAAAGGGCCATCTGAAAAAAGTGTAAAATCCAGAAAGGCAGGACAGGCCATTGAGAACTGGGAGCCTTGTTATGCTGAAGGGCGGGATGTAAATTGCCAACATACACTCAGGAGAAGTGTATGGTGTTTCCTGAAACATCTAAAAAACAAAGCAACAGAGCCTAGGGCACTTCCACTTATGGTCCTATAGCTTAGGGAATTTAAAATCAAAAAGACACAGCCACCCCAAAGTTTCGAACGGCTCTGTTTACAAGAACCTCGTTTACAGTACAAGTTCAACATTGCAGAAATTGAAAAATGGATAAAGAAGTTGTGGTATTTACTTACAAAGCAATATCACTCAGCAATGAAATCTGTGTCATCAGGCCCTTAGCAGCACAATGAGTGGATTCAGGTATGATGATTCTAACTGAAATAAGTCACACAGAAAAAGAAACATCATAAGATATCAGTAATACACGGAATGGAAACTTGGCTACACAGGAACTGAATTACAGAACAGAACAGGGTCTCAAATTTAGAAAAACAACTTATGCTTGCTTAAGGGGAAAGGTGAGTTGGGGTGCTGCATAAAACCAGAGATTGAAATGAGCACAGATAAAGTTCCTTAAGCCAAATATGGAATAGACAAGAGCTACTCCTTGCTCAACGAAATGGACTCAAAGCCCCATATTAAATGCCTAAGAATGTACCTGACTAGTAAGTATCTTAAAACCTATGGATTGCTATGCCTCCAAAAGAGAATAAAGCATGTGTACAGGGGCATAAACGCAGCAGTGATAGGATTGGAGAGGTTCGGTGAGCAAATGAAGACCCTTTGAAGTCATATTGCATGGTACCCATTCCACGGGTCTCAACTCTCCAGGTTTAAGGAATTCTTCCTTCAGCTAAAACATGCATGTGGAACCCAGAGTATGATCAACCATGTGAACGGGAGATGTGTTCAAATATGTCTCAGTTTTCCTCCCCTGGTACTCGGGTGCAACATTCCAGACGCTTTACTAACACTCTCCCCACTTGGAGAGTCAGCGCCTTTAACCTCCTGTTTGGCACAGTTTGCAATTTCTGCGGAAGATGAACAGGAATAGCGAGAACCAATGAGAGGCTAGCTGGAGGTGTCTGCACGGGCAAATTTAACTCTCATTTCCCACCAGGAAGAGGAAATAACCAAAGGCTCAGCGTGCCGTACTGGAACCAGATTAGGGCCTGAAGCCATCCTGCGGTGTTGCGGCCAGCTCAAAAGAAAGCGAGTTGAAGAAAGGAGCTCAGGGGCACTGTAATTCACAAACCTGCAGAGTTATAAATGACAGCTATCGTCCCAAAATATACTGAAGTAAGGCTGCCAAGAGGACTTGAAAGTGGAGCAGAATTGTAGGAAACCGATTTCAGGAGGTAGACTGGAATTGCATTGAAAGCATAGGAAAAGAGGCAGAACGTCCACAATGATGCACTTGGCCAAAAAGGGCGTATGCGTTTTTTCCTGAATATATTCAGGAAAAAACGCATACGCCCTTTTTGGCCAACCAAGCAAGCTTGCAAAGGAAATCTGCACTACAATGAAGTCTCACTTCCCCCCGGTCAAAAGGGCCATCTGAAAAAAGTGTAAAATCCAGAAAGGCAGGACAGGCCATGGAGAACTGGGAGCCTTGTTATGCTGATGGGCGGGATGTAAATTGCCAACAGACACTCAGGAGAAGTGTATGGTGTTTCCTGAAACATCTAAAAAACAAAGCAACAGAGCCTAGGTCACTTCCACTTATGGTCCTATAGCTTAGGGAATTTAAAATCAAAAAGACACAGCCACCCCAATGTTTCGAATGGCTCTGTTTACAAGAACCTCGTTTACAGTACAAGTTCAACATTGCAGAAAGTGAAAAATGGATAAAAAAGTTGTGGTATTTACTTACAAAGCAATATCACTCAGCAATGAAATCTGTGTCTTCAGGCCCTTACCAGCACAATGAGTGGATTCAGGTATGATGATTCTAACTGAAATAAGTCACACAGAAAATGAAACATCATAAGATATCAGTAATACACGGAATGTAAACTTGGCTACACAGGAACTGAATTACAGAACAGAACAGGGTCTCAAATTTAGAAAACCAACTTATGCTTGCTTAAGGGTAAAGGTGAGTTGGGGTGCTGCATAAAACCAGAGATTGAAATGAGCACAGATAAAGTTCCTTAAGCCAAATATGGAATAGACAAGAGCTACTCCTTGCTCAACGAAATGGACTCAACACCGCATATTAAACGCCTAAGAATGTACCTGACTAGTAAGTATCTTAAAACCTATGGATTGCTATGTCTCCGAAAGAGAATCAAGCATGTGTAGAGGGGCATAAACGCAGCAGTGATAGGATTGGAGAGGTTCGGTGAGCAAATGAAGACCCTTTGAAGTCATATTGCATGGTACCCATTCCACGGGTCTCAACTCTCCAGGTTTAAGGAATTCTTCCTTCAGCTAAAACATGCATGTGGAACCCAGAGTATGATCAACCATGTGAACGGGAGACGTGTTCAAATATGTCTCAGTTTTCCTCCCCTGGTACTCGGGTGCAACATTCCAGACGCTTTACTAACACTCTCCCCACTTGGAGAGTCAGCGCCTTTAACCTCCTGTTTGGCACAGTTTGCAATTTCTGCGGAAGATGAACAGGAATAGCGAGAACCAATGAGAGGCTAGCTGGAGGTGTCTGGACGGGCAAATTTAACTCTCATTTCCGTCCAGGAAGAGGAAATAACCAAAGGCTCAGCGTGCCGTGCCGGAAACAGATTAGGGCCTGAAGCCATCCTGCGGTGTTGCGGCCAGGTCACAAGAAAGCGAGTTGAAGAAAGGAGCTCAGGGGCACTGTAATTCACAAACCTGCAGAGTTATAAATGACAGCTATCGTCCAAAAATAGACTGAAGTAAGGCTGCCAAGAGGACTTGAAAGCGGGGCAGAATTGCAGGAAACCGATTTCAGGAGGTAGACTGGAATTGCATTGAAAGCATAGGAAAAGAGGCAGAACGTCCACAATGATGCACTTGGCCAAAAAGGGCATATGCGTTTTTTCCTGAATATATTCAGGAAAAAACGCATACGCCCTTTTTGGCCAACCAAGCAAGCTTGCAAAGGAAATCTGCACTACAATGAAGTCTCACTTCCCCCCGGTCAAAAGGGCCATCTGAAAAAAGTGTAAAATCCAGAAAGGCAGGACAGGCCATGGAGAACTGGGAGCCTTGTTATGCTGATGGGCGGGATGTAAATTGCCAACAACCACTCGGGAGAAGTGTATGGTGTTTCCTGAAACATCTAAAAAACAAAGCAACAGAACCTAGGGCACTTCCACTTATGGTCCTATAGCTTAGGGAAATTAAAATCAAAAAGACACAGCCACCCCAAAGTTTGGGACGCCTCTGTTTACAAGAACCTCGTTTACAGTACAAGTTCAACATCGCAGAAATTGAAAAATGGATAAAGAAGTTGCGGTATTTACTTACAAAGCAATATCACTCAGCAATGAAATCTGTGTCATCAGGCCCTTAGCAGCACAATGAGTGGATTCAGGTATGATGATTCTAACTGAAATAAGTCACACAGAAAAAGAAACATCATAAGATATCAGTAATACACGGAATGTAAACTTGGCTACACAGGAACTGAATTACAGAACAGAACAGGGTCTCAAATTTAGAAAACCAACTTATGCTTGCTTAAGGGGAAAGGTGAGTTGGGGTGCAGCATAAAACCACAGATTGAAATGAGCACAGATAAAGTTCCTTAAGCCAAATATGGAATAGACAAGAGCTACTCCTTGCTCAACGAAATGGACTCAACACCCCATATTAAACGCCTAAGAATGTACCTGATTAGTAAGTATCTTAAAACCTATGGATTGCTATGTCTCCGAAAGAGAATCAAGCATGTGTACAGGGGCATAAACGCAGCAGTGATAGGATTGGAGAGGTTCGGTGAGCAAATGAAGACGCTTTGAAGTCATATTGCATGGTACCCATTCCACGGGTTTCAACTACCCAGGTTTAAGGTATTCTTCCTTCAGCTAAAACATGCATGTGGAACCCAAGTATGATCAACCATGTGAATGGGAGACGTGTTCAAATATGTCTCAGTTTTCCTCCCCTGGTACTCGGGTGCAACATTCCAGACGCTTTACTAACACTCTCCCCACTTGGAGAGTCAGCGCCTTTAACCTCCTGTTTGGCCCAGTTTGCAATTTCTGCGGAAGATGAACAGGAATAGCGAGAACCAATGAGAGGCTAGCTGGAGGTGTCTGAACGGGCAAATTTAACTCTCATTTCCCACCAGGAAGAGGAAATAACCAAAGGCTCAGTGTGCCGTGCCGGAACCAGATTAGGGCCTGAAGCCATCCTGCAGTGTTGCGGCCAGCTCAAAAGAAAGCGAGTTGAAGAAAGGAGCTCAGGGGCACTGTAATTCACAAACCTGCAGAGTTATAAATGACAGCTATCGTCCAAAAATAGACTGAAGTAAGGCTGCCAAGAGGACTTGAAAGCGGGGCAGAATTGCAGGAAACCGATTTCAGGAGGTAGACTGGAATTGCATTGAAAGCATAGGAAAAGAGGCAGAACGTCCACAATGATGCACTTGGCCAAAAAGGGCGTATGCGTTTTTTCCTGAATATATTCAGGAAAAAACGCATACGCACTTTTTGGCCAACCAAGCAAGCTTGCAAAGGAAATCTGCACTACAATGAAGTCTCACTTCCCCTCGGTCAAAAGGGCCATCTGAAAAAAGTGTAAAATCCAGAAAGGCAACAGGACATTGAGAACTGGGAGCCTTGTTATGCTGATGGGCGGGATGTAAATTGCCAACAGACACTTGGGAGAAGTGTATGGTGTTTCCTGAAACATCTAAAAAACAAAGCAACAGAGCCTAGGGCACTTCCACTTATGGTCCTATAGCTTAGGGAAATTAAAATCAAAAAGACACAGCCACCCCAAAGTTTCAAACGGCTCTGTTTACAAGAACCTCGTTTACAGTACAAGTTCAACATCGCAGAAAGTGAAAAATGGATAAAGAAGTTGTGGTATTTACTTACAAAGCAATATCACTCAGCAATGAAATCTGTGTCATCAGGCCCTTAGCAGCACAATGAGTGGATTCAGGTATGATGATTCTAACTGAAATAAGTCACACAGAAAAAGAAACATCATAAGATATCAGTAATACACGGAATGGAAACTTGGCTACACAGGAACTGAATTACAGAACAGAACAGGGTCTCAAATTGAGAAAACCAACTTATGCTTGCTTAAGGGTAAAGGTGAGTTGGGGTGCTGCATAAAACCAGAGATTGAAATGAGCACAGATAAAGTTCCTTAAGCCAAATATGGAATAGACAAGAGCTACTCCTTGCTCAATGAAATGGACTCAACACCGCATATTAAACGTCTAAGAATGTACCTGACTAGTAAGTATCTTAAAACCTATGGATTGCTATGTCTCCGAAAGAGAATCAAGCATGTGTACAGGGGCATAAACGCAGCAGTGATAGGATTGGAGAGGTTCGTGAGCAAATGAAGACCCTTTGAAGTCATATTGCATGGTACCCATTCCACGGGTTTCAACTACCCAGGTTTAAGGTATTCTTCCTTCAGCTAAAACATGCATGTGGAACCCAAGTATGATCAACCATGTGAACGGGAGACGTGTTCAAATATGTCTCAGATTTCCTCCCCTGGTACTCGGGTGCAACATTCCAGACGCTTTACTAACACTCTCCCCACTTGGAGAGTCAGCGCCTTTAACCTCCTGTTTGGCTCAGTTTGCAATTTCTTGGAAGATGAACAGGAATAGTGAGAACCAATGAGAGACTAGCTGGAGGTGTCTGGACGGGCAAATTTAACTCTCATTTCCCACCAGGAAGAGGAAATAACCAAAGGCTCAGCGTGCCGTGCCGGAACCAGATTATGGCCTGAAGCCATCCTGCGGTGTTGCGGCCAGGTCACAAGAAAGCGAGTTGAAGAAAGGAGCTCAGGGGCACTGTAATTCACAAACCTGCAGAGTTATAAATGACAGCTATCGTCCAAAAATAGACTGAAGTAAGGCTGCCAAGAGGACTTGAAAGCGGGGCAGAATTGCAGGAAACCGATTTCAGGAGGTAGACTGGAATTGCATTGAAAGCATAGGAAAAGAGGCAGAACGTCCACAATGATGCACTTGGCCAAAAAGGGCATATGCGTTTTTTCCTGAATATATTCAGGAAAAAACGCATACGCCCTTTTTGGCCAACCAAGCAAGCTTGCAAAGGAAATCTGCACTACAATGAAGTCTCACTTCCCCCCGGTCAAAAGGGCCATCTGAAAAAAGTGTAAAATCCAGAAAGGCAGGACAGGCCATGGAGAACTGGGAGCCTTGTTATGCTGATGGGCGGGATGTAAATTACCAACAGACACTCAGGAGAAGTGTATGGTGTTTCCAGAAACATCTAAAAAACAAAGCAACAGAGCCTAGGGCACTGCCACTTATGGTCCTATAGCTTAGGGAAATTAAAATCAAAAAGACACAGCCACCCCAAAGTTTGGGACGCCTCTGTTTACAAGAACCTCGTTTACAGTACAAGTTCAACATCGCAGAAAGTGAAAAATGGATAAAGAAGTTGTGGTATTTACTTACAAAGCAATATCACTCAGCAATGAAATCTGTGTCATCAGGCCCTTAGCAGCACAATGAGTGGATTCAGGTATGATGATTCTAACTGAAATAAGTCACACAGAAAAAGAAACATCATAAGATATCAGTAATACACGGAATGGAAACTTGGCTACACAGGAACTGAATTACAGAACAGAACAGGGTCTCAAATTTAGAAAACCAACTTATGCTTGCTTAAGGGTAAAGGTGAGTTGGGGTGCTGCATAAAACCAGAGATTGAAATGAGCACAGATAAAGTTCCTTAAGCCAAATATGGAATAAACAAGAGCTACTCCTTGCTCAACGAAATGGACTCAACACCGCATATTAAACGCCTAAGAATGTACCTGACTAGTAAGTATCTTAAAACCTATGGATTGCTATGTCTCCGAAAGAGAATCAAGCATGTGTACAGGGGCATAAACGCAGCAGTGATAGGAATGGAGAGGTTCTGTGAGCAAATGAAGACCCTTTGAAGTCATATTGCATGGTACCCATTTCACGGGTTTCAACTACCCAGGTTTAAGGTATTCTTCCTTCAGCTAAAACATGCATGTGGAACCTAGAGTATGATCAACCATGTGATCGGGAGACGTGTTCAAATATGTCTCAGTTTTCGTACCCTGGTACTCGGGTGCAACATTCCAGACACTTTACTAACACTCTCCCCACTTGGAGAGTCAGTCCCTTTAACCTCCTGTTTAGCCCAGTTTGCAATTTCTGTGGAAGATGAACAGGAATAGCGAGAACCAATGAGAGACTAGCTGGAGGTGTCTGGATGGGCAAATTTAACTCTCATTTCCCACCAGGAAGAGGAATTACCCAAAGGCTCAGCGTGCCGTGCCAGAACCAGATTAGGGCCTGAAGACATCCTGCGGTGTTGCGGCCAGGTCACAAGAAAGCGAGTTAAAGAAAGGAGCTCAGGAGCACTGTAATTCACAAACCTGCAGAGTTATAAATGACAGCTATCGTCCAAAAATAGACTGAAGTAAGGCTGCCAAGAGGACTTCAAAGCGGGGCAGAATTGCAGGAAACCGATTTCAGGAGGTAGACTGGAATTGCATTGAAAGCATAGGAAAAGAGGCAGAACGTCCACAATGATGCACTTGGCCAAAAAGGGCGTATGCGTTTTTTCCTGAATATATTCAGGAAAAAACGCATACGCCCTTTTTGGCCAACCAAGCAAGCTTGCAAAGGAAATCTGCACTACAATGAAGTCTCAATTCCCCCCAGTCAAAAGGGCCATCTGAAAAAAGTGTAAAATCCAGAAAGGCAGGACAGGCCATGGAGAACTGGGAGCCTTGTTATGCTGATGGGCGGGATGTAAATTACCAACAGACACTCAGGAGAAGTGTATGGTGTTTCCTGAAACATCTAAAAAACAAAGCAACAGAGCCTAGGGCACTGCCACTTATGGTCCTATAGCTTAGGGAAATTAAAATCAAAAAGACACAGCCACCCCAAAGTTTGGGACGCCTCTGTTTACAAGAACCTCGTTTACATTACAAGTTCAACATTGCAGAAATTGAAAAATGGATAAAGAAGTTGTGGTATTTACTTACAAAGCAATATCACTCAGCAATGAAATCTGTGTCATCAGGCCCTTAGCAGCACAATGAGTGGATTCAGGTATGATGATTCTAACTGAAATAAGTCACACAGAAAAAGAAACATCATAAGATATCAGTAATACACGGAATGTAAACTTGGCTACACAGGAACTGAATTACAGAACAGAACAGGGTCTCAAATTTAGAAAACCAACCTATGCTTTCTTAAGGGGAAGGGTGAGTTGGGGTGCTGCATAAAACCAGAGATTGAAATGAGCACAGATAAAGTTCCTTAAGCCAAATATGGAATAGACAAGAGCTACTCCTTGCTCAACGAAATGGACTCAACACCCCATATTAAACGCCTAAGAATGTACCTGACTAGTAAGTATCTTAAAACCTATGGATTGCTATGTCTCCGAAAGAGAATCAAGCATGTGTACAGGGGCATAAACGCAGCAGTGATAGGATTGGAGAGGTTCAGTGAGCAAATGAAGACCCTTTGAAGTCATATTGCATGGTACCCATTCCACGGGTTTCAACTACCCAGGTTTTAGGTATTCTTCCTCAGCTAAAACATGCATGTGGAACCCAAGTATGATCAACCATGTGAATGGGAGACATGTTCAAATATGTCTCAGTTTTCCTCCCCTGGTACTCGGGTGCAACATTCCAGACGCTTTACTAACACTCTCCCCACTTAGAAAGTCAGCGCCTTTAACCTCCTGTTTGGCCCAGTTTGCAATTTCTGCGGAAGATGAACAGGAATAGCGAGAACCAATGAGAGGCTAGCTGGAGGTGTCTGGACGGGCAAATTTAACTCTCATTTCCCACCAGGAAGAGGAAATAACCAAAGGCTCAGTGTGCCGTGCCGGACCAGATTATGGCCTGAAGCCATCCTGCAGTGTTGCGGCCAGCTCAAAAGAAAGCGAGTTGAAGAAAGGAGCTCAGGGGCACTGTAATTCACAAACCTGCAGAGTTATAAATGACAGCTATCGTCCAAAAATAGACTGAAGTAAGGCTGCCAAGAGGACTTGAAAGTGGGGCAGAATTGCAGGAAACCGATTTCAGGAGGTAGACTGGAATTGCATTGAAAGCATAGGAAAAGAGGCAGAACGTCCACAATGATGCACTTGGCCAAAAAGGGCGTATGCGTTTTTTCCTGAATATATTCAGGAAAAAACGCATACGCCCTTTTTGGCCAACCAAGCAAGCTTGCAAAGGAAATCTGCACTACAATGAAGTCTCACTTCCCCCCAGTCAAAAGGGCCATCTGAAAAAAGTGTAAAATCCAGAAAGGCAGGACAGGCCATGGAGAACTGGGAGCCTTGTTCTGCTGATGGGCGGGATGTAAATTGCCAACAACCACTCGGGAGAAGTGTATGGTGTTTCCTGAAACATCTAAAAAACAAAGCAACAGAACCTAGGGCACTTCCACTTATGGTCCTATAGCTTAGGGAAATTAAAATCAAAAAGACACAGCCACCCCAATGTTTGGAACGGCTCTGTTTACAAGAACCTCGTTTACAGTACAAGTTCAACATCGCAGAAAGTGAAAAATGGATAAAGAACTTGTGGTACTTACGTACAATGCAGTATCACTCAGCAATGAAATCTATGTCATCAGGCCCGTAGCATCATAATGAGTGGATTCAGGTACGATGATTCTAACTGAAATAAGTCACACAGAAAAAGAAACATCATAAGATATCACTAATACACGGAATGTAAACTTGGCTACACAGGAACTGAATTACAGAACAGAACAGGGTCTAAAATTTAGAAAACCAACTTATGCTTGCTTAAGTGGAAAGGTGAGTTGGGGTGCTGCATAAAACCAGAGATTGAAATGAGCACAGATAAAGTTCCTTAAGCCAAATATGGAATAGACAAGAGCTACTCCTTGCTCAATGAAATGGACTCAAAACCCCATATTAAATGCCTAAGAATGTACCTGACTAGTAAGTATCTTAAAACCTATGGATTGCTATGCCTCCAAAAGAGAATAAAGCATGTGTACAGGGGCATAAACGCAGCAGTGATAGGATTGGAGAGGTTCGGTGAGCAAATGAAGACCCTTTGAAGTCATATTGCATGGTACCCATTACACGGGTCTCAACTCTCCAGCTTTAAGGTATTCTTCCTTCAGCTAAAACATGCATGTGGAACCCAGAGTATGATCAACCATGTGAACGGGAGACGTGTTCAAATATGTCTCAGTTTTCCTCCCCTGGTACTCGGGTGCAACATTCCAGACGCTTTACTAACACTCTCCCGACTTGGAGAGTCAGTCCCTTTAACCTCCTGTTTGGCCCAGTTTGCAATTTCTGCGGAAGATGAACAGGAATAGCGAGAACCAATGAGAGGCTAGCTGGAGGTGTCTGGAAGGGCAAATTTAACTCTCATTTCCCACCAGGAAGAGGAAATAACCAAAGGCTCAGCGTGCCGTACCGGAAGCAGATTAGGGCCTGAAGCCATCCTGCGGTGTTGCGGCCAGGTCACAAGAAAGCGAGTTGAAGAAAGGAGCTCAGGGGCACTGTAATTCACAAACCTGCAGAGTTATAAATGACAGCTATCGTCCAAAAATAGACTGAAGTAAGGCTGCCAAGAGGACTTGAAAGCAGGGCAGAATTGCAGGAAACCGATTTCAGGAGGTAGACTGGAATTGCATTGAAAGCATAGGAAAAGAGGCAGAACGTCCACAATGATGCACTTGGCCAAAAAGGGCGTATGCGTTTTTTCCTGAATATATTCAGGAAAAAACGCATACGCCCTTTTTGGCCAACCAAGCAAGCTTGCAAAGGAAATCTGCACTACAATGAAGTCTCACTTCCCCCCGGTCAAAAGGGCCATCTGAAAAAAGTGTAAAATCCAGAAAGGCAGGACAGGCCATGGAGAACTGGGAGCCTTGTTATGCTGATGGGCGGGATGTAAATTGCCAACAACCACTCGGGAGAAGTGTATGGTGTTTCCTGAAACATCTAAAAAACAAAGCAACAGAACCTAGGGCACTTCCACTTATGGTCCTATAGCTTAGGGAAATTAAAATCAAAAAGACACAGCCACCCCAAAGTTTGGAACGGCTCTGTTTACAAGAACCTCGTTTACAGTACAAGTTCAACATCGTGGAAAGTGAAAAATGGATAAAGAAGTTGTGGTATTTACTTACAAAGCAATATCACTCAGCAATGAAATCTGTGTCATCAGGCCCTTAGCAGCACAATGAGTGGATTCAGGTATGATGATTCTAACTGAAATAAGTCACACAGAAAAAGAAACATCATAAGATATCAGTAATACACGGAATGGAAACTTGGCTACACAGGAACTGAATTATAGAACAGAACAGGGTCTCAAATTTAGAAAACCAACTTATGCTTGCTTAAGGGTAAAGGTGAGTTGGGGTGCTGCATAAAACCAGAGATTGAAATGAGCACAGATAAAGTTCCTTAAGCCAAATATGGAATAGACAAGAGCTACTCCTTGCTCAACGAAATGGACTCAACACCCCATATTAAACGCCTAAGAATGTACCTGACTAGTAAGTATCTTAAAACCTGTGGATTGCTATGTCTCCGAAAGAGAATCAAGCATGTGTATAAGGGCATAAACGCAGCAGTGATAGGATTGGAGAGGTTCGTGAGCAAATGAAGACCTTTTGAAGTCATATTGCATGGTACCCATTCCACAGGTTTCAACTACCCAGGTTTAAGGTATTCTTCCTTCATCTAAAACATGCATGTGGAACCTAGAGTATGATCAACCATGTGATCGGGAGACGTGTTCAAATATGTCTCAGTTTTCGAACCCTGGTACTCGGGTGCAACATTCCAGACGCTTTACTAACACTCTCCCCACTTGGAGAGTCAGTCCCTTTAACCACCTGTTTGGCCCAGTTTGCAATTTCTGTGGAAGATGAACAGGAATAGCGAGAACCAATGAAAGACTAGCTGGAGGTGTCTGGATGGGCAAATTTAACTCTCATTTCCCACCAGGAAGAGGAATTAACCAAAGGCTCAGCGTGCCATGCCGGAACCACATTAGGGCCTGAATACATCCTGCGGTGTTGCGGCCAGCTCACAAGAAAGCGAGTTGAAGAAAGGAGCTCAGGGGCACTGTAATTCACAAACCTGCAGAGTTATAAATGACAGCTATCGTCCAAAAATAGACTGAAGTAAGGCTGCCAAGAGGACTTGAAAGCGGGGCAGAATTGCAGGAAACCGATTTCAGGAGGTAGACTGGAATTGCATTGAAAGCATAGGAAAAGAGGCAGAACGTCCACAATGATGCACTTGGCCAAAAAGGGCGTATGCGTTTTTTCCTGAATATATTCAGGAAAAAACGCATACGCCCTTTTTGGCCAACCAAGCAAGCTTGCAAAGTAAATCTGCACTACAATGAAGTCTCACTTCCCCCCGGTCAAAAGGGCCATCTGAAAAAAGTGTAAAATCCAGAAAGGCAGGACAGGCCATGGAGAACTGGGAGCCTTGTTATGCTGATGGGCGGGATGTAAATTGCCAACAGACACTCGGGAGAAGTGTATGGTGTTTCCTGAAACATCTAAAAAACAAAGCAACAGAGCCTAGGGCACTGCCACTTATGGTCCTATAGCTTAGGGAAATTAAAATCAAAAAGACACAGCCACCTCAAAGTTTGGGACGCCTCTGTTTACAAGAACCTCGTTTACCGTACAAGTTCAATATCACAGAAAGTGAATAATGGATAAAGAACTTGTGGTACTTACGTACAATGCAATATCACTCAGCAATGAAATCTATGTCATCAGGCCGGTAGCAGCATAATGAGTGGATTCAGGTACGATGATTCTAACTGAAATAAGTCACACAGAAAATGAAACATCAAAAGATATCACTAATACACGGAATGTAAACTTGGCTACACAGGAACTGAATTCCAAAACAGAACAGGGTCTCAAATTTAGAAAACCAACTTCTGCTTGCTTAAGGGGAAAGGTGAGTTGGGGTGCTGCATAAAACCAGAGATTGAAATGAGCACAGATAAAGTTCCTTAAGCCAAATATGGAATAGACAAGAGCTACTCCTTGCTCAACGAAATGGACTCAACACCCCATATTAAATGCCTAAGAATGTACCTGACTAGTAAGTATCTTAAAACCTAGGGATTGCTATGTCTCCGAAAGAGAATCAAGCGTGTGTCCTGGGGCATAAATGCAGCAGTGATAGGATTGGAGAGGTTCGGTGAGCAAATGAAGACCCTTTGAAGTCATATTGCATGGTACCCATTCCACGGGTCTCAACTCTCCAGGTTTAAGGTATTCTTCCTTCAGCTAAAACATGCATGTGGAACCCAGAGTATGATCAACCGTGTGATCGGGAGACGTGTTCAAATATGTCTCAGTTTTCATACCCTGGTACTCGGGTGCAACATTCCAGACGCTTTACTAACACTCTCCCGACTTGGACAGTCAGTGCCTTTAACCTCCTGTTTGGCCCAGTTTGCAATTTCTGCGGAAGATGAACAGGAATAGGGAGAACCAATGAGAGACTAGCTGGAGGTGTCTGGACGGGCAAATTTAACTCTCATTTCCCACTAGGAAGAGGAATTAACCAAAGGCTCAGCGTGCCGTGGCGGAAACATATTAGGGCCTGAAGCCATCCTGCAGTGTTGCGGCCAGCTCACAAGAAAGTGAGTTGAAGAAAGGAGCTCAGGGGCTCTGTAATTCACAAACCTGCAGAGTTATAAATGACAGCTATCGTCCAAAAATAGACTGAAGTAAGGCTGCCAAGAGGACTTGAAAGCGGGGCAGAATTGCAGGAAACCGATTTCAGGAGGTAGACTGGAATTGCATTGAAAGCGTAGGAAAAGAGGCAGAACGTCCACAATGATGCACTTTGCCAAAAGGGCATATGCGTTTTTTCCTGAATATATTCAGGAAAAAACGCATACGCCCTTTTTGGCCAACCAAGCAAGCTTGCAAAGGAAATCTGCACTACAATGAAGTCTCACTTCCCCCCGGTCAAAAGGGCCATCAGAATAAAGTGTAAAATCCAGAAAGGCAGGACAGGCCATGGAGAACTGGGAGCCTTGTTATGCTGATGGGCGGGATGTAAATTGCCAACAGACACTCGGGAGAAGTGTATGGTGTTTCCTGAAACATCTAAAAAACAAAGCAACAGAGCCTAGGGCACTTCCACTTATGGTCCTATAGCTTAGGGAAATTAATATCAAAAAGACACAGCAACCCCAAAATTTGGGACGGCTCTTTTTACAGGAATCTCTTCTACGGCACAAGTTAAATATCCCAGAGAGCAAATAATGGATAAAGAAGTTGCGGTACTTCTGTACAACAGAATACCACTCAGCAATGAAATCTATGTCACCAGGCCCGTACCAGCATAATGAGTGGATTGAGGCACGATGATTCTAAGTGAAATAAGTCACACAGAAAAAGAAACATCATAAGGTATCACTAATACACGGAATGTGAACTTGGCTACACATGAACTGAATTACAAAACAGAACATGGTCTCAAGTTTAGAAAACCAACTTATGCCTGCTTAAGGGGGAAGGTGAGTTGGGGTGCTGCATAAAAGCAGAGTTTGAAATTAGCACAGATACCATTCCATAAGCCAAATATGTAATAGACAAGAGCTACCCCTTGCTCAACGAAATGGATTCAACAATGAGGTATCACCTCACACCTGGTAGAATAGGCATCATTGAAAATCTACAAACAAAAAATGCTGGAAAGGGTCTGGAGAAAAGGAACCCTCTTCCACTATTGTTGGGAATATAAATTGATACAGTCATTATGGAGAACAATATGGAATTTCTTAAGAAACTAACAATAGAATTACCATATGATACAGCAATCCCAGTACTGGACATATACCCAGACAAAACCATAAATCAAAAAGAGTCATTCACCGCAATGTTCATTGCATCACTATTTACAATATCGAGGTAATGGAAGCAACCTAAATGCCCACAGACAGACGAATGCATAAAGCTGTGGTACATATATAAAATGGAATATTACTAAGCCATGAAAAGGAATGAAATTGGGTCATTTGTAGAGACGTCGATGGATCTAGAGACTGTCATACAGAGTGAAGTAAGTCAGAAAGAGAAAAACAAATCTTGTATATTCATGCATATATGTGGAACCTAGAAAAACTGTACAGATTAACCATTTTGCAAGGCATAAATAGAGCAACAGATGTAGACAACAAACGTATGGACAACAAGGGGGGAAAGCTGTTGGGGGGTGGTGGTGGGAGGAGTTGAGAGACTGGGATTGGCATGTATACATTTATATGTATAAAATAGATAACCAATAAGAACCTGCTGTATAAAAATATAAAATAAAATTCAAAATTAAAAAGAAATAAAATTTAAAAAATAAAACAGAAAAAACAATTATTCCCTGCACATACATGTATTTATATGAATAAATTATTTCCATGCTTATATCTGTAAATACAAAAAAGAGGAATAAAATCTACCTTGAACCAAAAACGAAAAAGAGAAAAAAACACAGAACCCACCAGTTACACAGAGGAAAACCGTATCAGGGCACTTGCTCCAGTTGTAAACAATTCTGAAGTTGGTCAGTGGTGGGGAATCGTCTCCCATTCAGCCAGCAGCCCCCACGCAACAAGTGTCCTCATTGCAAAGCTGGGGCACCGTGCCGAGGCATCTGTGAGTAAACGTGAGCTGAGCCCCAGGCCAGTTGCTGCTGAACTATTCCCACCCGTCCCAGGTAAAACACCTGAATATATACAAGGACTTGAAAGCCTAGAGGAAGGGCCATAGAGCCACACGAGTGACAGCATGCCGGCCGACTTGGTGCCTGCAGGCCAGCCAGGATGGTCCTGGCCCTGGGTGCTCTTCTGGAAGATTTCCATTTCCCTGCCTGAGATACCCGTCCTGTCCCTGCCCCCACTGCTTTTTTCCTTCCTCACCTCTGCCCAGGGAGAAGTTCCAGCAGCAGGTATGGGTGACACATCCTCTTCTTTAGCAGGTGGCAGCATGGCAACTGCTGCAGAAAGTCCAGCAGAGCCCCACTCACACTGGGCCACCCACAAAGCCGTGGCCTCTCACTCCCTCCCACCAGCCCAGCCCCGAGACTGCTGACAGGGCAGAGAAAATGGCGTCAGGCACGGCTGCAGGGGCTCTTGCTGCCTGGAGTGGTATTTATATTGATCTCAACCCAGGCACACCTGGGGAGGGCTGGCCGGCACGGTAAGGCTGCCCAGGTCAGCCAATCATCACCCCTCAGGGGCTCACAGTTGCAGAAAATGGAACTTGCTGAACCGGCCAGGTCCAAGGAACAGGTGTGGGCTCCTGAGAGTCAGGATAGACAAGGGGCTGCAGCTTTGGCTTGTTTTCTAATCATTTTATCTGGCCCATGAGTGGGAGACAACTTCAAGAAAACCCTCTCCTAATGAGAGGAACCCAGGAGTCAGGCAGAGGAGGGGTGGGTGGTGGTTGGAGACAGAGGCCTGGTGCCCCGGGTGCAGTGGAAGTCTCTGGAAGACCAGGTGGAGGGAGGCCTCATGGAGTGATGCCCAGGGTCACAGACCTGTCGCAGCTGCTGTTTGTTAGTTCAAGTCCTGCTCTGAGGTGCTCTGTGTCAGCTCTGAGCGACAGGTGAGCTGGGGGTGCTCTGCAATGAGGGCTATGTGCACGGTTCCTGTGTGCCCAGCCCTGCCACGGTACCTGCAAGGGTAGCTCTGTATCCTGGGAGGGGCCTGACCACGAGAGCCCCGTGGGCTGGGGTGGGGGTGGGGTACCTGCCCAGGTGAGCTCCATATTCTGGGATTGGTCTGACCACGAGAGCCCCATGGGCCACTGGGGACCTGGTAAAGGATGTCAGGACAGTCAGTGAAGCCACCGAGGATATACCTCCAGTTGCTCCTAATTCCTACACCCTGCTGGTCATTCTACCAACCACCAGGACATGGTATTCTGTATTAGTCTTCAATGATGCCTTCTTTTGTATTCCATTAGTCCCAGAGTCACAAGAAATTTTGGCTTGTGAGTGGCAGGACTCAACATACAACTAAAACAATACTTCCGGGCCGTCTGGCCCCAAGGGTGCAAAAATTCCCACACCATCTTTGGGGAAAGCTTAGCTAAAGACCTAAAAGTTCTACCTCTGGAAAAGGAAACCCTCCTTCAATATGCAGACGACATTCTGATCACCAGCCCTACTAAGGAGGCCTCTGAACTACCAAGCCAATAAAGGATAGAAGTTGTCCAAGAAAAAGCTCAAATATCACAGACTGCGGTGACCTGCCTGGGCTTCATTCTCACAGAAGGTCAGAGAAGCCCATCCCAGGAAAGGGAAGAAACCATTTTCAGCCTTACCCCTTTCTAAAACTAGAAGACAGCTTAGGGGTTCCTGGGGAGGCCAGGGTTTGCTGCTTCTGGATCCCTAACTACAGTCTACTAGCTGGGCCTCTATATGAAACACTGAAAGGAAAAGATGATGATCCTTTTGAATAGAATCCAGAAGTGGCCTTTCAAGAATGGAAAGAGCAGTCAATTCAGACCCTTGCCCTGGAACTCCCTAATTTAGCTAAACCCTTTGATCTTTACAATCCCGGTGAAAGGTGAATCGCCATTGGAGAATTAGTGCAAAAACTGGGACCACTTGAAATGGAACAATGCAAGAATGCCATCCAGGTAGGATAAACTACGGTCACTAAGGGGCTTGGCCCACTGCCACATCTGGCCAAGATACTGGCGGTATCTAAAAACCTGGAAATCAGCAGCCCAAAAGGCCACCTCTCTCCTAAGGGAAAAGGACCCCACGTGGTGATCCTAACCACCAACCATGCCCTGAAGTTGCAGGGTTCGCTCCGTGGGCACACCGACCTCGAGTGAGGAGGCCCTCCAACTCCAACATCCAGAGAGATAACCGGGGGCAACAGGGCACCATGACGACTCGTGTGAACATCACTTGACCTGGAGTTTCTCTCATAAAACAACAAGAGTGTGTCCCAAAAGAGTAGACTACTGCTTGCAGGACTTACTGCACCCAGAGGGGAGCTAATAATCTTGGCGGGGGAACAGTATACCACACTGTCACCATAGAAAAGCCTACAGACACCGTGATGATGGTGGCCAATAAGACCGGCTGGACTCCTGTTTACTTCAAAAGGCTGTTGACTCAGTAGCCATCATGGTCCTTGGTCACCACTGACCCTGGACTGTCTGGGAGTTGAGCGGGCAGGGCTCTGACACCTGGTGCTGTTTGTACGTTAATTCAGGGGCCTAACTGAAGAAAGCGCAGACTACTGGTCAGAGCATCTAGGCTGGCAGAGACGGTCAGCCTAAGGTGGCCGAACAAATGTGGGGCGGGGTGAAACCGGCCCCCACAGCGTCTCTGCACATCTCTTTCCTGGACCCTTAAAGGTCATTAGAATCTATAACACTTCCAATGCTGGTGCTCAGGTGGACGAGCAGGGAGGCAGGGGTCCTGGGGACAATCAACGTCACCGGGAGGCTGCTGGGGAGAAGCTCTGACCCTCGCCCCAGGGTATGAGGGCTCCCAACTCAGCACTCAGCAGTTACAGAAGAAGGGTCTGCACCCTCAGCACTCCAAGAATGAGGAACGGGACAAAAGGCAGAGGAGGGGTTTGTCCCCAGCAAAGCCCATTAAAAATCCCTGGGAGATAAAAATAGAATCTGGGCAATAAAGTCAAGTCTAACCTTTTTTATCCTTTGTGCTTTGTCTAATTTCACGTGCTCCTAGGGTCCCGCATGCAGAGGTTCCACACCCGGCACTTCAGACCAGATTTCCTAGTGCAGAATGGCTGGGTCGACACCTCAGCTCCTGGGGCCCAGTGCAGACTCCACGATATAGAGCCTGAGCTACAGCCAACCCGGCCCTCGAGAGCTCCGCCGCCTCCCTCCCTCCCACTGACTCTGACAGGATCTCTACACAGCAGCCCAGCCCACAGCCCACGGGGTAGTGCATGCTCTCACCTCTCCATTCTCTGATCAAAATATAAAGTTTCCTTTGCTTGTGAACCAAACTCAGTCTCGATCTGTTGGCCCCAATGACACTGGGCAGGGGGACACTTGTTGGGGTCCACTCTGGAGGATCAGTAACAGAAATTGAGACTATTGTAACCTCAATGAACAGATGTGTGAGCCAAACTGTAGTTAACATAGAACAGTGTATAAGGCTCGGGTAAAATAAGATGTTTTTAACACTTCCATTTGATATTTCCATCACTTTTTATAAGCAAGTTCAGTGAAAAGGTTTGTCTTATTTGTCAGGTCAATATTAGAGAAACGAAGTGATTTCTTTCCAAGGATGTACAGCTAATAATCTTGGTTAAACCTTCAATCTTGTTTTAAATGCTTTTCCATTGAAAATGATACCTCTCTTTCAGCTCCCCCATTTCTGAGAAGTATAAAATCTTATAATTTATTATTACCAAAGGGGAAAGGTGGGAGGAGGGATAAATTAACAGTTTGGAATGAACACATACACACTGCTATGTATAAAATAGATCATCAACAAGGAACTACTGTATAGCACAGGGAACTACACTCAACATTTTGCAATAACCTATAAGGGGAAATAATCTGAAAAAGAATAGATATTTTTATTGACATCATCTATCAATGACAGTTAAAGTGTAGCCTAAGGGAAGCTGGTGGTGAGTGCTTCTGACCCTGAAGACTTCAATCATCTAAAGTTTGGACTCTGCCTACTTCCCAAGGCCCTTAATGAACATATGTGTAGCCGTAGCTTAAAAACTTCCCCAGTTTGGGTTTCGGGGAGACACTGATTTTGAAAAAGCCCTGGTGTTCTCCTTACATGAATGGGACTCTTCCTACTGCTAAAACATGTCTGTCACACCCAGAGGATGGTATACCATCTGATCGGGAAGAGTTTGGAAAAGGCATCTTATCTCCTCATCTCCTGGTGCTCGGGTTCACCCCTCCAGCGTCTTTACTAACAGTCTCCCCACTTGGAGATGTCAGCACTGTCAACATCCTGTTGCGTACAGTTTGGAATTTGTCCAGAGGATGAAGCGGAAGGATGAGGAACAATGAGAGACAAGTCCTAGGTGTTCAGACAGGCACATGTCACTCTAATTTCCAATCAGGAAGACGAATTGACCAAAGGCTAGGGTTGCCCATGGAAACAGTATAGGGCTTGAGGAAATCCCGCTGCTTTGTGGCCAGTTCCCATAAACACGAGTTGAACAATGGAACTCAGGGGCAGTAAAATTCACAAAACTGCAGAGTTGAAAATATCCATCACTGAAAAATGTCTTGAGGAAAGTCAGAGAAAAGGACTTGTAAGCAAGGGAGAATGGCAGGAAAGGGATTTGAGGAGGTAGAAAGGACTCGCCATTAAGCACAAGAAAAGGAGCTGAACATTGCCAACATTGCAGTTGGCCAAAAAGGGTGTATGCGTTCTTTTCTGTATATATTCAAGAAAAGGGCATACACTTTTTTAGCCAACCAAACAGGTGGGCACTGGAAGTCAATACTACAAAAGATATCACTTCGCATCAGTCAGAAGAGCCATCCTCATAAAGCGTAAACAACAGAAATGCAGGACAGGGCAACGAGAAGAGGGAGCCCTGTGAGACTTATAGTGGAAATGTATATTGCCAACGGCCATTCTGGAGAAGTGTATTGTGTTTACTAAAGCATCTAAAAAATGAGCTACAGAGCATAGGGTACTTGCACTCATGGGCGTATATCTTGGGAAAAACAAAAATCGAGAGGACACAGGCACCCCAATGTTTACCCCCTCTCTGTTTAAAAGATCCTCGACTAGGATATAACTTAAATGTCTCTGGAGGGAAAAAATGGATAGAGATGTGGTACTTAGGTAGAGTGGAATATTATTCAGCCTGGAAATCAATGAAATATGGCCAGTTGTAACGACTCCGGAGGAGTTACGTATGATCATTCTAAGTGACAGAATTCAAAAAGAAAAAGACACATATCATAAGATATCACTTAAAGGTGGAATCCAAAATGGCTACACATGAAATAAATTACAAAACAAAAACATAGTCAAATATGTAGAAAACACGCATAAGGCTGCTAAACGGGAAAGGTGGGGAGGGGTGAGGCATCATCCAGGAGGTTGAAATTAGCAAAGATACCATTCCAAATACCAAACTGATAATCAACAAGGCCTACACGGTAGCTAAAAGAACTGCACTCAGCACACTCAAGTCACCGGAAAAGAATATATACGACTGGTAAGAATCTGAAAAAGAATTTATTGATGTCTCTCTGTACGTGAATCAAGTGGATGTACAGCAGCAAGAAACAGAGCTTTGAAAATCAGCTGTAACCAATATAGTAATAAATTGAAAAAAATAAACGACAGAGAGACAGAGAAAACCTCTTACAACTTTTCCTCAGGGACGGTGATGCAACATGGATTGAACACATCTAGACCCACAGCAGGATGAGACATAAGGCTGGAAACTGTTTGCGCTAAGAGAAATGTGAGGTTGGGTGAGGAAATACACACCCTTTAAAGTAATACTACCTGGTACCCATTCAATGGGTCCCAAATCTGCAGGTTCAAGGGATCTTCCTACAGCTAAAACATGCATGGAAAACCCAGAGGACTGTACACCATGTGATCGGGAGATGTGTCTAAAATGCACCTCATTTATCCTCTCCTGGTGCTCCTGTTCACCATTCCAGCCACGCTACTTAGAATCTCCCCACTTGGAGAATCAGCACATTTAAACTTCTGTTTCACACATTTTGCAAATTGTGAGGAGGATGAACGGGAAGAGGGGGAACCAATGAGAGAAGAGTTGTAGGGGTTTGGACGGGCACATATCACTCTAATTTCCCATTAAGAATAAGAATTAAAGGAAGGCTCAGCCTGCCTCGCCGGAGCCAAAATAGGGCCTGAAGCAATCCTGCGGGTTTGAGGCCAGCTCACAAAAGAGCAACTTAAACAATGGAGCTCAGGGTCACTGCAATTCACAAACCTGCAGAGTTATAAATGAAAACTAACGTCCAAAAATATGTTGAGGTAAGGCAAAGAAGAGGATCTGAATGCAAGACAGAATTGCAAGAAACAGATTTCAAGAGATAGATTGGACTCGTCTTTAACGCACATGAAAAGCGGCAGAATTTCGACAATGATGCAGTTGGCCCAAAAGGGCGTATGCGTTTTTTCCTGATTATATCCAGGAAAAAACGCATACGCACTTTATGGGCAACGAAGCAAGCAAGCAATGCAAATGTGCACAACAAAGAAGTCTCACTTCCCACCGGTCAAAAGGGCCATCCTAAAAAATTGTAAAAACCAGAAATGCAGGACAGGCCATGGAGAACAGGGAGCCTTTATACGCTGATGGGCAGTGTGTGAACTGCCGAGAGCCACTCTGGAGAAGCGTATGGTGGTTCCTAAATCATCTAAAAAACAGAGCTACAGAGCATAGGACACTTCCAATCATGGGAGTATATCTAGGGAAGTCTAAAAATCAACAAGACACAAGCACACCACAGTTTAGGGCTACTCTGTTTACAAGAACCTCAACTTCAGTACACCTTAAATATCCCAGGAAAGAGAACAATGGATAAAGAAGATGTGGTACTTATGTACAATGGAATATCTCTTCACCATGAAATCAATGTAATAAGGCTAGTAGAAGGATAAAGAGTGGATTTAGGTCCGATAATACTACTTGAAATAAGTCAAACAGAAAAAGAAACATATCATAAGATATCACTTATAGAGGGAGGGTAAATATGGCTGCACAAGAAATGAATTACAGAACAGAACAGTGTCTCACATTTAGAAAACACACTTATGTCAGCTTAAGGGGAAAGGAGAGGTGGGGTGATGCATAAAACCAGAGTTTGAAATTAGCACAGATACCGTTCAATAAACCAAATAGGTATTAGACAAGATCTACACCTTGCTCAATGAACAGGCCTCAACACACCCTATACACCGCAGAGAAATATATCTGAGGAATAAGAATCTTAAAACCCATGTATTGATATATCTCCATAAGGGAATCAAGTGTGTGCAGAGCGGCACAAACACAGCAGTGAAAAGGAGCTAAACCCCATTATAGAAATAAATTTTAAAAACAAAACGCTGAAACAATGAAAGAGAGAAAAATTCTTACAAAATTCGCTCAGGGGCTGTGATGCAACCTGGATTGACCACATATAAACCCACAGCTGGATAAGACATAAGGCTGGACACTTGGGGCTGACAGGATTGGTGAGCTTTGGTGAGCAACTGCCGAAAGTTTAATGCAATACTTCATGCTACTCAGTCCAAGGGTCCCAACACTCCAGGTTGAAGGGAATCTTCCTACAGCTAAACCATGCTTGGGAAACCCAGCGACTGGTATACCATATGATCGGGAAAGGTTTCTAAAACGCACCTCATTTTTCCTCTCCTGGGGCTCCGGATCGACATTCCAGCCGCTTTACTAACAACATCCCCACATGGAGTCAATGCCTTTAAGTTCTGGTATCGCACAGTCTGCAGTTAGTGCAGAGGATGAATGGGAATAGGGGGAACCAGTGAGAAACTAGCTGTAGCGGTTTCAATGGGCACATGTCACTCTAATATCACATCAGTAAGAAGAATTAACCAAAGGCACAGCAAGGTGCCCCAGAAGAAAAATAGGGCTTCAAGGAATCCTGTGGTTATGGGGCGAGACCACAAAAATAAGAGCTAAAAAATGGAGCTAAGGGCCACTGCAATTCAAAAACCTGCAGAGTTATAAAGGACAACTATTTTTAAAAAATATATTGAGGTAAGGCTATGAAGAGGCATTGAAAGCAAGGCAGAATTGCAGGAAACCGATTTCAGGAGGTAGACTGGAATTGCATTGAAAGCATATGAAGAGAGTCAGAAACTCGACAATGATGCACTTGGCCAAAAAGGGCGTATGCGTTTTTTCCTGAATATATTCAGGAAAAAACGCATACGCACTTTTTGGCCAACCAAGCAAGCTTGCAAAGGAAATCTGCACTACAATGAAGTCTCACTTCCACCCGGTCAAAAGGGCCATCTGAAAAAAGTGTAAAATCCATAAAGGCACAACAGGCCATGGAGAACTGGGAGCCTTGTTATGCTGATGGGCGGGATGTAAATTGCCAACAGACACTTGGGAGAAGTGTATGGTGTTTCCTGAAACATCTAAAAAACAAAGCAACAGAGCCTAGGGCACTTCCACTTATGGTCCTATAGCTTAGGGAAATTAAAATCAAAAAGACACAGCCACCCCAAAGTTTGGAACGGCTCTGTTTACAAGAACCTCGTTTACAGTACAAGTTCAACATTGCAGAAAGTGAAAAATGGATAAAGAAGTTGTGGTATTCACTTACAAAGCAATATCACTCAGCAATGAAATCTATGTCATCAGGTCCTTAGCAGCACAATGAGTGGATTCAGGTATGATGATTCTAACTGAAATAAGTCACACAGAAAAAGAAACATCATAAGATATCAGTAATACACGGAATTTAAACTTGGCTACACAGGAACTGAATTACAGAACAGAACAGGGTCTCAAATTTAGAAAACCAACTTATGCTTGCTTAAGGGGAAAGGTGAGTTGGGGTGCTGCATAAAACCAGAGATTGAAATGAGCACAGATAAAGTTCCTTAAGTCAAATATGGAATAGACAAGAGCTACTCCTTGCTCAACGAAATGGACTCAACACCGCATATTAAACGCCTAAGAATGTACCTGACTAGTAAGTATCTTAAAACCTATGGATTGCTATGTCTCCGAAAGAGAATCAAGCATGTGTACAGGGGCATAAACGCAGCAGTGATAGGATTGGAGAGGTTCGGTGAGCAAATGAAGACCCTTTGAAGTCATATTGCATGGTACCCATTCCACGGGTTTCAACTACCCAGGTTTAAGGTATTCTTCCTTCAGCTAAAACATGCATGTGGAACCTAGAGTATGATCAACCATGTGATCGGGAGACGTGTTCAAATATGTCTCAGTTTTCGTACCCTGGTACTCGGGTGCAACATTCCAGACACTTTACTAACACTCTCCCGACTTGGAGAGTCAGTCCCTTTAACCTCCTGTTTGGCCCAGTTTGCAATTTCTGCGGAAGATGAACAGGAATAGCGAGAACCAATGAGAGACTAGCTGGAGGTGTCTGGACGGGCAAATTTAACTCTCATTTCCCACCAGGAAGAGGAATTAACCAAAGGCTCAACGTGCCGTGCCAGAACCAGATTAGGGCCTGAAGCCATCCTGCGGTGTTGCGGCCAGGTCACAAGAAAGCGAGTTGAAGAAAGGAGCTCAGGGGTACTGTAATTCACAAACCTGCAGAGTTATAAATGACAGCTATCGTCCAAAAATAGACTGAAGTAAGGCTGCCAAGAGGACTTGAAAGCGGGGCAGAATTGCAGGAAACCGATTTCAGGAGGTAGACTGGAATTGCATTGAAAGCATAGGAAAAGAGGCAGAACGTCCACAATGATGCACTTGGCCAAAAAGTGCGTATGCGTTTTTTCCTGAATATATTCAGGAAAAAACGCATACGCACTTTTTGGCCAACCAAGCAAGCTTGCAAAGGAAATCTGCACTACAATGAAGTCTCACTTCCCCCCGGTCAAAAGGGCCATCTGAAAAAAGTGTAAAATCCAGAAAGGCAGGACAGGCCATGGAGAACTGGGAGCCTTGTTCTGCTGATGGGCGGGATGTAAATTGCCAACAGACACTGGGGAGAAGTGTATGGTGTTTCCTGAAACATCTAAAAAACAAAGCAACAGAGCCTAGGGCACTGCCACTTATGGTCCTATAGCTTAGGGAAATTAAAATCAAAAAGACACAGCCACCCCAAAGTTTGGAACGGCTCTGTTTACAAGAACCTCGTTTACAGTACAAGTTCAACATCGCAGAAAGTGAAAAATGGATAAAGAAGTTGTGGTATTTACTTACAAAGCAATATCACTCAGCAATGAAATCTGTGTCATCAGGCCCTTAGCATCACAATGAGTGGATTCAGGTATGATGATTCTAACTGAAATAAGTCACACAGAAAAAGAAACATCATAAGATATCAGTAATACACGGAATGTAAACTTGGCTACACAGGAACTGAATTACAGAACAGAACAGGGTCTCAAATTTAGAAAACCAACTTCAGCTTAATTAAGGAGAAAGGTGAGTTGGGGTGCTGCATAAAACCAGAGATTGAAATGAGCACAGATAAAGTTCCTTAAGCCAAATATGGAATAGACAAGAGCTACTCCTTGCTCAACGAAATGGACTCAACACCACATATTAAACGCCTAAGAATGTACCTGACTAGTAAGTATCTTAAAACCTATGGATTGCTATGTCTCCGAAAGAGAATCAAGCATGTGTACAGGGGCATAAACGCAGCAGTGATAGGATTGGAGATGTTCGGTGAGCAAATGAAGACCCTTTGAAGTCATATTGCATGGTACCCATTCCACGGGTTTCAACTACCCAGGTTTAAGGTATTCTTCCTTCAGCTAAAACATGCATGTGGAACCTAGAGTATGATCAACCATGTGAACGGAAGACGTGTTCAAATATGTCTCAGATTTCGTTCCCTGGTACTCGGGTGCAACATTCCAGACGCTTTACTAACACTCTCCCGTCTTGGAGAGTCAGTCCCTTTAACCTCCTGTTTGGCCCAGTTTGCAATTTCTGCGGAAGATGAACAGGAATAGCGAGAACCAATGAGAGACTAGCTGGAGGTGTCTGGACGGGCAAATTTAACTCTCATTTCCCACCAGGAAGAGGAATTAACCAAAGGCTCAGCGTGCCGTGCCGGAACCAGATTAGGGCCTGAAGCCATCCTGCGGTGTTGCGGCCAGCTCACAAGAAAGCGAGTTGAAGAAAGGAGCTCAGGGGCACTGTAATTCACAAACCTGCAGAGTTATAAATGACAGCTATCGTCCAAAAATAGACTGAAGTAAGGCTGCCAAGAGGACTTGAAAGCGGGGCAGAATTGCAGGAAACCGATTTCAGGAGGTAGACTGGAATTGTATTGAAAGCATAGGAAAAGAGGCAGAACGTCCACAATGATGCACTTGGCCAAAAAGGGCGTATGCGTTTTTTCCTGAATATATTCAGGAAAAAACGCATACGCCCTTTTTGGCCAACCAAGCAAGCTTGCAAAGGAAATCTGCACGACAATGAAGTCTCACTTCCCTCCGGTCAAAAGGGCCATCTGAAAAAAGTGTAAAATCCAGAAAGGCAGGACAGGCCATGGAGAACTGGGAGCCTTGTTATGTTGATGGGCGGGATGTAAATTGCCAACAGACACTTGGGAGAAGTGTATGGTGTTTCCTGAAACATCTAAAAAACAAAGCATCAGAGCCTAGGGCACTTCCACTTATGGTCCTATAGCTTAAGGAAATTAAAATCAAAAAGAGACAGCCACCCCAAAGTTTGGGACGCCTCTGTTTACAAGAACCTCGTTTACTGTACAAGTTCAATATCACAGAAAGTGAAAAATGGATAAAGAACTTGTGGTACTTACGTACAATGCAGTATCACTCAGCAATGAAATCTATGTCATCAGGCCCGTAGCAGCATAATGAGTGGATTCAGGTACGATGATTCTAACTGAAATAAGTTACACAGAAAAAGAAACATCATAAGATATCAGTAATACACGGAATGGAAACTTGGCTACACAGGAACTGAATTACAGAACAGAACAGGGTCTCAAACTTAGAAAACCAACTTATGCTTGCTTAAGGGGAAAGGTGAGTTGGGGTGCTGCATAAAACCAGAGATTGAAATGAGCACAGATAAAGTTCCTTAAGCCAAATATGGAATAGACAAGAGCTACTCCTTGCTCAATGAAATGGACTCAACACCGCATATTAAACGCCTAAGAATGTACCTGACTAGTAAGTATCTTAAAACCTATGGATTGCTATGTCTCCGAAAGAGAATCAAGCGTGTGTACAGGGGCATAAACGCAGCAGTGATAGGATTGGAGAGGTTCGGTGAGCAAATGAAGATCCTTTGAAGTCATATTGCATGGTACCCATTACACGGGTCTCAACTCTCCAGGTTTAAGGTATTCTTCCTTCAGCTAAAACATGCATGTGGAACCCAAGTATGATCAACCATGTGAACGAGAGACGTGTTCAAATATGTCTCAGTTTTCCTCCCCTGATACTCGGGTGCAACATTCCAGAAGCTTTACTAACACTCTCCCCACTTGGAGAGTCAGCGCCTTTAACCTCCTGTTTGGCCCAGTTTGCAATTTCTGCGGAGGATGAACAGGAATAGCGAGAACCAATGAGAGGCTAGCTGGAGGTGTCTGGACGGGCAAATTTAACTCTCATTTCCCACCAGGAAGAGGAAATATCCAAAGGCTCAGCGTGCCGTACCGGAACCAGATTAGGCCCTGAAGCCATCCTGCGGTGTTGCGGCCAGGTCACAAGAAAGCGAGTTGAAGAAAGGAGCTCAGGGGCACTGTAATTCACAAACCTGCAGAGTTATAAATGACAGCTATCGTCCAAAAATAGACTGAAGTTAGGCTGCCAAGAGGACTTGAAAGCGGGGCAGAATTGCAGGAAACCGATTTCAGGAGGTAGACTGGAATTGCATTGAAAGCATAGGAAAAGAGGCAGAACGTCCACAATGATGCACTTGGCCAAAAAGGGCGTATGCGTTTTTTCCTGAATATATTCAGGAAAAAACGCATACGCCCTTTTTGGCCAACCAAGCAAGCTTGCAAAGGAAATCTGCACTACAATGAAGTCTCACTTCCCCCCGGTCAAAAGGGCCATCTGAAAAAAGTGTAAAATCCAGAAAGGCAGGACAGGCCATGGAGAACTGGGAGCCTTGTTATGCTGATGGGCGGAATGTCAATTGCCAACAGACACTCAGGAGAAGTGTATGGTGTTTCCTGAAACATCTAAAAAACAAAGCAACAGAGCCTAGGGCACTTCCACTTATGGTCCTATAGCTTAGGGAAATTAAAATCAAAAAGACACAGCCACCCCAAAGTTTGGGACGCCTCTGTTTACAAGAACCTCGTTTACCGTACAAGTTCAATATCACAGAAAGTGAAAAATGGATAAAGAACTTGTGGTACTTATGTACTATGCAGTATCACTCAGCAATGAAATCTATGTCATCAGGCCCGTAGCAGCATAATGAGTAGATTCAGGTACGATGATTCTAACTGAAATAAGTCACACAGAAAAAGAAACATCATAAGATATCAGTAATACACGGAATGTAAACTTGGCTACACAGGAACTGAATTACAGAACAGAACAGGTTCTCAAATTTAGAAAACCAACTTATGCTTGCTTAAGGGGAAAGGTGAGTTGGGGTGCTGCATAAAACCAGAGATTGAAATGAGCACAGATAAAGTTCCTTAAGCCAAATATGGAATAGACAAGAGCTACTCCTTGCTCAACGAAATGGACTCAACACCGCATATTAAATGCCTAAGAATGTACCTGACTAGTAAGTATCTTAAAACCTATGGATTGCTATGTCTCCGAAAGAGAATCAAGCATGTGTACAGGGGCATAAACGCAGCAGTGATAGGATTGGAGAGGTTCGGTGAGCAAATGAAGACCCTTTGAAATCATATTGCATGGTACCCATTCCACGGGTTTCAACTACCCATGTTTTAGGTATTCTTCCTTCAGCTAAAACATGCATGTGGAACCCAGAGTATGATCAACCGTGTGATCGGGAGACGTGTTCAAATATGTCTCAGTTTTCCTCCCCTGGTACTCGGGTGCAACATTCCAGACGCTTTACTAACACTCTCCCCACTTGGAGAGTCAGCGCCTTTAACCTCCTGTTTGGCACAGTTTGCAATTTCTGCGGAAGATGAACAGGAATAGCGAGAACCAATGAGAGACTAGCTGGAGGTGTCTGGACGGGCAAATTTAACTCTCATTTCCCACCAGGAACAGGAAATAACCAGAGGGTCAGCGTGCCATGCCGGAACCAGATTAGGGCCTGAAGCCATCCTGCGGTGTTGCGGCCAGGTCACAAGAAAGCAAGTTGAAGAAAGGAGCTCAGGGGCACTGTAATTCACAAACCTGCAGAGTTATAAATGACAGCTATCGTCCAAAAATAGACTGAAGTAAGGCTGCCAAGAGGACATGAAAGCGGGGCAGAATTGCAGGAAACCGATTTCAGGAGGTAGACTGGAATTGCATTGAAAGCATAGGAAAAGAGGCAGAACGTCCACAATGATGCACTTGGCCAAAAAGGGCGTATGCGTTTTTTCCTGAATATATTCAGGAAAAAACGCATACGCCCTTTTTGGCCAACCAAGCAAGCTTGCAAAGGAAATCTGCACGACAATGAAGTCTCACTTCCTCCCGGTCAAAAGGGCCATCTGAAAAAAGTGTAAAATCCAGAAAGGCAGGACAGGCCATGGAGAACTGGGAGCCTTGTTATGCTGATGGGCCGGATGTAAATTGCCAACAGACACTCGGGAGAAGTGTATGGTGTTTCCTGAAACATCTAAAAAACAAAGCAACAGAGCCTAGGGCACTTCCACTTATGGTCCTATAGCTTAGGGAAATTAAAATCAAAAAGACACAGCCACCCCAAAGTTTGGGACGCCTCCGTTTACAAGAACCTCGTTTACCGTACAAGTTCAATATCACAGAAAGTGAAAAATGGATAAAGAACTTGTGGTACTTATGTACAATGCAGTATCACTCAGCAATGAAATCTATGTCATCAGGCCCGTAGCAGCATAATGAGTAGATTCAGGTACGATGATTCTAACTGAAATAAGTCACACAGAAAAAGAAACATCATAAGATATCAGTAATACACGGAATGTAAACTTGGCTACACAGGAACTGAATTACAGAACAGAACAGGTTCTCAAATTTAGAAAACCAACTTATGCTTGCTTAAGGGGAAAGGTGAGTTGGGGTGCTGCATAAAACCAGAGATTGAAATGAGCACAGATAAATTTCCTTAAGCCAAATATGGAATAGACAAGAGCTACTCCTTGCTCAACGAAATGGACTCAACACCGCATATTAAACGCCTAAGAATGTACCTGACTAGTAAGTATCTTAAAACCTATGGATTGCTATGTCTCCGAAAGAGAATCAAGCATGTGTACAGGGGCATAAACGCAGCAGTGATAGGATTGGAGAGGTTCGGTGAGCAAATGAAGACCCTTTGAAGTCATATTGCATGGTACCCATTCCACGGGTTTCAACTACCCAGGTTTTAGGTATTCTTCCTTCAGCTAAAACATGCATGTGGAACCCAGAGTATGATCAACCATGTGATCGGGAGACGTGTTCAAATATGTCTCAGTTTTCCTCCCCTGGTACTCGGGTGCAACATTCCAGACGCTTTACTAACACTCTCCCCACTTGGAGAGTCAGCGCCTTTAACCTCCTGTTTGGCCCAGTTTGCAATTTCTGCGGAAGATGAACAGGAATAGCGAGAACCAATAAGAGGCTAGCTGGAGGTGTCTGGACGGGCAAATTTAACTCTCATTTCCCACCAGGAAGAGGAAATAACCAAAGGCTCAGCGTGCCGTACCGGAACCAGATTAGGGCCTGAAGCCATCCTGCGGTGTTGCGGCCAGCTCAAAAGAAAGCGAGTTGAAGAAAGGAGCTCAGGGGCACTGTAATTCACAAACCTGCAGAGTTATAAATGACAGCTATCGTCCAAAAATAGACTGAAGTAAGGCTGCCAAGAGGACTTGAAAGCGGGGCAGAATTGCAGGAAACCGATTTCAGGAGGTAGACTGGAATTGCATTGAAAGCATAGGAAAAGAGGCAGAACGTCCACAATGATGCACTTGGCCAAAAAGGGCGTATGCGTTTTTTCCTGAATATATTCAGGAAAAAACGCATACGCCCTTTTTGGCCAACCAAGCAAGCTTGCAAAGGAAATCTGCACTACAATGAAGTCTCACTTCCCCCCGGTCAAAAGGGCCATCTGAAAAAAGTGTAAAATCCAGAAAGGCAGGACAGGCCATGGAGAACTGGGAGCCTTGTTATGCTGATGGGCGGGATGTAAATTGCCAACAACCACTCGGGAGAAGTGTATGGTGTTTCCTGAAACATCTAAAAAACAAAGCAACAGAGCCTAGGGCACTTCCACTTATGGTCCTATAGCTTAGGGAATTCAAAATCAAAAAGACACAGCCACCCCAAAGTTTGGAACGGCTCTGTTTACAAGAACCTCGTTTACAGTACAAGTTCAACATCGCAGAAAGTGAAAAATGGATAAAGAAGTTGTGGTATTTACTTACAAAGCAATATCACTCAGCAATGAAATCTGTGTCATCAGGCCCTTAGCAGCACAATGAGTGGATTCAGGTATGATGATTCTAACTGAAATAAGTCACACGAAAAAGAAACATCATAAGATATCAGTAATATACGGAATGTAAACTTGGCTACACAGGAACTGAATTACAGAACAGAACAGGGTCTCAAATTTAGAAAACCAACTTATGCTTGCTTAAGGGTAAAGGTGAGTTGGGGTACTGCATAAAACCAGAGATTGAAATGAGCACAGATAAAGTTCCTTAAGCCAAATATGGAATAGACAAGAGCTACTCCTTGCTCAATGAAATGGACTCAACACCGCATATTAAACGCCTAAGAATGTACCTGACTAGTAAGTATCTTAAAACCTATGGATTGCTATGTCTCCGAAAGAGAATCAAGCGTGTGTACAGGGGCATAAACGCAGCAGTGATAGGATTGGAGAGGTTCGGTGAGCAAATGAAGATCCTTTGAAGTCATATTGCATGGTACCCATTACACGGGTCTCAACTCTCCAGGTTTAAGGTATTCTTCCTTCAGCTAAAACATGCATGTGGAACCCAAGTATGATCAACCATGTGAACGAGAGACGTGTTCAAATATGTCTCAGTTTTCCTCCCCTGATACTCGGGTGCAACATTCCAGAAGCTTTACTAACACTCTCCCCACTTGGAGAGTCAGCGCCTTTAACCTCCTGTTTGGCCCAGTTTGCAATTTCTGCGGAGGATGAACAGGAATAGCGAGAACCAATGAGAGGCTAGCTGGAGGTGTCTGGACGGGCAAATTTAACTCTCATTTCCCACCAGGAAGAGGAAATATCCAAAGGCTCAGCGTGCCGTACCGGAACCAGATTAGGCCCTGAAGCCATCCTGCGGTGTTGCGGCCAGGTCACAAGAAAGCGAGTTGAAGAAAGGAGCTCAGGGGCACTGTAATTCACAAACCTGCAGAGTTATAAATGACAGCTATCGTCCAAAAATTGACTGAAGTTAGGCTGCCAAGAGGACTTGAAAGCGGGGCAGAATTGCAGGAAACCGATTTCAGGAGGTAGACTGGAATTGCATTGAAAGCATAGGAAAAGAGGCAGAACGTCCACAATGATGCACTTGGCCAAAAAGGGCGTATGCGTTTTTTCCTGAATATATTCAGGAAAAAACGCATACGCACTTTTTGGCCAACCAAGCAAGCTTGCAAAGGAAATCTGCACTACAATGAAGTCTCACTTCCCCCCGGTCAAAAGGGCCATCTGAAAAAAGTGTAAAATCCAGAAAGGCAGGACAGGACATGGAGAACTGGGAGCCTTGTTATGCTGATGGGCGGAATGTCAATTGCCAACAGACACTCGGGAGAAGTGTATGGTGTTTCCTGAAACATCTAAAAAACAAAGCAACAGAGCCTAGGGCACTTCCACTTATGGTCCTATAGCTTAGGGAAATTAAAATCAAAAAGACACAGCCACCCCAAAGTTTGGGACGCCTCTGTTTACAAGAACCTCGTTTACCGTACAAGTTCAATATCACAGAAAGTGAAAAATGGATAAAGAACTTGTGGTACTTATGTACAATGCAGTATCACTCAGCAATGAAATCTATGTCATCAGGCCCGTAGCAGCATAATGAGTAGATTCAGGTACGATGATACTAACTGAAATAAGTCACACAGAAAAAGAAACATCATAAGATATCAGTAATACACGGAATGTAAACTTGGCTACACAGGAACTGAATTACAGAACAGAACAGGTTCTTAAATTTAGAAAACCAACTTATGCTTGCTTAAGGGGAAAGGTGAGTTGGGGTGCTGCATAAAACCAGAGATTGAAATGAGCACAGATAAAGTTCCTTAAGCCAAATATGGAATAGACAAGAGCTACTCCTTGCTCAACGAAATGGACTCAACACCGCATATTAAACGCCTAAGAATGTACCTGACTAGTAAGTATCTTAAAACCTATGGATTGCTATGTCTCCGAAAGAGAATCAAGCATGTGTACAGGGGCATAAACGCAGCAGTGATAGGATTGGAGAGGTTCGGTGAGCAAATGAAGACCCTTTGAAATCATATTGCATGGTACCCATTCCACGGGTTTCAACTACCCATGTTTTAGGTATTCTTCCTTCAGCTAAAACATGCATGTGGAACCCAGAGTATGATCAACCGTGTGATCGGGAGACGTGTTCAAATATGTCTCAGTTTTCCTCCCCTGGTACTCGGGTGCAACATTCCAGACGCTTTACTAACACTCTCCCCACTTGGAGAGTCAGCGCCTTTAACCTCCTGTTTGGCACAGTTTGCAATTTCTGCGGAAGATGAACAGGAATAGCGAGAACCAATGAGAGACTAGGTGGAGGTGTCTGGACGGGCAAATTTAACTCTCATTTCCCACCAGGAAGAGGAAATAACCAGAGGGTCAGCGTGCCATGCCGGAACCAGATTAGGGCCTGAAGCCATCCTGCGGTGTTGCGGCCAGGTCACAAGAAAGCGAGTTGAAGAAAGGAGCTCAGGGGCACTGTAATTCACAAACCTGCAGAGTTATAAATGACAGCTATCGTCCAAAAATAGACTGAAGTTAGGCTGCCAAGAGGACATGAAAGCGGGGCAGAATTGCAGGAAACCGATTTCAGGAGGTAGACTGGAATTGCATTGAAAGCATAGGAAAAGAGGCAGAACGTCCACAATGATGCACTTGGCCAAAAAGGGCGTATGCGTTTTTTCCTGAATATATTCAGGAAAAAACGCATACGCCCTTTTTGGCCAACCAAGCAAGCTTGCAAAGGAAATCTGCACGACAATGAAGTCTCACTTCCTCCCGGTCAAAAGGGCCATCTGAAAAAAGTGTAAAATCCAGAAAGGCAGGACAGGCCATGGAGAACTGGGAGCCTTGTTATGCTGATGGGCCGGATGTAAATTGCCAACAGACACTCGGGAGAAGTGTATGGTGTTTCCTGAAACATCTAAAAAACAAAGCAACAGAGCCTAGGGCACTTCCACTTATGGTCCTATAGCTTAGGGAAATTAAAATCAAAAAGACACAGCCACCCCAAAGTTTGGGACGCCTCTGTTTACAAGAACCTCGTTTACCGTACAAGTTCAATATCACAGAAAGTGAAAAATGGATAAAGAACTTGTGGTACTTATGTACAATGCAGTATCACTCAGCAATGAAATCTATGTCATCAGGCCCGTAGCAGCATAATGAGTAGATTCAGGTACGATGATTCTAACTGAAATAAGTCACACAGAAAAAGAAACATCATAAGATATCAGTAATACACGGAATGTAAACTTGGCTACACAGGAACTGAATTACAGAACAGAACAGGTTCTCAAATTTAGAAAACCAACTTATGCTTGCTTAAGGGGAAAGGTGAGTTGGGGTGCTGCATAAAACCAGAGATTGAAATGAGCACAGATAAAGTTCCTTAAGCCAAATATGGAATAGACAAGAGCTACTCCTTGCTCAACGAAATGGACTCAAAACCCCATATTAAACGCCTAAGAATGTACCTGACTAGTAAGTATCTTAAAACCTATGGATTGCTATGTCTCCAAAAGAGAATCAAGCATGTGTACAGGGGCATAAACGCAGCAGTGATAGGATTGGAGAGGTTCGGTGAGCAAATGAAGACCCTTTGAAGTCATATTGCACGGTACCCATTCCACGGGTCTCAACTCTCCAGGTTTAAGGTATTCTTTCTTCAGCTAAAACATGCATGTGGAACCCAGAGTATGATCAACCATGTGAACGGGAGACGTGTTCAAATATGTCTCAGTTTTCGTCCCCTGGTACTCGGGTGCAACATTCCAGACGCTTTACTAACACTCTCCCCACTTGGAGAGTCAGTCCCTTTAACCTCCTGTTTGGCCCAGTTTGCAATTTCTGTGGAAGATGAACAGGAATAGCGAGAACCAATGAGAGGCTAGCTGGAGGTGTCTGGACGGGCAAATTTAACTCTCATTTCCCACCAGGAAGAGGAATTAACCAAAGGCTCAGCGTGCCGGGCCGGAACCAGATTAGGGCCTGAAGCCATCCTGCGGTGTTGCTGCCAGGTCACAAGAAAGCGACTTGAAGAAAGGAGCTCAGGGGCACTGTAATTCACAAACCTGCAGAGTTATAAATGACAGCTATCGTCCAAAAATAGACTGAAGTAAGGCTGCCAAGAGGACTTGAAAGCGGGGCAGAATTGCAGGAAACCGATTTCAGGAGGTAGACTGGAATTGCATTGAAAGCATAGGAAAAGAGGCAGAACGTCCACAATGATGCACTTGGCCAAAAAGGGCGTATGCGTTTTTTCCTGCATATATTCAGGAAAAAACGCATACGCCCTTTTTGGCCAACCAAGCAAGCTTGCAAAGGAAATCTGCACTACAATGAAGTCTCACTTCCCCCCGGTCAAAAGGGCCATCTGAAAAAAGTGTAAAATCCAGAAAGGCAGGACAGGCCATGGAGAACTGGGAGCCTTGTTATGCTGATGGGCGGGATGTAAATTACCAACAGACACTCAGGAGAACTGTATGGTGTTTCCTGAAACATCTAAAAAACAAAGCAACAGAGCCTAGGGCACTGCCACTTATGGTCCTATAGCTTAGGGAAATTAAAATCAAAAAGACACAGCCACCCCAAAGTTTGGAACGGCTCTGTTTACAAGAACCTCGTTTACAGTACAAGTTCAACATCGCAGAAAGTGAAAAATGGATAAAGAAGTTGTGGTATTTACTTACAAAGCAATATCACTCAGCAATGGAATCTCTGTCATCAGGCCCTTAGCAGCACAATGAGTGGATTCAGGTATGATGATTCTAACTGAAATAAGTCACACAGAAAAAGAAACATCATAAGATATCAGTAATACACGGAATGTAAACTTGGCTACACAGGAACTGAATTACAGAACAGAACAGGGTCTCAAATTTAGAAAACCAACTTATGCTTGCTTAAGGGGAAAGGTGAGTTGGGGTGCTGCATAAAACCAGAGATTGAAATGAGCACAGATAAAGTTCCTTAAGCCAAATATGGAATAGACAAGAGCTACTCCTTGCTCAACGAAATGGACTCAACACCACATATTAAACGCCTAAGAATGTACCTGACTAGTAAGTATCTTAAAACCTATGGATTGCTATGTCTCCGAAAGAGAATCAAGCATGTGTACAGGGGCATAAACGCAGCAGTGATAGGATTGGAGAGGTTCGGTGAGCAAATGAAGACCCTTTGAAGTCATATTGCATGGTACCCATTCCACGGGTTTCAACTACCCAGGTTTTAGGTATTCTTCCTTCAGCTAAAACATGCATGTGGAACCCAGAGTATGATCAACCGTGTGATCGGGAGACGTGTTCAAATATGTCTCAGTTTTCCTCCCCTGGTACTCGGGTGCAACATTCCAGACGCTTTACTAACACTCTCCCCACTTGGAGAGTCAGCGCCTTTAACCTCCTGTTTGGCACAGTTTGCAATTTCTGCGGAAGATGAACAGGAATAGCGAGAACAAATGAGAGACTAGCTGGAGGTGTCTGGACGGGCAAATTTAACTCTCATTTCCCACCAGGAAGAGGAAATAACCAGAGGGTCAGCGTGCCATGCCGGAACCAGATTAGGGCCTGAAGCCATCCTGCGGTGTTGCGGCCAGGTCACAAGAAAGCAAGTTGAAGAAAGGAGCTCAGGGGCACTGTAATTCACAAACCTGCAGAGTTATAAATGACAGCTATCGTCCAAAAATAGACTGAAGTAAGGCTGCCAAGAGGACATGAAAGCGGGGCAGAATTGCAGGAAACCGATTTCAGGAGGTAGACTGGAATTGCATTGAAAGCATAGGAAAAGAGGCAGAACGTCCACAATGATGCACTTGGCCAAAAAGGGCGTATGCGTTTTTTCCTGAATATATTCAGGAAAAAACGCATACGCCCTTTTTGGCCAACCAAGCAAGCTTGCAAAGGAAATCTGCACGACAATGAAGTCTCACTTCCTCCCGGTCAAAAGGGCCATCTGAAAAAAGTGTAAAATCCAGAAAGGCAGGACAGGCCATGGAGAACTGGGAGCCTTGTTATGCTGATGGGCCGGATGTAAATTGCCAACAGACACTCGGGAGAAGTGTATGGTGTTTCCTGAAACAACTAAAAAACACAGCAACAGAACCTAGGGCACTTCCACTTATGGTCCTATAGATTAGGGAAATTAAAATGAAAAAGAAACAGCCACCCCAATGTTTCGAATGGCTCTGTTTACAAGAACCTCGTTTACAGTACAAGTTCAACATCGCAGAAAGTGAAAAATGGATAAAGAAGTTGTGGTATTTACTTACAAAGCAATATCACTCAGCAATGAAATCTGTGTCATCAGGCCCTTAGCAGCACAATGAGTGGATTCAGGTATGATGATTCTAACTGAAATAAGTCACACAGAAAAAGAAACAACATAAGATATCACTAATACACGGAATGTAAACTTGGCTACACAGGAACTGCATTCCAAAACAGAACAGGGTCTCAAATTTAGAAAACCAACTTATGCTTGCTTAAGGGGAAAGGTGAGTTGGTGTGCTGCATAAAACCAGAGATTGAAATGAGCACAGATAAAGTTCCTTAAGCCAAATATGGAATAGACAAGAGTTACTCCTTGCTCGACGAAATGGACTCAAAACCCCATATTAAACGCCTAAGAATGTACCTGACTAGTAAGTATCTTAAAACCTATGGATTGCTATGTCTCCAAAAGAGAATCAAGCGTGTGTACAGGGGCATAAACGCAGCAGTGATAGGATTGGAGAGGTTCGGTGAGCAAATGAAGACCCTTTGAAGTCATATTGCACGGTACCCATTCCACGGGTCTCAACTCTCCAGGTTTAAGGTATTCTTTCTTCAGCTAAAACATGCATGTGGAACCCAGAGTATGATCAACCATGTGAACGGGAGACGTGTTCAAATATGTCTCAGTTTTCGTCCCCTGGTACTCGGGTGCAACATTCCAGACGCTTTACTAACACTCTCCCCACTTGGAGAGTCAGTCCCTTTAACCTCCTGTTTGGCCCAGTTTGCAATTTCTGTGGAAGATGAACAGGAATAGCGAGAACCAATGAGAGGCTAGCTGGAGGTGTCTGGACGGGCAAATTTAACTCTCATTTCCCACCAGGAAGAGGAATTAACCAAAGGCTCAGCGTGCCGGGCCGGAACCAGATTAGGGCCTGAAGCCATCCTGCGGTGTTGCGGCCAGGTCACAAGAAAGCGAGTTGAAGAAAGGAGCTCAGGGGCACTGTAATTCACAAACCTGCAGAGTTATAAATGACAGCTATCGTCCAAAAATAGACTGATGTTAGGCTGCCAAGAGGACTTGAAAGCGGGGCAGAATTGCAGGAAACCGATTTCAGGAGGTAGACTGGAATTGCATTGAAAGCATAGGAAAAGAGGCAGAACGTCCACAATGATGCACTTGGCCAAAAAGGGCGTATGCGTTTTTTCCTGAATATATTCAGGAAAAAACGCATACGTCCTTTTTGGCCAACCAAGCAAGCTTGCAAAGGAAATCTGCACTACAATGAAGTCTCACTTCCCCCCGGTCAAAAGGGCCATCTGAAAAAAGTGTAAAATCCAGAAAGGCAGGACAGGCCATGGAGAACTGGGAGCCTTGTTATGCTGATGGGCGGGATGTAAATTGCCAACAGACACTCGGGAGAAGTGTATGGTGTTTCCTGAAACATCTAAAAAACAAAGCAACAGAACCTCGGGCACTTCCACTTATGGTCCTATAGCTTAGGGAAATTAAAATCAAAAAGACACAGCCACCCCAAAGTTTGGAACGGCTCTGTTTACAAGAACCTCGTTTACAGTACAAGTTCAACATCGCAGAAAGTGAAAAATGGATAAAGAAGTTGTGGTATTTACTTACAAAGCAATATCACTCAGCAATGAAATCTGTGTCATCAGGCCCTTAGCAGCACAATGAGTGGATTCAGGTATGATGATTCTAACTGAAATAAGTCACACAGAAAAAGAAACATCATAAGATATCAGTAATACACGGAATGTAAACTTGGCTACACAGGAACTGAATTACAGAACAGAACAGGGTCTCAAATTTAGAAAACCAACTTATGCTTGCTTAAGGGTAAAGGTGAGTTGGGGTGCTGCATAAAACCAGAGATTGAAATGAGCACAGATAAAGTTCCTTAAGCCAAATATGGAATAGACAAGAGCTACTCCTTGCTCAACGAAATGGACTCAACACCGCATATTAAACGCCTAAGAATGTACCTGACTAGTAAGTATCTTAAAACCTATGGATTGCTATGTCTCCGAAAGAGAATCAAGCATGTGTACAGGGGCATAAACGCAGCAGTGATAAGATTGGAGAGGTTCGGGGAGCAAATGAAGACCCTTTGAAGTCATATTGCATGGTACCCATTCCACGGGTTTCAACTACCCAGGTTTTAGGTATTCTTCCTTCAGCTAAAACATGCATGTGGAACCCAGAGTATGATCAACCATGTGATCGGGAGACGTGTTCAAATATGTCTCAGTTTTCGTACCCTGGTACTCGGGTGCAACATTCCAGATGCTTTACTAACACTCTCCCGACTTGGAGAGTCAGTCCCTTTAACCTCCTGTTTGGCCCAGTTTGCAATTTCTGTGGAATATGAACAGGAATAGCGAGAACCAATGAGAGACTAGCTGGAGGTGTCTGGATGGGCAAATTTAACTCTCATTTCCCACCAGGAAGAGGAATTAACCAAAGGCTCAGCGTGCCGGGCCGGAACCAGATTAGGGCCTGAAGCCATCCTGCGGTGTTGCTGCCAGGTCACAAGAAAGCGAGTTGAAGAAAGGAGCTCAGGGGCACTGTAATTCACAAACCTGCAGAGTTATAAATGACAGCTATCGTCCAAAAATAGACTGAAGTAAGGCTGCCAAGAGGACTTGAAAGCGGGGCAGAATTGCAGGAAACCGATTTCAGGAGGTAGACTGGAATTGCATTGAAAGCATAGGAAAAGAGGCAGAACGTCCACAATGATGCACTTGGCCAAAAAGGGCGTATGCGTTTTTTCCTGCATATATTCAGGAAAAAACGCATACGCCCTTTTTGGCCAACCAAGCAAGCTTGCAAAGGAAATCTGCACTACAATGAAGTCTCACTTCCCCCCGGTCAAAAGGGCCATCTGAAAAAAGTGTAAAATCCAGAAAGGCAGGACAGGCCATGGAGAACTGGGAGCCTTGTTATGCTGATGGGCGGGATGTAAATTACCAACAGACACTCAGGAGAAGTGTATGGTGTTTCCTGAAACATCTAAAAAACAAAGCAACAGAGCCTAGGGCACTGCCACTTATGGTCCTATAGCTTAGGGAAATTAAAATCAAAAAGACACAGCCACCCCAAAGTTTGGAACGGCTCTGTTTACAAGAACCTCGTTTACAGTACAAGTTCAACATCGCAGAAAGTGAAAAATGGATAAAGAAGTTGTGGTATTTACTTACAAAGCAATATCACTCAGCAATGGAATCTGTGTCATCAGGCCCTTAGCAGCACAATGAGTGGATTCAGGTATGATGATTCTAACTGAAATAAGTCACACAGAAAAAGAAACATCATAAGATATCAGTAATACACGGAATGTAAACTTGGCTACACAGGAACTGAATTACAGAACAGAACAGGGTCTCAAATTTAGAAAACCAACTTATGCTTGCTTAAGGGGAAAGGTGAGTTGGGGTGCTGCATAAAACCAGAGATTGAAATGAGCACAGATAAAGTTCCTTAGGCCAAATATGGAATAGACAAGAGCTACTCCTTGCTCAAAGAAATGGACTCTACACCGCATATTAAACGCCTAAGAATGTACCTGACTAGTAAGTATCTTAAAAGCTATAGATTGCTATGTCTCCGAAAGAGAATCAAGCATGTGTACAGGGGCATAAACGCAGCAGTGATAGGATTGGAGAGGTTCGGTGAGCAAATGAAGACCCTTTGAAGTCATATTGCATGGTACCCATTCCACGGGTTTCAACTACCCAGGTTTTAGGTATTCTTCCTTCAGCTAAAACATGCATGTGGAACCCAGAGTATGATCAACCATGTGATGGGGAGACGTGTTCAAATATGTCTCAGTTTTCCTCCCCTGGTACTCGGGTGCAACATTCCAGACGCTTTACTAACACTCTCCCCACTTGGAGAGTCAGCGCCTTTAACCTCCTGTTTGGCCCAGTTTGCAATTTCTGCGGAAGATGAACAGGAATAGTGAGAACCAATGAGAGGCTAGCTGGAGGTGTCTGGACGGGCAAATTTAACTCTCATTTCCCACCATGAGGAGGAAATAACCAAAGGCTCAGCGTGCCGTGCCAGAACCAGATTAGGGCCTGAAGCCATCCTGCGGTGTTGCGGAGAGGTCACAAGAAAGCGAGTTGAAGAAAGGAGCTCAGGGGCACTGTAATTCACAAACCTGCAGAGTTATAAATGACAGCTATCGTCCAAAAATAGACTGAAGTAAGGCTGCCAAGAGGACTTGAAAGCGGGGCAGAATTGCAGGAAACCGATTTCAGGAGGTAGACTGGAATTGCATTGAAAGCATAAGAAAAGAGGCAGAACGTCCACAATGATGCACTTGGCCAAAAAGGGCGTATGCGTTTTTTCCTGAATATATTCAGGAAAAAACGCATACGCACTTTTTGGCCAACCAAGCAAGCTTGCAAAGGAAATCTGCACTACAATGAAGTCTCACTTCCCCCCGGTCAAAAGGGCCATCTGAAAAAAGTGTAAAATCCAGAAAGGCAGGACAGGCCATGGAGAACTGGGAGCCTTGTTATGCTGATGGGCGGGATGTAAATTGCCAACAACCACTCGGGAGAAGTGTATGGTGTTTCCTGAAACATCTAAAAAACAAAGCAACAGAACCTAGGGCACTTCCACTTATGGTCCTATAGCTTAGGGAAATTAAAATCTAAAAGACACAGCCACCCCAAAGTTTGGAACGGCTCTGTTTACAAGAACCTCGTTTACAGTACAAGTTCAACATCGCAGAAAGTGAAAAATGGATAAAGAAGTTGTGGTATTTACTTACAAAGCAATATCACTCAGCAATGAAATCTGTGTCATCAGGCCCTTAGCAGCACAATGAGTGGATTCAGGTATGATGATTCTAACTGAAGTAAGTCACACAGAAAAAGAAACATCATAAGATATCAGTAATACACGGAATGTAAACTTGGCTACACAGGAACTGAATTACAGAACAGAACAGGGTCTCAAATTTAGAAAACCAACTTATGCTTGCTTAAGGGGAAAGGTGAGTTGGGGTGCTGCATAAAACCAGAGATTGAAATGAGCACAGATAAAGTTCCTTAGGCCAAATATGGAATAGACAAGAGCTACTCCTTGCTCAAAGAAATGGACTCTACACCGCATATTAAACGCCTAAGAATGTACCTGACTAGTAAGTATCTTAAAAGCTATAGATTGCTATGTCTCCGAAAGAGAATCAAGCATGTGTACAGGGGCATAAACGCAGCAGTGATAGGATTGGAGAGGTTCGGTGAGCAAATGAAGACCCTTTGAAGTCATATTGCATGGTACCCATTCCACGGGTTTCAACTACCCAGGTTTTAGGTATTCTTCCTTCAGCTAAAACATGCATGTGGAACCCAGAGTATGATCAACCATGTGATGGGGAGACGTGTTCAAATATGTCTCAGTTTTCCTCCCCTGGTACTCGGGTGCAACATTCCAGACGCTTTACTAACACTCTCCCCACTTGGAGAGTCAGCGCCTTTAACCTCCTGTTTGGCCCAGTTTGCAATTTCTGCGGAAGATGAACAGGAATAGTGAGAACCAATGAGAGGCTAGCTGGAGGTGTCTGGACGGGCAAATTTAACTCTCATTTCCCACCATGAGGAGGAAATAACCAAAGGCTCAGCGTGCCGTGCCAGAACCAGATTAGGGCCTGAAGCCATCCTGCGGTGTTGCGGAGAGGTCACAAGAAAGCGAGTTGAAGAAAGGAGCTCAGGGGCACTGTAATTCACAAACCTGCAGAGTTATAAATGACAGCTATCGTCCAAAAATAGACTGAAGTAAGGCTGCCAAGAGGACTTGAAAGCGGGGCAGAATTGCAGGAAACCGATTTCAGGAGGTAGACTGGAATTGCATTGAAAGCATAAGAAAAGAGGCAGAACGTCCACAATGATGCACTTGGCCAAAAAGGGCGTATGCGTTTTTTCCTGAATATATTCAGGAAAAAACGCATACGCACTTTTTGGCCAACCAAGCAAGCTTGCAAAGGAAATCTGCACTACAATGAAGTCTCACTTCCCCCCGGTCAAAAGGGCCATCTGAAAAAAGTGTAAAATCCAGAAAGGCAGGACAGGCCATGGAGAACTGGGAGCCTTGTTATGCTGATGGGCGGGATGTAAATTGCCAACAACCACTCGGGAGAAGTGTATGGTGTTTCCTGAAACATCTAAAAAACAAAGCAACAGAACCTAGGGCACTTCCACTTATGGTCCTATAGCTTAGGGAAATTAAAATCTAAAAGACACAGCCACCCCAAAGTTTGGAACGGCTCTGTTTACAAGAACCTCGTTTACAGTACAAGTTCAACATCGCAGAAAGTGAAAAATGGATAAAGAAGTTGTGGTATTTACTTACAAAGCAATATCACTCAGCAATGAAATCTGTGTCATCAGGCCCTTAGCAGCACAATGAGTGGATTCAGGTATGATGATTCTAACTGAAGTAAGTCACACAGAAAAAGAAACATCATAAGATATCAGTAATACACGGAATGTAAACTTGGCTACACAGGAACTGAATTACAGAACAGAACAGGGTCTCAAATTTAGAAAACCAACTTATGCTTGCTTAAGGGGAAAGGTGAGTTGGGGTGCTGCATAAAACCAGAGATTGAAATGAGCACAGATAAAGTTCCTTAAGCCAAATATGGAATAGACAAGAGCTACTCCTTGCTCAACGAAATGGACTCAACACCGCATATTAAACGCCTAAGAATGTACCTGACTAGTAAGTATCTTAAAACCTATGGATTGCTATGTCTCCGAAAGAGAATCAAGCATGTGTACAGGGGCATAAACGCAGCAGTGATAGGATTGGAGAGGTTCGGTGAGCAAATGAAGACCCTTTGAAGTCATATTGCATGGTACCCATTCCACGGGTTTCAACTACCCAGGTTTAAGGTATTCTTCCTTCAGCTAAAACATGCATGTGGAACCTAGAGTATGATCAACCATGTGATCGGGAGACGTGTTCAAATATGTCTCAGTTTTCCTCCCCTGGTACTCGGGTGCAACATTCCAGACGCTTTACTAACACTCTCCCCACTTGGAGAGTCAGTCCCTTTAACCTCCTGTTTGGCCCAGTTTGCAATTTCTGTGGAATATGAACAGGAATAGCGAGAACCAATGAGAGACTAGCTGGAGGTGTCTGGATGGGCAAATTTAACTCTCATTTCCCACCAGGAAGAGGAATTAACCAAAGGCTCAGCGTGCCGGGCCGGAACCAGATTAGGGCCTGAAGCCATCCTGCGGTGTTGCTGCCAGGTCACAAGAAAGCGAGTTGAAGAAAGGAGCTCAGGGGCACTGTAATTCACAAACCTGCAGAGTTATAAATGACAGCTATCGTCCAAAAATAGACTGAAGTAAGGCTGCCAAGAGGACTTGAAAGCGGGGCAGAATTGCAGGAAACCGATTTCAGGAGGTAGACTGGAATTGCATTGAAAGCATAGGAAAAGAGGCAGAACGTCCACAATGATGCACTTGGCCAAAAAGGGCGTATGCGTTTTTTCCTGCATATATTCAGGAAAAAACGCATACGCCCTTTTTGGCCAACCAAGCAAGTTTGCAAAGGAAATCTGCACTACAATGAAGTCTCACTTCCCCCCGGTCAAAAGGGCCATCTGAAAAAAGTGTAAAATCCAGAAAGGCAGGACAGGCCATGGAGAACTGGGAGCCTTGTTATGCTGATGGGCGGGATGTAAATTACCAACAGACACTCAGGAGAAGTGTATGGTGTTTCCTGAAACATCTAAAAAACAAAGCAACAGAGCCTAGGGCACTGCCACTTATGGTCCTATAGCTTAGGGAAATTAAAATCAAAAAGACACAGCCACCCCAAAGTTTGGAACGGCTCTGTTTACAAGAACCTCGTTTACAGTACAAGTTCAACATCGCAGAAAGTGAAAAATGGATAAAGAAGTTGTGGTATTTACTTACAAAGCAATATCACTCAGCAATGGAATCTGTGTCATCAGGCCCTTAGCAGCACAATGAGTGGATTCAGGTATGATGATTCTAACTGAAATAAGTCACACAGAAAAAGAAACATCATAAGATATCAGTAATACACGGAATGTAAACTTGGCTACACAGGAACTGAATTACAGAACAGAACAGGGTCTCAAATTTAGAAAACCAACTTATGCTTGCTTAAGGGGAAAGGTGAGTTGGGGTGCTGCATAAAACCAGAGATTGAAATGAGCACAGATAAAGTTCCTTAGGCCAAATATGGAATAGACAAGAGCTACTCCTTGCTCAAAGAAATGGACTCTACACCGCATATTAAACGCCTAAGAATGTACCTGACTAGTAAGTATCTTAAAAGCTATAGATTGCTATGTCTCCGAAAGAGAATCAAGCATGTGTACAGGGGCATAAACGCAGCAGTGATAGGATTGGAGAGGTTCGGTGAGCAAATGAAGACCCTTTGAAGTCATATTGCATGGTACCCATTCCACGGGTTTCAACTACCCAGGTTTTAGGTATTCTTCCTTCAGCTAAAACATGCATGTGGAACCCAGAGTATGATCAACCATGTGATGGGGAGACGTGTTCAAATATGTCTCAGTTTTCCTCCCCTGGTACTCGGGTGCAACATTCCAGACGCTTTACTAACACTCTCCCCACTTGGAGAGTCAGCGCCTTTAACCTCCTGTTTGGCCCAGTTTGCAATTTCTGCGGAAGATGAACAGGAATAGTGAGAACCAATGAGAGGCTAGCTGGAGGTGTCTGGACGGGCAAATTTAACTCTCATTTCCCACCATGAGGAGGAAATAACCAAAGGCTCAGCGTGCCGTGCCAGAACCAGATTAGGGCCTGAAGCCATCCTGCGGTGTTGCGGAGAGGTCACAAGAAAGCGAGTTGAAGAAAGGAGCTCAGGGGCACTGTAATTCACAAACCTGCAGAGTTATAAATGACAGCTATCGTCCAAAAATAGACTGAAGTAAGGCTGCCAAGAGGACTTGAAAGCGGGGCAGAATTGCAGGAAACCGATTTCAGGAGGTAGACTGGAATTGCATTGAAAGCATAAGAAAAGAGGCAGAACGTCCACAATGATGCACTTGGCCAAAAAGGGCGTATGCGTTTTTTCCTGAATATATTCAGGAAAAAACGCATACGCACTTTTTGGCCAACCAAGCAAGCTTGCAAAGGAAATCTGCACTACAATGAAGTCTCACTTCCCCCCGGTCAAAAGGGCCATCTGAAAAAAGTGTAAAATCCAGAAAGGCAGGACAGGCCATGGAGAACTGGGAGCCTTGTTATGCTGATGGGCGGGATGTAAATTGCCAACAACCACTCGGGAGAAGTGTATGGTGTTTCCTGAAACATCTAAAAAACAAAGCAACAGAACCTAGGGCACTTCCACTTATGGTCCTATAGCTTAGGGAAATTAAAATCTAAAAGACACAGCCACCCCAAAGTTTGGAACGGCTCTGTTTACAAGAACCTCGTTTACAGTACAAGTTCAACATCGCAGAAAGTGAAAAATGGATAAAGAAGTTGTGGTATTTACTTACAAAGCAATATCACTCAGCAATGAAATCTGTGTCATCAGGCCCTTAGCAGCACAATGAGTGGATTCAGGTATGATGATTCTAACTGAAGTAAGTCACACAGAAAAAGAAACATCATAAGATATCAGTAATACACGGAATGTAAACTTGGCTACACAGGAACTGAATTACAGAACAGAACAGGGTCTCAAATTTAGAAAACCAACTTATGCTTGCTTAAGGGGAAAGGTGAGTTGGGGTGCTGCATAAAACCAGAGATTGAAATGAGCACAGATAAAGTTCCTTAAGCCAAATATGGAATAGACAAGAGCTACTCCTTGCTCAACGAAATGGACTCAACACCGCATATTAAACGCCTAAGAATGTACCTGACTAGTAAGTATCTTAAAACCTATGGATTGCTATGTCTCCGAAAGAGAATCAAGCATGTGTACAGGGGCATAAACGCAGCAGTGATAGGATTGGAGAGGTTCGGTGAGCAAATGAAGACCCTTTGAAGTCATATTGCATGGTACCCATTCCACGGGTTTCAACTACCCAGGTTTAAGGTATTCTTCCTTCAGCTAAAACATGCATGTGGAACCTAGAGTATGATCAACCATGTGATCGGGAGACGTGTTCAAATATGTCTCAGTTTTCCTCCCCTGGTACTCGGGTGCAACATTCCAGACGCTTTACTAACACTCTCCCCACTTGGAGAGTCAGTCCCTTTAACCTCCTGTTTGGCCCAGTTTGCAATTTCTGCGGAAGATGAACAGGAATAGCGAGAACCAATGAGAGGCTAGCTGGAGGTGTCTGGACGGGCAAATTTAACTCTCATTTCCCACCAGGAAGAGGAATTAACCAAAGGCTCAGCGTGCCGTGCCGGAACCAGATTAGGGCCTGAAGACATCCTGCGGTGTTGCGGCCAGGTCACAAGAAAGCGAGTTGAAGAAAGGAGCTCAGGGGCACTGTAATTCACAAACCTGCAGAGTTATAATTGACAGCTATCGTCCAAAAATAGACTGAAGTAAGGCTGCCAAGAGGACTTGAAAGCGGGGCAGAATTGCAGGAAACCGATTTCAGGAGGTAGACTGGAATTGCATTGAAAGCATAGGAAAAGAGGCAGAACGTCCACAATGATGCACTTGGCCAAAAAGGGCGTATGCGTTTTTTCCTGAATATATTCAGGAAAAAACGCATACGCCCTTTTTGGCCAACCAAAAAAGCTTGCAAAGGAAATCTGCACTACAATGAAGTCTCACTTCCCCCCGGTCAAAAGGGCCATCTGAAAAAAGTGTAAAATCCAGAAAGGCAGGACAGGCCATGGAGAACTGGGAGCCTTGTTATGCTGATGGGCGGATGTAAATTGCCAACAAACACTCGGGAGAAGTGTATGGTGTTTCCTGAAACATCTAAAAAACAAAGCAACAGAGCCTAGGGCACTGCCACTTATGGTCCTATAGCTTAGGGAAATTAAAATCAAAAAGACACAGCCACCCCAAAGTTTGGGACGCCTCTGTTTACAAGAACCTCGTTTACAGTACAAGTTCAACATTGCAGAAAGTGAAAAATGGATAAAGAAGTTGTGGTATTTACTTACAAAGCAATATCACTCAGCAATGAAATCTATGTCATCAGGCCCTTAGCATCACAATGAGTGGATTCAGGTATGATGATTCTAACTGAAATAAGTCACACAGAAAAAGAAACATCATAAGATATCAGTAATACACGGAATGGAAACTTGGCTACACAGGAACTGAATTACAGAACAGAACAGGGTCTCAAATTTAGAAAACCAACTTATGCTTGCTTAAGGGTAAAGGTGAGTTGGGGTGCTGCATAAAACCAGAGATTGAAATGAGCACAGATAAAGTTCCTTAAGTCAAATATGGAATAGACAAGAGCTACTCCTTGCTCAACGAAATGGACTCAACACCGCATATTAAACGCCTAAGAATGTACCTGACTAGTAAGTATCGTAAAACCTATGGATTGCTATGTCTCCAAAAGAGAATCAAGCATGTGTACAGGGGCATAAACGCAGCAGTGATAGGATTGGAGAGGTTCGGTGAGCAAATGAAGACCCTTTGAAGTCATATTGCATGGTACCCATTACACGGGTCTCAACTCTCCAGGTTTAAGGTATTCTTCCTTCAGCTAAAACATGCATGTGGAACCCAAGTATGATCAACCATGTGAACGGGAGACGTGTTCAAATATGTCTCAGTTTTCCTCCCCTGGTACTCGGGTGCAACATTCCAGACGCTTTACTAACACTCTCCCCACTTGGAGAGTCAGCGCCTTTAACCTCCTGTTTGGCCCAGTTTGCAATTTCTGCGGAAGATGAACAGGAATAGCGAGAACCAATGAGAGGCTAGCTGAAGGTGTCTGGACGGGCAAATTTAACTCTCATTTCCCACCAGGAAGAGGAATTAACCAAAGGCTCAGCGTGCCGTACCGGAACCAGATTAGGGCCTGAAGCCATCCTGCGGTGTTGCGGCCAGGTCACAGGAAAGCGAGTTGAAGAAAGGAGCTCAGGGGCACTGTAATTCACAAACCTGCAGAGTTATAAATGACAGCTATCGTCCAAAAATAGACTGAAGTAAGGCTGCCAAGAGGACTTGAAAGCGGGGCAGAATTGCAGGAAACCGATTTCAGGAGGTAGACTGGAATTGCATTGAAAGCATAGGAAAAGAGGCAGAACGTCCACAATGATGCACTTGGCCAAAAAGGGCGTATGCGTTTTTTCCTGAATATATTCAGGAAAAAACGCATACGCCCTTTTTGGCCAACCAAGCAAGCTTGCAAAGGAAATCTGCACTACAATGAAGTCTCACTTCCCCCCGGTCAAAAGGGCCATCTGAAAAAAGTGTAAAATCCAGAAAGTCAACAGGCCATTGAGAACTGGGAGCCTTGTTATGCTGATGGGCGGGATGTAAATTGCCAACAGACACTTGGGAGAAGTGTATGGTGTTTCCTGAAACATCTAAAAAACAAACCAACAGAGCCTAGGGCACTTCCACTTATGGTCCTATAGCTTAGGGAAATTAAAATCAAAAAGACACAGCCACCCCAAGTTTGGAACGGCTCTGTTTACAAGAACCTCGTTTACAGTACAAGTTCAACATCGCAGAAAGTGAAAAATGGATAAAGAAGTTGTGGTATTCACTTACAAAGCAATATCACTCAGCAATGAAATCTATGTCATCAGGCCCTTAGCAGTACAATGAGTGGATTCAGGTATGATGATTCTAACTGAAATAAGTCACACAGAAAAAGAAACATCATAAGATATCAGTAATACACGGAATGTAAACTTGGCTACACAGGAACTGAATTACAGAACAGAACAGGGTCTCAAATTTAGAAAAACAACTTATGCTTGCTTAAGGGGAAAGGTGAGTTGGGGTGCTGCATAAAACCAGAGATTGAAATGAGCACAGATAAAGTTCCTTAAGCCAAATATGGAATAGACAAGAGCTACTCCTTGCTCAACGAAATGGACTCAATACCGCATATTAAACGTCTAAGAATGTACCTGACTTGTAAGTATCTTAAAACCTATGGATTGCTATGTCTCCGAAAGAGAATCAAGCATGTGTACAGGGGCATAAACGCAGCAGTGATAGGATTGGAGAGGTTCGGTGAGCAAATGAAGACCCTTTGAAGTCATATTGCATGGTACCCATTCCACGGGTCTCAACTCTCCAGGTTTAAGGTATTCTTCCTTCAGCTAAAACATGCATGTGGAACCCAAGTATGATCAACCATGTGAACGGGAGACGTGTTCAAATATGTCTCAGTTTTCCTCCCCTGGTACTCGGGTGCAACATTCCAGACGCTTTACTAACACTCTCCCCACTTGGAGAGTCAGCGCCTTTAACCTCCTGTTTGGCCCAGTTTGCAATTTCTGCGGAAGATGAACAGGAATAGCGAGAACCAATGAGAGGCTAGCTGGAGGTGTCTGGACGGGCAAATTTAACTCTCATTTCCCACCAGGAAGAGGAATTAACCAAAGGCTCAGCATGCCGGGCCAGAACCAGATTAGGGCCTGAAGCCATCCTGCGGTGTTGCGGCCAGGTCACAAGAAAGCGAGTTGAAGAAAGGAGCTCAGGGGCACTGTAATTCACAAACCTACAGAGTTATAAATGACAGGTATCGTCCAAAAATAGACTGAAGTAAGGCTGCCAAAAGGACTTGAAAGCGGGGCAGAATTGCAGGAAACCGATTTCAGGAGGTAGACTGGAATTGCATTGAAAGCATAGGAAAAGAGGCAGAACGTCCACAATGATGCACTTGGCCAAAAAGGGCGTATGCTTTTTTTCCTGAATATATTCAGGAAAAAACGCATACGCCCTTTTTGGCCAACCAGGCAAACTTGCAAAGAAATCTGCACTACAATGAAGTCTCACTTCTCCCCGGTCAAAAGATCCATCTGAAAAAAGTGTAAAATCCAGAAAGGCAGGACAGGCCATGGAGAACTGGGAGCCTTGTTATGCTGATGGGCGGTATGTAAATTGCCAACAGACATTCGGGAGAAGTGTATGGTGTTTCCTGAAACATCTAAAAAACAAAGCAACAGAACCTAGGGCACTTTCACTTATGGTCCTATAGCTTAGGGAAATTAAAATCAAAAAGACACAGCCACCCCAAAGTTTGGAACGGCTCTGTTTACAAGAACCTCGTTTACAGTACAAGTGCAACATCGCAGAAAGTGAAAAATGGATAAAGAAGTTGTGGTATTTACTTACAAAGCAATATCACTCAGCAATGAAATCTGTGTCATCAGGCCCTTAGCAGCACAATGAGTGGATTCAGGTATGATGATTCTAACTGAAATAAGTCACACAGAAAAAGAAACATCATAAGATATCAGTAATACACGGAATGTAAACTTGGCTACACAGGAACTGAATTACAGAACAGAACAGGGTCTCAAATTTAGAAAACCAACTTATGCTTGCTTAAGGGGAAAGGTGAGTTGGGGTGCTGCATAAAAGCAGAGATTGAAATGAGCACAGATAAAGTTCCTTAAGCCAAATATGGAATAGACAAGAGCTACTCCTTGCTCAACGAAATGGACTCAACACCGCATATTAAACGCCTAAGAATGTACCTGACTAGTAAGTATCTTAAAACCTATGGATTGCTATGTGTCCGAAAGAGAATCAAGCATCTGTACAGGGGCATAAACGCAGCAGTGATAGGATTGGAGAGGTTTGGTGAGCAAATGAAGACCCTTTGAAGTCATATTGCATGGTACCCATTACACGGGTCTTAACTCTCCAGGTTTAAGGTATTCTTCCTTCAGCTAAAACATGCATGTGGAACCCAAGTATGATCAACCATGTGAACGGGAGACGTGTTCAAATATGTCTCAGTTTTCCTCCCCTGGTACTCGGGTGCAACATTCCAGACACTTTACTAACACTCTCCCCACGTGGAGATTCAGCACCTTTAACCTCCTGTTTGGCCCAGTTTGCAATTTCTGCGGAAGATGAACAGGAATAGCGAGAACCAATGAGAGACTAGCTGGAGGTGTCTGGACGGGCAAATTTAACTCTCATTTCCCACCAGGAAGAGGAAATAACCAAAGGCTCAGCGTGCCGTGCCGGAACCAGATTAGGGCCTGAAGCCATCCTGCGGTGTTGCGGCCAGGTCACAGGAAAGCGAGTTGAAGAAAGGAGCTCAGGGGCACTGTAATTCACAAACCTGCAGAGTTATAAGTGACAGCTATCATCCAAAAATATACTGAAGTAAGGCTGCCAAGAGGACTTGAAAGCGGGGCAGAATTGCAGGAAACCGATTTCAGGAGGTAGACTGGAATTGCATTGAAAGCATAGGAAAAGAGGCAGAACGTCCACAATGATGCACTTGGCCAAAAAGGGCGTATGCGTTTTTTCCTGAATATATTCAGGAAAAAACGCATACGCCCTTTTTGGCCAACCAAGCAAACTTGCAAAGGAAATCTGCACTACAATGAAGTCTCACTTCTCCCCGGTCAAAAGGTCCATCTGAAAAAAGTGTAAAATCCAGAAAGGCAGGACAGGCCATGGAGAACTGGGAGCCTTGTTATGCTGATGGGCGGGATGTAAATTGCCAACAGACACTCAGGAGAAGTGTATGGTGTTTCCTGAAACATCTAAAAAACAAAGCAACAGAGCCTAGGGCACTTCCACTTATGGTCCTATAGCTTAGGGAAATTAAAATCAAAAAGACACAGCCACCCCAAAGTTTGGGACGCCTCCGTTTACAAGAACCTCGTTTACCGTACAAGTTCAATATCACAGAAAGTGAAAAATGGATAAAGAACTTGTGGTACTTACGTACAATGCAGTATCACTCAGCAATGAAATCTATGTCATCAGGCCCGTAGCAGCATAATGAGTGGATTCAGGTACGATGATTCTAACTGAAATAAGTCACACAGAAAAAGAAACATCATAAGATATCAGTAATACACGGAATGTAAACTTGGCTACACAGGAACTGCATTCCAAAACAGAACAGGGTCTCAAATTTAGAAAACCAACTTATGCTTGCTTAAGGGGAAAGGTGAGTTGGGGTGCTGCATAAAACCAGAGATTGAAATGAGCACAGATAAAGTTCCTTAAGCCAAATATGGAATAGACAAGAGCTACTCCTTGCTCAACGAAATGGACTCAACACCGCATATTAAACGCCTAAGAATGTACCTGACTAGTAAGTATCTTAAAACCTATGGATTGCTATGTCTCCGAAAGAGAATCAAGCATGTGTACAGGGGCATAAATGCAGCAGTGATAGGATTGGAGAGGTTCGGTGAGCAAATGAAGACCCTTTGAAGTCATATTGCATGGTACCCATTCCACGGGTTTCAACTACCGAGGTTTAAGGTATTCTTCCTTCAGCTAAAACATGCATGTGGAACCCAGAGTATGATCAACCATGTGATCGGGAGACGTGTTCAAATATGTCTCAGTTTTCGTACCCTGGTACTCGGGTGCAACATTCCAGACGCTTTACTAACACTCTCCCGACTTGGAGAGTCAGTCCCTTTAACCTCCTGTTTGGCCCAGTTTGCAATTTCTACGGAAGATGAACAGGAATAGCGAGAAGCAATGAGAGACTAGCTGGAGGTGTCTGGACGGGCAAATTTAACTCTCATTTCCCACCAGGAAGAGGAATTAACCAAAGGCTCAGCGTGCCGTGCCAGAACCAGATTAGGGCCTGAAGCCATCCTGCGGTGTTGTGGTCAGGTCACAAGAAAGCGAGTTGAAGAAAGGAGCTCAGGGGCACTGTAATTCACAAACCTGCAGAGTTATAAATGACAGCTATCGTCCAAAAATAGACTGAAGTAAGGCTGCCAAGAGGACTTGAAAGCGGGGCAGCATTGCAGGAAACCGATTTCAGGAGGTAGACTGGAATTGCATTGAAAGCATAGGAAAAGAGGCAGAACGTCCACAATGATGCACTTGGCCAAAAAGGGCGTATGCGTTTTTTCCTGAATATATTCAGGAAAAAAACGCATACGCCCTTTTTGGCCAACCAAGCAAGCTTGCAAAGGAAATCTGCACTACAATGAAGTCTCACTTCCCCCCGGTCAAAAGGGCCATCTGAAAAAAGTGTAAAATCCAGAAAGGCAGGACAGGCCATGGAGAACTGGGAGCCTTGTTATGCTGATGGGCGGGATGTAAATTGCCAACAACCACTCAGGAGAAGTGTATGGTGTTTCCTGAAACATCTAAAAAACAAAGCAACAGAGCCTAGGGCACTTCCACTTATGGTCCTATAGCTTAGGGAATTTAAAATAAAAAAGACACAGCCACCCCAAAGTTTGGAACGGCTCTGTTTACAAGAACCTCGTTTACAGTACAAGTTCAACATCGCAGAAAGTGAAAAATGGAGAAAGAAGTTGTGGTATTTACTTACAAAGCAATATCACTCAGCAATGAAATCTGTGTCATCAGGCCCTTAGCAGCACAATGAGTGGATTCAGGTATGATGATTCTAACTGAAATAAGTCACACAGAAAAAGAAACATCATAAGATATCAGTAATACACGGAATGTAAACTTGGCTACACAGGAACTGAATTACAGAACAGAACAGGGTCTCAAATTTAGAAAACCAACTTATTCTTGCTTAAGGGGAAAGGTGAGTTGGGGTGCTGCATAAAACCAGAGATTGAAATGAGCACAGATAAAGTTCCTTAAGCCAAATATGGAATAGACAAGAGCTACTCCTTGCTCAACGAAATGGACTCAACACCGCATATTAAACACCTAAGAATGTACCTGACTAGTAAGTATCTTAAAACCTATGGATTGCTATGTCTCCGAAAGAGAATCAAGCATGTGTACAGGGGCGTAAACGCAGCAGTGATAAGATTGGAAAGGTTCGGTGAGCAAATGAAGACCCTTTGAAATCATATTGCATGGTACCCATTCCACGGGTTTCAACTACCCAGGTTTAAGGTATTCTTCCTTCAGCTAAAACATGCATGTGGAACCCAGAGTATGATCAACCATGTGATCGGGAGACGTGTTCAAATATGTCTCAGTTTTCGTACCCTGGTACTCGGGTGCAACATTCCAGATGCTTTACTAACACTCTCCCGACTTGGAGAGTCAGTCCCTTTAACCTCCTGTTTGGCCCAGTTTCCAATTTCTGCGGAAGATGAACAGGAATAGCGAGAACCAATGAGAGACTAGCTGGAGGTGTCTGGACGGGCAAATTTAACTCTCATTTCCCACCAGGAAGAGGAATTAACCAAAGGCTCAGCGTGCCGTGCCGGAACCAGATTAGGGCCTGAAGCCATCCTGCGGTGTTGCGGCCAGCTCACAAGAAAGCGAGTTGAAGAAAGGAGCTCAGGGGCACTGTAATTCACAAACCTGCAGAGTTATAAATGACAGCTATCGTCCAAAAATATACTGAAGTAAGGCTGCCAAGAGGACTTGAAAGCGGGGCAGAATTGCAGGAAACCGATTTCAGGAGGTAGACTGGAATTGCATTGAAAGCATAGGAAAAGAGGCAGAACGTCCACAATGATGCACTTGGCCAAAAAGGGCGTATGCGTTTTTTCCTGAATATATTAAGGAAAAAACGCATATGCCTTTTTTGGCCAACCAAGTAAGCTTGCAAAGGAAATCTGCACTACAATGAAGTCTCACTTCTCCCCGGTCAAAAGGGCCATCTGAAAAAAGTGTAAAATCCAGAAAGGCAGGACAGGCCATGGAGAACTGGGAGCCTTGTTATGCTGATGGGCGGGATGTAAATTGCCAACAACCACTCGGGAGAAGTGTATGGTGTTTCCTGAAACATCTAAAAAACAAAGCAACAGAACCTAGGGCACTTCCACTTATGGTCCTATAGCTTAGGGAAATTAAAATCAAAAAGACACAGCCACCCCAAAGTTTGGAACGGCTCTGTTTACAAGAACCTCGTTTACAGTACAAGTTCAACATCGCAGAAAGTGAAAAATGGAGAAAGAAGTTGTGGTATTTACTTACAAAGCAATATCACTCAGCAATGAAATCTGTGTCATCAGGCCCTTAGCAGCACAATGAGTGGATTCAGGTATGATGATTCTAACTGAAATAAGTCACACAGAAAAAGAAACATCATAAGATATCAGTAATACACGGAATGGAAACTTGGCTACACAGGAACTGAATTACAGAACAGAACAGGGTCTCAAATTTAGAAAACCAACTTATGCTTGCTTAAGGGTAAAGGTGAGTTGGGGTGCTGCATAAAACCAGAGATTGAAATGAGCACAGATAAAGTTCCTTAAGTCAAATATGGAATAGACAAGAGCTACTCCTTGCTCAACGAAATGGACTCAACACCGCATATTAAACGCCTAAGAATGTACCTGACTAGTAAGTATCTTAAAACCTATGGATTGCTATGTCTCCGAAAGAGAATCAAGCATGTGTACAGGGGCATAAACGCAGCAGTGATAGGATTGGAGAGGTTCGGTGAGCAAATGAAGACCCTTTGAAGTCATATTGCATGGTACCCATTCCACGGGTTTCAACTACCCAGGTTTAAGGTATTCTTCCTTCAGCTAAAACATGCATGTGGAACCAAGAGTATGATCATCCGTGTGAACGGGAGACGTGTTCAAATATGTCTCAGTTTTCGTACCCTGGTACTCGGGTGCAACATTCCAGACGCTTTACTAACACTCTCCTGACTTGGAGAGTCAGCGCCTTTAACCTCCTGTTTGGCCCAGTTTGCAATTTCTGTGGAAGACGAACAGGAATAGCAAGAACCAATGAGAGACTAGCTGGAGGTGTCTGGACGGGCAAATTTAACTCTCATTTCCCACCAGGAACAGGAAATAACCAAAGGCTCAGCGTGCCGTGCCGGAACCAGATAAGGGCCTGAAACCATCCTGCGGTGTTGCGGCCAGCTCACAAGAAAGCGAGTTGAAGAAAGGAGCTCAGGGGCACTGTAATTCACAAACATGCAGAGTTATAAATGACAGCTATCGTCCAAAAATAGACTGAAGTAAGCCTGCCAAGAGGACTTGAAAGCGGGGCAGAATTGCAGGAAACCGATTTCAGGAGGTAGACTGGAATTGCATTGAAAGCATAGGAAAAGAGGCAGAACGTCCACAATGATGCACTTGGCCAAAAAGGGCGTATGCGTTTTTTCCTGAATATATTCAGGAAAAAACGCATACGCCCTTTTTGGCCAACCAAGCAAACTTGCAAAGGAAATCTGCACTACAATGAAGTCTCACTTCCCTCTGGTCAAAAGGGCCATCTGAAAAAAGTGTAAAATCCAGAAAGGCAGGACAGGCCATGGAGAACTGGGAGCCTTGTTATGCTGATGGGCGGGATGTAAATTGCCAACAGACACTCGGGAGAAGTGTATGGTGTTTCCTGAAACATCTAAAAAACAAAGCAACAGAGCCTAGGGCACTGCAAGTTATGGTCCTATAGCTTAGGGAAATTAAAATCAAAAAGACACAGCCACCCCAAAATTTGGAACGGCTCTGTTTACAAGAACCTCGTTTACAGTACAAGTTCAACATCGCAGAAAGTGAAAAATGGATAAAGAAGTTGTGGTATTTACTTACAAAGCAATATCACTCAGCAATGAAATCTGTGTCATCAGGCCCTTAGCAGCACAATGAGTGGATTCAGGTATGATGATTCTAACTGAAATAAGTCACACAGAAAAAGAAACATCATAAGATATCAGTAATACACGGAATGTAAACTTGGCTACACAGGAACTGAATTACAGAACAGAACAGGGTCTCAAATTTAGAAAACCAACTTATGCTTGCTAAAGGGTAAAGGTGAGTTGGGGTGCTGCATAAAACCAGAGATTGAAATGAGCACAGATAAAGTTCCTTAAGCCAAATACGGAATAGACAAGAGCTACTCCTTGCTCAACGAAATGGACTCAACACCCCATATTAAACGCCTAAGAATGTACCTGACTAGTAAGTATCTTAAAACCTATGGATTGCTATGTCTCCGAAAGAGAATCAAGCATGTGTACAGGGGCATAAACGCAGCAGTGATAGGATTGGAGAGGTTCGGTGAGCAAATGAAGACCCTTTGAAGTCATATTGCATGGTACCCATTCCACGGGTTTCAACTACCCAGGTTTAAGGTATTCTTCCTTCAGCTAAAACATGCATGTGGAACCAAGAGTATGATCATCCGTGTGAACTGGAGACGTGTTCAAATATGTCTCAGTTTTCGTACCCTGGTACTCGGGTGCAACATTCCAGACGCTTTACTAACACTCTCCTGACTTGGAGAGTCAGCGCCTTTAACCTCCTGTTTGGCCCAGTTTGCAATTTCTGCGGAAGATGAACAGGAATAGCGAGAACCAATGAGAGACTAGCTGGAGGTGTCTGGACGGGCAAATTTAACTCTCATTTCCCACCAGGAACAGGAAATAACCAAAGGCTCAGCGTGCCGTGCCGGAACCAGATAAGGGCCTGAAGCCATCCTGCGGTGTTGCGGCCAGCTCACAAGAAAGCGAGTTGAAGAAAGGAGCTCAGGGGCACTGTAATTCACAAACCTGCAGAGTTATAAATGACAGCTATCGTCCAAAAATATACTGAAGTAAGGCTGCCAAGAGGACTTGAAAGCGGGGCAGAATTGCAGGAAACCGATTTCAGGAGGTAGACTGGAATTGCATTGAAAGCATAGGAAAAGAGGCAGAACGTCCACAATGATGCACTTGGCCAAAAAGGGCGTATGCGTTTTTTCCTGAATATATTCAGGAAAAAACGCATACGCCCTTTTTGGCCAACCAAGCAAACTTGCAAAGGAAATCTGCACTACAATGAAGTCTCACTTCCCTCTGGTCAAAAGGGCCATCTGAAAAAAGTGTAAAATCCAGAAAGGCAGGACAGGCCATGGAGAACTGGGAGCCTTGTTATGCTGATGGGCGGGATGTAAATTGCCAACAGACACTCGGGAGAAGTGTATGGTGTTTCCTGAAACATCTAAAAAACAAAGCAACAGAGCCTAGGGCACTGCAACTTATGGTCCTATAGCTTAGGGAAATTAAAATCAAAAAGACACAGCCACCCCAAAATTGGGAACGGCTCTGTTTACAAGAACCTCGTTTACAGTACAAGTTCAACATCGCAGAAAGTGAAAAATGGATAAAGAAGTTGTGGTATTTACTTACAAAGCAATATCACTCAGCAATGAAATCTGTGTCATCAGGCCCTTAGCAGCACAATGAGTGGATTCAGGTATGATGATTCTAACTGAAATAAGTCACACAGAAAAAGAAACATCATAAGATATCAGTAATACACGGAATGTAAACTTGGCTACACAGGAACTGAATTACAGAACAGAACAGGGTCTCAAATTTAGAAAACCAACTTATGCTTGCTTAAGGGTAAAGGTGAGTTGGGGTGCTGCATAAAACCAGAGATTGAAATGAGCACAGATAAAGTTCCTTAAGCCAAATACGGAATAGACAAGAGCTACTCCTTGCTCAATGAAATGGACTCAACACCCCATATTAAACGCCTAAGAATGTACCTGACTAGTAAGTATCTTAAAACCTATGGATTGCTATGTCTCCGAAAGAGAATCAAGCATGTGTACAGGGGCATAAACGCAGCAGTGATAGGATTGGAGAGGTTCGGTGAGCAAATGAAGACCCTTTGAAGTCATATTGCATGGTACCCATTCCACGGGTTTCAACTACCCAGGTTTAAGGTATTCTTCCTTCAGCTAAAACATGCATGTGGAACCAAGAGTATGATCATCCGTGTGAACGGGAGACGTGTTCAAATATGTCTCAGTTTTCGTACCCTGGTACTCGGGTGCAACATTCCAGACGCTTTACTAACACTCTCCCGACTTGGAGAGTCAGCGCCTTTAACCTCCTGTTTGGCCCAGTTTGCAATTTCTGCGGAAGATGAACAGGAATAGCGAGAACCAATGAGAGACTAGCTGGAGGTGTCTGGACGGGCAAATTTAACTCTCATTTCCCACCAGGAACAGGAAATAACCAAAGGCTCAGCGTGCCGTGCCGGAACCAGATAAGGGCCTGAAGCCATCCTGCGGTGTTGCGGCCAGCTCACAAGAAAGCGAGTTGAAGAAAGGAGCTCAGGGGCACTGTAATTCACAAACCTGCAGAGTTATAAATGACAGCTATCGTCCAAAAATATACTGAAGTAAGCCTGCCAAGAGGACTTGAAAGCGGGGCAGAATTGCAGGAAACCGATTTCAGGAGGTAGACTGGAATTGCATTGAAAGCATAGGAAAAGAGGCAGAACGTCCACAATGATGCACTTGGCCAAAAAGGGCGTATGCGTTTTTTCCTGAATATATTCAGGAAAAAACGCATACGCCCTTTTTGGCCAACCAAGCAAACTTGCAAAGGAAATCTGCACTACAATGAAGTCTCACTTCTCCCCGGTCAAAAGGTCCATCTGAAAAAAGTGTAAAATCCAGAGAGGCAGGACAGGCCATGGAGAACTGGGAGCCTTGTTATGCTGATGGGCGGGATGTAAATTGCCAACAGACACTCAGGAGAAGTGTATGGTGTTTCCTGAAACATCTAAAAAACAAAGCAACAGAGCCTAGGGCACTTCCACTTATGGTCCTATAGCTTAGGGAAATTAAAATCAAAAAGACACAGCCACCCCAAAGTTTGGGACGCCTCCGTTTACAAGAACCTCGTTTACCGTACAAGTTCAATATCACAGAAAGTGAAAAATGGATAAAGAACTTGTGGTACTTACGTACAATGCAGTATCACTCAGCAATGAAATCTATGTCATCAGGCCCGTAGCAGCATAATGAGTGGATTCAAGTACGATGATTCTAACTGAAATAAGTCACACAGAAAAAGAAACATCATAAGATATCAGTAATACACGGAATGTAAACTTGGCTACACAGGAACTGCATTCCAAAACAGAACAGGGTCTCAAATTTAGAAAACCAACTTATGCTTGCTTAAGGGGAAAGGTGAGTTGGGGTGCTGCATAAAACCAGAGATTGAAATGAGCACAGATAAAGTTCCTTAAGCCAAATATGGAATAGACAAGAGCTACTCCTTGCTCAACGAAATGGACTCAACACCGCATATTAAACGCCTAAGAATGTACCTGACTAGTAAGTATCTTAAAACCTATGGATTGCTATGTCTCCGAAAGAGAATCAAGCATGTGTACAGGGGCATAAACGCAGCAGTGATAGGATTGGAGAGGTTCGGTGAGCAAATGAAGACCCTTTGAAGTCATATTGCATGGTACCCATTCCACGGGTTTCAACTACCGAGGTTTAAGGTATTCTTCCTTCAGCTAAAACATGCATGTGGAACCCAGAGTATGATCAACCATGTGATCGGGAGACGTGTTCAAATATGTCTCAGTTTTCGTACCCTGGTACTCGGGTGCAACATTCCAGACGCTTTACTAACACTCTCCCGACTTGGAGAGTCAGTCCCTTTAACCTCCTGTTTGGCCCAGTTTGCAATTTCTACGGAAGATGAACAGGAATAGCAAGAAGCAATGAGAGACTAGCTGGAGGTGTCTGGACGGGCAAATTTAACTCTCATTTCCCACCAGGAAGAGGAATTAACCAAAGGCTCAGCGTGCCGTGCCAGAACCAGATTAGGGCCTGAAGCCATCCTGCGGTGTTGTGGTCAGGTCACAAGAAAGCGAGTTGAAGAAAGGAGCTCAGGGGCACTGTAATTCACAAACCTGCAGAGTTATAAATGACAGCTATCGTCCAAAAATAGACTGAAGTAAGGCTGCCAAGAGGACTTGAAAGCGGGGCAGCATTGCAGGAAACCGATTTCAGGAGGTAGACTGGAATTGCATTGAAAGCATAGGAAAAGAAGCAGAACGTCCACAATGATGCACTTGGCCAAAAAGGGCGTATGCGTTTTTTCCTGAATATATTCAGGAAAAAAACGCATACGCCCTTTTTGGCCAACCAAGCAAGCTTGCAAAGGAAATCTGCACTACAATGAAGTCTCACTTCCCCCCGGTCAAAAGGGCCATCTGAAAAAAGTGTAAAATCCAGAAAGGCAGGACAGGCCATGGAGAACTGGGAGCCTTGTTATGCTGATGGGCGGGATGTAAATTGCCAACAGACACTCGGGAGAAGTGTATGGTGTTTCCTGAAACATCTAAAAAACAAAGCAACAGAGCCTAGGGCACTTCCACTTATGGTCCTATAGCTTAGGGAATTTAAAATCAAAAAGACACAGCCACCCCAAAGTTTGGAACGGCTCTGTTTACAAGAACCTCGTTTACAGTACAAGTTCAACATCGCAGAAAGTGAAAAATGGAGAAAGAAGTTGTGGTATTTACTTACAAAGCAATATCACTCAGCAATGAAATCTGTGTCATCAGGCCCTTAGCAGCACAATGAGTGGATTCAGGTATGATGATTCTAACTGAAATAAGTCACACAGAAAAAGAAACATCATAAGATATCAGTAATACACGGAATGTAAACTTGGCTACACAGGAACTGAATTACAGAACAGAACAGGGTCTCAAATTTAGAAAACCAACTTATGCTTGCTTAAGGGTAAAGGTGAGTTGGGGTGCTGCATAAAACCAGAGATTGAAATGAGCACAGATAAAGTTCCTTAAGCCAAATACGGAATAGACAAGAGCTACTCCTTGCTCAATGAAATGGACTCAACACCCCATATTAAACGCCTAAGAATGTACCTGACTAGTAAGTATCTTAAAACCTATGGATTGCTATGTCTCCGAAAGAGAATCAAGCATGTGTACAGGGGCATAAACGCAGCAGTGATAGGATTGGAGAGGTTCGGTGAGCAAATGAAGACCCTTTGAAGTCATATTGCATGGTACCCATTCCACGGGTTTCAACTACCCAGGTTTAAGGTATTCTTCCTTCAGCTAAAACATGCATGTGGAACCAAGAGTATGATCATCCGTGTGAACGGGAGACGTGTTCAAATATGTCTCAGTTTTCGTACCCTGGTACTCGGGTGCAACATTCCAGACGCTTTACTAACACTCTCCCGACTTGGAGAGTCAGCGCCTTTAACCTCCTGTTTGGCCCAGTTTGCAATTTCTGCGGAAGATGAACAGGAATAGCGAGAACCAATGAGAGACTAGCTGGAGGTGTCTGGACGGGCAAATTTAACTCTCATTTCCCACCAGGAACAGGAAATAACCAAAGGCTCAGCGTGCCGTGCCGGAACCAGATAAGGGCCTGAAGCCATCCTGCGGTGTTGCGGCCAGCTCACAAGAAAGCGAGTTGAAGAAAGGAGCTCAGGGGCACTGTAATTCACAAACCTGCAGAGTTATAAATGACAGCTATCGTCCAAAAATATACTGAAGTAAGCCTGCCAAGAGGACTTGAAAGCGGGGCAGAATTGCAGGAAACCGATTTCAGGAGGTAGACTGGAATTGCATTGAAAGCATAGGAAAAGAGGCAGAACGTCCACAATGATGCACTTGGCCAAAAAGGGCGTATGCGTTTTTTCCTGAATATATTCAGGAAAAAACGCATACGCCCTTTTTGGCCAACCAAGCAAACTTGCAAAGGAAATCTGCACTACAATGAAGTCTCACTTCTCCCCGGTCAAAAGGTCCATCTGAAAAAAGTGTAAAATCCAGAGAGGCAGGACAGGCCATGGAGAACTGGGAGCCTTGTTATGCTGATGGGCGGGATGTAAATTGCCAACAGACACTCAGGAGAAGTGTATGGTGTTTCCTGAAACATCTAAAAAACAAAGCAACAGAGCCTAGGGCACTTCCACTTATGGTCCTATAGCTTAGGGAAATTAAAATCAAAAAGACACAGCCACCCCAAAGTTTGGGACGCCTCCGTTTACAAGAACCTCGTTTACCGTACAAGTTCAATATCACAGAAAGTGAAAAATGGATAAAGAACTTGTGGTACTTACGTACAATGCAGTATCACTCAGCAATGAAATCTATGTCATCAGGCCCGTAGCAGCATAATGAGTGGATTCAAGTACGATGATTCTAACTGAAATAAGTCACACAGAAAAAGAAACATCATAAGATATCAGTAATACACGGAATGTAAACTTGGCTACACAGGAACTGCATTCCAAAACAGAACAGGGTCTCAAATTTAGAAAACCAACTTATGCTTGCTTAAGGGGAAAGGTGAGTTGGGGTGCTGCATAAAACCAGAGATTGAAATGAGCACAGATAAAGTTCCTTAAGCCAAATATGGAATAGACAAGAGCTACTCCTTGCTCAACGAAATGGACTCAACACCGCATATTAAACGCCTAAGAATGTACCTGACTAGTAAGTATCTTAAAACCTATGGATTGCTATGTCTCCGAAAGAGAATCAAGCATGTGTACAGGGGCATAAACGCAGCAGTGATAGGATTGGAGAGGTTCGGTGAGCAAATGAAGACCCTTTGAAGTCATATTGCATGGTACCCATTCCACGGGTTTCAACTACCGAGGTTTAAGGTATTCTTCCTTCAGCTAAAACATGCATGTGGAACCCAGAGTATGATCAACCATGTGATCGGGAGACGTGTTCAAATATGTCTCAGTTTTCGTACCCTGGTACTCGGGTGCAACATTCCAGACGCTTTACTAACACTCTCCCGACTTGGAGAGTCAGTCCCTTTAACCTCCTGTTTGGCCCAGTTTGCAATTTCTACGGAAGATGAACAGGAATAGCAAGAAGCAATGAGAGACTAGCTGGAGGTGTCTGGACGGGCAAATTTAACTCTCATTTCCCACCAGGAAGAGGAATTAACCAAAGGCTCAGCGTGCCGTGCCAGAACCAGATTAGGGCCTGAAGCCATCCTGCGGTGTTGTGGTCAGGTCACAAGAAAGCGAGTTGAAGAAAGGAGCTCAGGGGCACTGTAATTCACAAACCTGCAGAGTTATAAATGACAGCTATCGTCCAAAAATAGACTGAAGTAAGGCTGCCAAGAGGACTTGAAAGCGGGGCAGCATTGCAGGAAACCGATTTCAGGAGGTAGACTGGAATTGCATTGAAAGCATAGGAAAAGAAGCAGAACGTCCACAATGATGCACTTGGCCAAAAAGGGCGTATGCGTTTTTTCCTGAATATATTCAGGAAAAAAACGCATACGCCCTTTTTGGCCAACCAAGCAAGCTTGCAAAGGAAATCTGCACTACAATGAAGTCTCACTTCCCCCCGGTCAAAAGGGCCATCTGAAAAAAGTGTAAAATCCAGAAAGGCAGGACAGGCCATGGAGAACTGGGAGCCTTGTTATGCTGATGGGCGGGATGTAAATTGCCAACAGACACTCGGGAGAAGTGTATGGTGTTTCCTGAAACATCTAAAAAACAAAGCAACAGAGCCTAGGGCACTTCCACTTATGGTCCTATAGCTTAGGGAATTTAAAATCAAAAAGACACAGCCACCCCAAAGTTTGGAACGGCTCTGTTTACAAGAACCTCGTTTACAGTACAAGTTCAACATCGCAGAAAGTGAAAAATGGAGAAAGAAGTTGTGGTATTTACTTACAAAGCAATATCACTCAGCAATGAAATCTGTGTCATCAGGCCCTTAGCAGCACAATGAGTGGATTCAGGTATGATGATTCTAACTGAAATAAGTCACACAGAAAAAGAAACATCATAAGATATCAGTAATACACGGAATGTAAACTTGGCTACACAGGAACTGAATTACAGAACAGAACAGGGTCTCAAATTTAGAAAACCAACTTATTCTTGCTTAAGGGGAAAGGTGAGTTGGGGTGCTGCATAAAACCAGAGATTGAAATGAGCACAGATAAAGTTCCTTAAGCCAAATATGGAATAGACAAGAGCTACTCCTTGCTCAACGAAATGGACTCAACACCGCATATTAAACACCTAAGAATGTACCTGACTAGTAAGTATCTTAAAACCTATGGATTGCTATGTCTCCGAAAGAGAATCAAGCATGTGTACAGGGGCGTAAACGCAGCAGTGATAAGATTGGAAAGGTTCGGTGAGCAAATGAAGACCCTTTGAAGTCATATTGCATGGTACCCATTCCACGGGTTTCAACTACCCAGGTTTAAGGTATTCTTCCTTCAGCTAAAACATGCATGTGGAACCCAGAGTATGATCAACCATGTGATCGGGAGACGTGTTCAAATATGTCTCAGTTTTCGTACCCTGGTACTCGGGTGCAACATTCCAGATGCTTTACTAACACTCTCCCGACTTGGAGAGTCAGTCCCTTTAACCTCCTGTTTGGCCCAGTTTCCAATTTCTGCGGAAGATGAACAGGAATAGCGAGAACCAATGAGAGACTAGCTGGAGGTGTCTGGACGGGCAAATTTAACTCTCATTTCCCACCAGGAAGAGGAATTAACCAAAGGCTCAGCGTGCCGTGCCGGAACCAGATTAGGGCCTGAAGCCATCCTGCGGTGTTGCGGCCAGCTCACAAGAAAGCGAGTTGAAGAAAGGAGCTCAGGGGCACTGTAATTCACAAACCTGCAGAGTTATAAATGACAGCTATCGTCCAAAAATATACTGAAGTAAGGCTGCCAAGAGGACTTGAAAGCGGGGCAGAATTGCAGGAAACCGATTTCAGGAGGTAGACTGGAATTGCATTGAAAGCATAGGAAAAGAGGCAGAACGTCCACAATGATGCACTTGGCCAAAAAGGGCGTATGCGTTTTTTCCTGAATATATTCAGGAAAAAACGCATATGCCTTTTTTGGCCAACCAAGCAAGCTTGCAAAGGAAATCTGCACTACAATGAAGTCTCACTTCTCCCCGGTCAAAAGGGCCATCTGAAAAAAGTGTAAAATCCAGAAAGGCAGGACAGGCCATGGAGAACTGGGAGCCTTGTTATGCTGATGGGCCTGATGTAAATTGCCAACAACCACTCGGGAGAAGTGTATGGTGTTTCCTGAAACATCTAAAAAACAAAGCAACAGAACCTAGGGCACTTCCACTTATGGTCCTATAGCTTAGGGAAATTAAAATCAAAAAGACACAGCCACCCCAAAGTTTGGAACGGCTCTGTTTACAAGAACCTCGTTTACAGTACAAGTTCAACATCGCAGAAAGTGAAAAATGGAGAAAGAAGTTGTGGTATTTACTTACAAAGCAATATCACTCAGCAATGAAATCTGTGTCATCAGGCCCTTAGCAGCACAACGAGTGGATTCAGGTATGATGATTCTAACTGAAATAAGTCACACAGAAAAAGAAACATCATAAGATATCAGTAATACACGGAATGGAAACTTGGCTACACAGGAACTGAATTACAGAACAGAACAGGGTCTCAAATTTAGAAAACCAACTTATGCTTGCTTAAGGGTAAAGGTGAGTTGGGGTGCTGCATAAAACCAGAGATTGAAATGAGCACAGATAAAGTTCCTTAAGTCAAATATGGAATAGACAAGAGCTACTCCTTGCTCAACGAAATGGACTCAACACCGCATATTAAACGCCTAAGAATGTACCTGACTAGTAAGTATCTTAAAACCTATGGATTGCTATGTCTCCGAAAGAGAATCAAGCATGTGTACAGGGGCATAAACGCAGCAGTGATAGGATTGGAGAGGTTCGGTGAGCAAATGAAGACCCTTTGAAGTCATATTGCATGGTACCCATTCCACGGGTTTCAACTACCCAGGTTTAAGGTATTCTTCCTTCAGCTAAAACATGCATGTGGAACCAAGAGTATGATCATCCGTGTGAACGGGAGACGTGTTCAAATATGTCTCAGTTTTCGTACCCTGGTACTCGGGTGCAACATTCCAGACGCTTTACTAACACTCTCCTGACTTGGAGAGTCAGCGCCTTTAACCTCCTGTTTGGCCCAGTTTGCAATTTCTGTGGAAGACGAACAGGAATAGCAAGAACCAATGAGAGACTAGCTGGAGGTGTCTGGACGGGCAAATTTAACTCTCATTTCCCACCAGGAACAGGAAATAACCAAAGGCTCAGCGTGCCGTGCCGGAACCAGATAAGGGCCTGAAACCATCCTGCGGTGTTGCGGCCAGCTCACAAGAAAGCGAGTTGAAGAAAGGAGCTCAGGGGCACTGTAATTCACAAACCTGCAGAGTTATAAATGACAGCTATCGTCCAAAAATAGACTGAAGTAAGCCTGCCAAGAGGACTTGAAAGCGGGGCAGAATTGCAGGAAACCGATTTCAGGAGGTAGACTGGAATTGCATTGAAAGCATAGGAAAAGAGGCAGAACGTCCACAATGATGCACTTGGCCAAAAAGGGCGTATGCGTTTTTTCCTGAATATATTCAGGAAAAAACGCATACGCCCTTTTTGGCCAACCAAGCAAACTTGCAAAGGAAATCTGCACTACAATGAAGTCTCACTTCCCTCTGGTCAAAAGGGCCATCTGAAAAAAGTGTAAAATCCAGAAAGGCAGGACAGGCCATGGAGAACTGGGAGCCTTGTTATGCTGATGGGCGGGATGTAAATTGCCAACAGACACTCGGGAGAAGTGTATGGTGTTTCCTGAAACATCTAAAAAACAAAGCAACAGAGCCTAGGGCACTGCAACTTATGGTCCTATAGCTTAGGGAAATTAAAATCAAAAAGACACAGCCACCCCAAAATTGGGAACGGCTCTGTTTACAAGAACCTCGTTTACCGTACAAGTTCAACATCGCAGAAAGTGAAAAATGGATAAAGAAGTTGTGGTATTTACTTACAAAGCAATATCACTCAGCAATGAAATCTGTGTCATCAGGCCCTTAGCAGCACAATGAGTGGATTCAGGTATGATGATTCTAACTGAAATAAGTCACACAGAAAAAGAAACATCATAAGATATCAGTAATACACGGAATGTAAACTTGGCTACACAGGAACTGAATTACAGAACAGAACAGGGTCTCAAATTTAGAAAACCAACTTATGCTTGCTTAAGGGTAAAGGTGAGTTGGGGTGCTGCATAAAACCAGAGATTGAAATGAGCACAGATAAAGTTCCTTAAGCCAAATACGGAATAGACAAGAGCTACTCCTTGCTCAACGAAATGGACTCAACACCCCATATTAAACGCCTAAGAATGTACCTGACTAGTAAGTATCTTAAAACCTATGGATTGCTATGTCTCCGAAAGAGAATCAAGCATGTGTACAGGGGCATAAACGCAGCAGTGATAGGATTGGAGAGGTTCGGTGAGCAAATGAAGACCCTTTGAAGTCATATTGCATGGTACCCATTCCACGGGTTTCAACTACCCAGGTTTAAGGTATTCTTCCTTCAGCTAAAACATGCATGTGGAACCAAGAGTATGATCATCCGTGTGAACGGGAGACGTGTTCAAATATGTCTCAGTTTTCGTACCCTGGTACTCGGGTGCAACATTCCAGACGCTTTACTAACACTCTCCCGACTTGGAGAGTCAGCGCCTTTAACCTCCTGTTTGGCCCAGTTTGCAATTTCTGCGGAAGATGAACAGGAATAGCGAGAACCAATGAGAGACTAGCTGGAGGTGTCTGGACGGGCAAATTTAACTCTCATTTCCCACCAGGAACAGGAAATAACCAAAGGCTCAGCGTGCCGTGCCGGAACCAGATAAGGGCCTGAAGCCATCCTGCGGTGTTGCGGCCAGCTCACAAGAAAGCGAGTTGAAGAAAGGAGCTCAGGGGCACTGTAATTCACAAACCTGCAGAGTTATAAATGACAGCTATCGTCCAAAAATATACTGAAGTAAGCCTGCCAAGAGGACTTGAAAGCGGGGCAGAATTGCAGGAAACCGATTTCAGGAGGTAGACTGGAATTGCATTGAAAGCATAGGAAAAGAGGCAGAACGTCCACAATGATGCACTTGGCCAAAAAGGGCGTATGCGTTTTTTCCTGAATATATTCAGGAAAAAACGCATACGCCCTTTTTGGCCAACCAAGCAAACTTGCAAAGGAAATCTGCACTACAATGAAGTCTCACTTCTCCCCGGTCAAAAGGTCCATCTGAAAAAAGTGTAAAATCCAGAAAGGCAGGACAGGCCATGGAGAACTGGGAGCCTTGTTATGCTGATGGGCGGGATGTAAATTGCCAACAGACACTCAGGAGAAGTGTATGGTGTTTCCTGAAACATCTAAAAAACAAAGCAACAGAGCCTAGGGCACTTCCACTTATGGTCCTATAGCTTAGGGAAATTAAAATCAAAAAGACACAGCCACCCCAAAGTTTGGGACGCCTCCGTTTACAAGAACCTCGTTTACAGTACAAGTTCAATATCACAGAAAGTGAAAAATGGATAAAGAACTTGTGGTACTTACGTACAATGCAGTATCACTCAGCAATGAAATCTATGTCATCAGGCCCGTAGCAGCATAATGAGTGGATTCAAGTACGATGATTCTAACTGAAATAAGTCACACAGAAAAAGAAACATCATAAGATATCAGTAATACACGGAATGTAAACTTGGCTACACAGGAACTGCATTCCAAAACAGAACAGGGTCTCAAATTTAGAAAACCAACTTATGCTTGCTTAAGGGGAAAGGTGAGTTGGGGTGCTGCATAAAACCAGAGATTGAAATGAGCACAGATAAAGTTCCTTAAGCCAAATATGGAATAGACAAGAGCTACTCCTTGCTCAACGAAATGGACTCAACACCGCATATTAAACGCCTAAGAATGTACCTGACTAGTAAGTATCTTAAAACCTATGGATTGCTATGTCTCCGAAAGAGAATCAAGCATGTGTACAGGGGCATAAACGCAGCAGTGATAGGATTGGAGAGGTTCGGTGAGCAAATGAAGACCCTTTGAAGTCATATTGCATGGTACCCATTCCACGGGTTTCAACTACCGAGGTTTAAGGTATTCTTCCTTCAGCTAAAACATGCATGTGGAACCCAGAGTATGATCAACCATGTGATCGGGAGACGTGTTCAAATATGTCTCAGTTTTCGTACCCTGGTACTCGGGTGCAACATTCCAGACGCTTTACTAACACTCTCCCGACTTGGAGAGTCAGTCCCTTTAACCTCCTGTTTGGCCCAGTTTGCAATTTCTACGGAAGATGAACAGGAATAGCAAGAAGCAATGAGAGACTAGCTGGAGGTGTCTGGACGGGCAAATTTAACTCTCATTTCCCACCAGGAAGAGGAATTAACCAAAGGCTCAGCGTGCCGTGCCAGAACCAGATTAGGGCCTGAAGCCATCCTGCGGTGTTGTGGTCAGGTCACAAGAAAGCGAGTTGAAGAAAGGAGCTCAGGGGCACTGTAATTCACAAACCTGCAGAGTTATAAATGACAGCTATCGTCCAAAAATAGACTGAAGTAAGGCTGCCAAGAGGACTTGAAAGCGGGGCAGCATTGCAGGAAACCGATTTCAGGAGGTAGACTGGAATTGCATTGAAAGCATAGGAAAAGAAGCAGAACGTCCACAATGATGCACTTGGCCAAAAAGGGCGTATGCGTTTTTTCCTGAATATATTCAGGAAAAAAACGCATACGCCCTTTTTGGCCAACCAAGCAAGCTTGCAAAGGAAATCTGCACTACAATGAAGTCTCACTTCCCCCCGGTCAAAAGGGCCATCTGAAAAAAGTGTAAAATCCAGAAAGGCAGGACAGGCCATGGAGAACTGGGAGCCTTGTTATGCTGATGGGCGGGATGTAAATTGCCAACAGACACTCGGGAGAAGTGTATGGTGTTTCCTGAAACATCTAAAAAACAAAGCAACAGAGCCTAGGGCACTTCCACTTATGGTCCTATAGCTTAGGGAATTTAAAATCAAAAAGACACAGCCACCCCAAAGTTTGGAACGGCTCTGTTTACAAGAACCTCGTTTACAGTACAAGTTCAACATCGCAGAAAGTGAAAAATGGAGAAAGAAGTTGTGGTATTTACTTACAAAGCAATATCACTCAGCAATGAAATCTGTGTCATCAGGCCCTTAGCAGCACAATGAGTGGATTCAGGTATGATGATTCTAACTGAAATAAGTCACACAGAAAAAGAAACATCATAAGATATCAGTAATACACGGAATGTAAACTTGGCTACACAGGAACTGAATTACAGAACAGAACAGGGTCTCAAATTTAGAAAACCAACTTATGCTTGCTTAAGGGTAAAGGTGAGTTGGGGTGCTGCATAAAACCAGAGATTGAAATGAGCACAGATAAAGTTCCTTAAGCCAAATACGGAATAGACAAGAGCTACTCCTTGCTCAATGAAATGGACTCAACACCCCATATTAAACGCCTAAGAATGTACCTGACTAGTAAGTATCTTAAAACCTATGGATTGCTATGTCTCCGAAAGAGAATCAAGCATGTGTACAGGGGCATAAACGCAGCAGTGATAGGATTGGAGAGGTTCGGTGAGCAAATGAAGACCCTTTGAAGTCATATTGCATGGTACCCATTCCACGGGTTTCAACTACCCAGGTTTAAGGTATTCTTCCTTCAGCTAAAACATGCATGTGGAACCAAGAGTATGATCATCCGTGTGAACGGGAGACGTGTTCAAATATGTCTCAGTTTTCGTACCCTGGTACTCGGGTGCAACATTCCAGACGCTTTACTAACACTCTCCCGACTTGGAGAGTCAGCGCCTTTAACCTCCTGTTTGGCCCAGTTTGCAATTTCTGCGGAAGATGAACAGGAATAGCGAGAACCAATGAGAGACTAGCTGGAGGTGTCTGGACGGGCAAATTTAACTCTCATTTCCCACCAGGAACAGGAAATAACCAAAGGCTCAGCGTGCCGTGCCGGAACCAGATAAGGGCCTGAAGCCATCCTGCGGTGTTGCGGCCAGCTCACAAGAAAGCGAGTTGAAGAAAGGAGCTCAGGGGCACTGTAATTCACAAACCTGCAGAGTTATAAATGACAGCTATCGTCCAAAAATATACTGAAGTAAGCCTGCCAAGAGGACTTGAAAGCGGGGCAGAATTGCAGGAAACCGATTTCAGGAGGTAGACTGGAATTGCATTGAAAGCATAGGAAAAGAGGCAGAACGTCCACAATGATGCACTTGGCCAAAAAGGGCGTATGCGTTTTTTCCTGAATATATTCAGGAAAAAACGCATACGCCCTTTTTGGCCAACCAAGCAAACTTGCAAAGGAAATCTGCACTACAATGAAGTCTCACTTCTCCCCGGTCAAAAGGTCCATCTGAAAAAAGTGTAAAATCCAGAGAGGCAGGACAGGCCATGGAGAACTGGGAGCCTTGTTATGCTGATGGGCGGGATGTAAATTGCCAACAGACACTCAGGAGAAGTGTATGGTGTTTCCTGAAACATCTAAAAAACAAAGCAACAGAGCCTAGGGCACTTCCACTTATGGTCCTATAGCTTAGGGAAATTAAAATCAAAAAGACACAGCCACCCCAAAGTTTGGGACGCCTCCGTTTACAAGAACCTCGTTTACCGTACAAGTTCAATATCACAGAAAGTGAAAAATGGATAAAGAACTTGTGGTACTTACGTACAATGCAGTATCACTCAGCAATGAAATCTATGTCATCAGGCCCGTAGCAGCATAATGAGTGGATTCAAGTACGATGATTCTAACTGAAATAAGTCACACAGAAAAAGAAACATCATAAGATATCAGTAATACACGGAATGTAAACTTGGCTACACAGGAACTGCATTCCAAAACAGAACAGGGTCTCAAATTTAGAAAACCAACTTATGCTTGCTTAAGGGGAAAGGTGAGTTGGGGTGCTGCATAAAACCAGAGATTGAAATGAGCACAGATAAAGTTCCTTAAGCCAAATATGGAATAGACAAGAGCTACTCCTTGCTCAACGAAATGGACTCAACACCGCATATTAAACGCCTAAGAATGTACCTGACTAGTAAGTATCTTAAAACCTATGGATTGCTATGTCTCCGAAAGAGAATCAAGCATGTGTACAGGGGCATAAACGCAGCAGTGATAGGATTGGAGAGGTTCGGTGAGCAAATGAAGACCCTTTGAAGTCATATTGCATGGTACCCATTCCACGGGTTTCAACTACCGAGGTTTAAGGTATTCTTCCTTCAGCTAAAACATGCATGTGGAACCCAGAGTATGATCAACCATGTGATCGGGAGACGTGTTCAAATATGTCTCAGTTTTCGTACCCTGGTACTCGGGTGCAACATTCCAGACGCTTTACTAACACTCTCCCGACTTGGAGAGTCAGTCCCTTTAACCTCCTGTTTGGCCCAGTTTGCAATTTCTACGGAAGATGAACAGGAATAGCAAGAAGCAATGAGAGACTAGCTGGAGGTGTCTGGACGGGCAAATTTAACTCTCATTTCCCACCAGGAAGAGGAATTAACCAAAGGCTCAGCGTGCCGTGCCAGAACCAGATTAGGGCCTGAAGCCATCCTGCGGTGTTGTGGTCAGGTCACAAGAAAGCGAGTTGAAGAAAGGAGCTCAGGGGCACTGTAATTCACAAACCTGCAGAGTTATAAATGACAGCTATCGTCCAAAAATAGACTGAAGTAAGGCTGCCAAGAGGACTTGAAAGCGGGGCAGCATTGCAGGAAACCGATTTCAGGAGGTAGACTGGAATTGCATTGAAAGCATAGGAAAAGAAGCAGAACGTCCACAATGATGCACTTGGCCAAAAAGGGCGTATGCGTTTTTTCCTGAATATATTCAGGAAAAAAACGCATACGCCCTTTTTGGCCAACCAAGCAAGCTTGCAAAGGAAATCTGCACTACAATGAAGTCTCACTTCCCCCCGGTCAAAAGGGCCATCTGAAAAAAGTGTAAAATCCAGAAAGGCAGGACAGGCCATGGAGAACTGGGAGCCTTGTTATGCTGATGGGCGGGATGTAAATTGCCAACAGACACTCGGGAGAAGTGTATGGTGTTTCCTGAAACATCTAAAAAACAAAGCAACAGAGCCTAGGGCACTTCCACTTATGGTCCTATAGCTTAGGGAATTTAAAATCAAAAAGACACAGCCACCCCAAAGTTTGGAACGGCTCTGTTTACAAGAACCTCGTTTACAGTACAAGTTCAACATCGCAGAAAGTGAAAAATGGAGAAAGAAGTTGTGGTATTTACTTACAAAGCAATATCACTCAGCAATGAAATCTGTGTCATCAGGCCCTTAGCAGCACAATGAGTGGATTCAGGTATGATGATTCTAACTGAAATAAGTCACACAGAAAAAGAAACATCATAAGATATCAGTAATACACGGAATGTAAACTTGGCTACACAGGAACTGAATTACAGAACAGAACAGGGTCTCAAATTTAGAAAACCAACTTATTCTTGCTTAAGGGGAAAGGTGAGTTGGGGTGCTGCATAAAACCAGAGATTGAAATGAGCACAGATAAAGTTCCTTAAGCCAAATATGGAATAGACAAGAGCTACTCCTTGCTCAACGAAATGGACTCAACACCGCATATTAAACACCTAAGAATGTACCTGACTAGTAAGTATCTTAAAACCTATGGATTGCTATGTCTCCGAAAGAGAATCAAGCATGTGTACAGGGGCGTAAACGCAGCAGTGATAAGATTGGAAAGGTTCGGTGAGCAAATGAAGACCCTTTGAAGTCATATTGCATGGTACCCATTCCACGGGTTTCAACTACCCAGGTTTAAGGTATTCTTCCTTCAGCTAAAACATGCATGTGGAACCCAGAGTATGATCAACCATGTGATCGGGAGACGTGTTCAAATATGTCTCAGTTTTCGTACCCTGGTACTCGGGTGCAACATTCCAGATGCTTTACTAACACTCTCCCGACTTGGAGAGTCAGTCCCTTTAACCTCCTGTTTGGCCCAGTTTCCAATTTCTGCGGAAGATGAACAGGAATAGCGAGAACCAATGAGAGACTAGCTGGAGGTGTCTGGACGGGCAAATTTAACTCTCATTTCCCACCAGGAAGAGGAATTAACCAAAGGCTCAGCGTGCCGTGCCGGAACCAGATTAGGGCCTGAAGCCATCCTGCGGTGTTGCGGCCAGCTCACAAGAAAGCGAGTTGAAGAAAGGAGCTCAGGGGCACTGTAATTCACAAACCTGCAGAGTTATAAATGACAGCTATCGTCCAAAAATATACTGAAGTAAGGCTGCCAAGAGGACTTGAAAGCGGGGCAGAATTGCAGGAAACCGATTTCAGGAGGTAGACTGGAATTGCATTGAAAGCATAGGAAAAGAGGCAGAACGTCCACAATGATGCACTTGGCCAAAAAGGGCGTATGCGTTTTTTCCTGAATATATTCAGGAAAAAACGCATATGCCTTTTTTGGCCAACCAAGCAAGCTTGCAAAGGAAATCTGCACTACAATGAAGTCTCACTTCTCCCCGGTCAAAAGGGCCATCTGAAAAAAGTGTAAAATCCAGAAAGGCAGGACAGGCCATGGAGAACTGGGAGCCTTGTTATGCTGATGGGCCTGATGTAAATTGCCAACAACCACTCGGGAGAAGTGTATGGTGTTTCCTGAAACATCTAAAAAACAAAGCAACAGAACCTAGGGCACTTCCACTTATGGTCCTATAGCTTAGGGAAATTAAAATCAAAAAGACACAGCCACCCCAAAGTTTGGAACGGCTCTGTTTACAAGAACCTCGTTTACAGTACAAGTTCAACATCGCAGAAAGTGAAAAATGGAGAAAGAAGTTGTGGTATTTACTTACAAAGCAATATCACTCAGCAATGAAATCTGTGTCATCAGGCCCTTAGCAGCACAACGAGTGGATTCAGGTATGATGATTCTAACTGAAATAAGTCACACAGAAAAAGAAACATCATAAGATATCAGTAATACACGGAATGGAAACTTGGCTACACAGGAACTGAATTACAGAACAGAACAGGGTCTCAAATTTAGAAAACCAACTTATGCTTGCTTAAGGGTAAAGGTGAGTTGGGGTGCTGCATAAAACCAGAGATTGAAATGAGCACAGATAAAGTTCCTTAAGTCAAATATGGAATAGACAAGAGCTACTCCTTGCTCAACGAAATGGACTCAACACCGCATATTAAACGCCTAAGAATGTACCTGACTAGTAAGTATCTTAAAACCTATGGATTGCTATGTCTCCGAAAGAGAATCAAGCATGTGTACAGGGGCATAAACGCAGCAGTGATAGGATTGGAGAGGTTCGGTGAGCAAATGAAGACCCTTTGAAGTCATATTGCATGGTACCCATTCCACGGGTTTCAACTACCCAGGTTTAAGGTATTCTTCCTTCAGCTAAAACATGCATGTGGAACCAAGAGTATGATCATCCGTGTGAACGGGAGACGTGTTCAAATATGTCTCAGTTTTCGTACCCTGGTACTCGGGTGCAACATTCCAGACGCTTTACTAACACTCTCCTGACTTGGAGAGTCAGCGCCTTTAACCTCCTGTTTGGCCCAGTTTGCAATTTCTGTGGAAGACGAACAGGAATAGCAAGAACCAATGAGAGACTAGCTGGAGGTGTCTGGACGGGCAAATTTAACTCTCATTTCCCACCAGGAACAGGAAATAACCAAAGGCTCAGCGTGCCGTGCCGGAACCAGATAAGGGCCTGAAACCATCCTGCGGTGTTGCGGCCAGCTCACAAGAAAGCGAGTTGAAGAAAGGAGCTCAGGGGCACTGTAATTCACAAACCTGCAGAGTTATAAATGACAGCTATCGTCCAAAAATAGACTGAAGTAAGCCTGCCAAGAGGACTTGAAAGCGGGGCAGAATTGCAGGAAACCGATTTCAGGAGGTAGACTGGAATTGCATTGAAAGCATAGGAAAAGAGGCAGAACGTCCACAATGATGCACTTGGCCAAAAAGGGCGTATGCGTTTTTTCCTGAATATATTCAGGAAAAAACGCATACGCCCTTTTTGGCCAACCAAGCAAACTTGCAAAGGAAATCTGCACTACAATGAAGTCTCACTTCCCTCTGGTCAAAAGGGCCATCTGAAAAAAGTGTAAAATCCAGAAAGGCAGGACAGGCCATGGAGAACTGGGAGCCTTGTTATGCTGATGGGCGGGATGTAAATTGCCAACAGACACTCGGGAGAAGTGTATGGTGTTTCCTGAAACATCTAAAAAACAAAGCAACAGAGCCTAGGGCACTGCAACTTATGGTCCTATAGCTTAGGGAAATTAAAATCAAAAAGACACAGCCACCCCAAAATTGGGAACGGCTCTGTTTACAAGAACCTCGTTTACCGTACAAGTTCAACATCGCAGAAAGTGAAAAATGGATAAAGAAGTTGTGGTATTTACTTACAAAGCAATATCACTCAGCAATGAAATCTGTGTCATCAGGCCCTTAGCAGCACAATGAGTGGATTCAGGTATGATGATTCTAACTGAAATAAGTCACACAGAAAAAGAAACATCATAAGATATCAGTAATACACGGAATGTAAACTTGGCTACACAGGAACTGAATTACAGAACAGAACAGGGTCTCAAATTTAGAAAACCAACTTATGCTTGCTTAAGGGTAAAGGTGAGTTGGGGTGCTGCATAAAACCAGAGATTGAAATGAGCACAGATAAAGTTCCTTAAGCCAAATACGGAATAGACAAGAGCTACTCCTTGCTCAACGAAATGGACTCAACACCCCATATTAAACGCCTAAGAATGTACCTGACTAGTAAGTATCTTAAAACCTATGGATTGCTATGTCTCCGAAAGAGAATCAAGCATGTGTACAGGGGCATAAACGCAGCAGTGATAGGATTGGAGAGGTTCGGTGAGCAAATGAAGACCCTTTGAAGTCATATTGCATGGTACCCATTCCACGGGTTTCAACTACCCAGGTTTAAGGTATTCTTCCTTCAGCTAAAACATGCATGTGGAACCAAGAGTATGATCATCCGTGTGAACGGGAGACGTGTTCAAATATGTCTCAGTTTTCGTACCCTGGTACTCGGGTGCAACATTCCAGACGCTTTACTAACACTCTCCCGACTTGGAGAGTCAGCGCCTTTAACCTCCTGTTTGGCCCAGTTTGCAATTTCTGCGGAAGATGAACAGGAATAGCGAGAACCAATGAGAGACTAGCTGGAGGTGTCTGGACGGGCAAATTTAACTCTCATTTCCCACCAGGAACAGGAAATAACCAAAGGCTCAGCGTGCCGTGCCGGAACCCGATAAGGGCCTGAAGCCATCCTGCGGTGTTGCGGCCAGCTCACAAGAAAGCGAGTTGAAGAAAGGAGCTCAGGGGCACTGTAATTCACAAACCTGCAGAGTTATAAATGACAGCTATCGTCCAAAAATATACTGAAGTAAGCCTGCCAAGAGGACTTGAAAGCGGGGCAGAATTGCAGGAAACCGATTTCAGGAGGTAGACTGGAATTGCATTGAAAGCATAGGAAAAGAGGCAGAACGTCCACAATGATGCACTTGGCCAAAAAGGGCGTATGCGTTTTTTCCTGAATATATTCAGGAAAAAACGCATACGCCCTTTTTGGCCAACCAAGCAAACTTGCAAAGGAAATCTGCACTACAATGAAGTCTCACTTCTCCCCGGTCAAAAGGTCCATCTGAAAAAAGTGTAAAATCCAGAAAGGCAGGACAGGCCATGGAGAACTGGGAGCCTTGTTATGCTGATGGGCGGGATGTAAATTGCCAACAGACACTCAGGAGAAGTGTATGGTGTTTCCTGAAACATCTAAAAAACAAAGCAACAGAGCCTAGGGCACTTCCACTTATGGTCCTATAGCTTAGGGAAATTAAAATCAAAAAGACACAGCCACCCCAAAGTTTGGGACGCCTCCGTTTACAAGAACCTCGTTTACAGTACAAGTTCAATATCACAGAAAGTGAAAAATGGATAAAGAACTTGTGGTACTTACGTACAATGCAGTATCACTCAGCAATGAAATCTATGTCATCAGGCCCGTAGCAGCATAATGAGTGGATTCAAGTACGATGATTCTAACTGAAATAAGTCACACAGAAAAAGAAACATCATAAGATATCAGTAATACACGGAATGTAAACTTGGCTACACAGGAACTGCATTCCAAAACAGAACAGGGTCTCAAATTTAGAAAACCAACTTATGCTTGCTTAAGGGGAAAGGTGAGTTGGGGTGCTGCATAAAACCAGAGATTGAAATGAGCACAGATAAAGTTCCTTAAGCCAAATATGGAATAGACAAGAGCTACTCCTTGCTCAACGAAATGGACTCAACACCGCATATTAAACGCCTAAGAATGTACCTGACTAGTAAGTATCTTAAAACCTATGGATTGCTATGTCTCCGAAAGAGAATCAAGCATGTGTACAGGGGCATAAACGCAGCAGTGATAGGATTGGAGAGGTTCGGTGAGCAAATGAAGACCCTTTGAAGTCATATTGCATGGTACCCATTCCACGGGTTTCAACTACCGAGGTTTAAGGTATTCTTCCTTCAGCTAAAACATGCATGTGGAACCCAGAGTATGATCAACCATGTGATCGGGAGACGTGTTCAAATATGTCTCAGTTTTCGTACCCTGGTACTCGGGTGCAACATTCCAGACGCTTTACTAACACTCTCCCGACTTGGAGAGTCAGTCCCTTTAACCTCCTGTTTGGCCCAGTTTGCAATTTCTACGGAAGATGAACAGGAATAGCAAGAAGCAATGAGAGACTAGCTGGAGGTGTCTGGACGGGCAAATTTAACTCTCATTTCCCACCAGGAAGAGGAATTAACCAAAGGCTCAGCGTGCCGTGCCAGAACCAGATTAGGGCCTGAAGCCATCCTGCGGTGTTGTGGTCAGGTCACAAGAAAGCGAGTTGAAGAAAGGAGCTCAGGGGCACTGTAATTCACAAACCTGCAGAGTTATAAATGACAGCTATCGTCCAAAAATAGACTGAAGTAAGGCTGCCAAGAGGACTTGAAAGCGGGGCAGCATTGCAGGAAACCGATTTCAGGAGGTAGACTGGAATTGCATTGAAAGCATAGGAAAAGAAGCAGAACGTCCACAATGATGCACTTGGCCAAAAAGGGCGTATGCGTTTTTTCCTGAATATATTCAGGAAAAAAACGCATACGCCCTTTTTGGCCAACCAAGCAAGCTTGCAAAGGAAATCTGCACTACAATGAAGTCTCACTTCCCCCCGGTCAAAAGGGCCATCTGAAAAAAGTGTAAAATCCAGAAAGGCAGGACAGGCCATGGAGAACTGGGAGCCTTGTTATGCTGATGGGCGGGATGTAAATTGCCAACAACCACTCAGGAGAAGTGTATGGTGTTTCCTGAAACATCTAAAAAACAAAGCAACAGAGCCTAGGGCACTTCCACTTATGGTCCTATAGCTTAGGGAATTTAAAATCAAAAAGACACAGCCACCCCAAAGTTTGGAACGGCTCTGTTTACAAGAACCTCGTTTACAGTACAAGTTCAACATCGCAGAAAGTGAAAAATGGAGAAAGAAGTTGTGGTATTTACTTACAAAGCAATATCACTCAGCAATGAAATCTGTGTCATCAGGCCCTTAGCAGCACAATGAGTGGATTCAGGTATGATGATTCTAACAGAAGTAAGTCACACAGAAAAAGAAACATCATAAGTTATCAGTAATACACGGAATGTAAACTTGGCTACACAGGAACTGAATTACAGAACAGAACAGGGTCTCAAATTTAGAAAACCAACTTATGCTTGCTTAAGGGTAAAGGTGAGTTGGGGTGCTGCATAAAACCAGAGATTGAAATGAGCACAGATAAAGTTCCTTAAGTCAAATATGGAATAGACAAGAGCTACTCCTTGCTCAACGAAATGGACTCAACACCGCATATTAAACGCCTAAGAATGTACCTGACTAGTAAGTATCTTAAAACCTATGGATTGCTATGTCTCCGAAAGAGAATCAAGCATGTGTACAGGGGCATAAACGCAGCAGTGATAGGATTGGAGAGGTTCGGTGAGCAAATGAAGACCCTTTGAAGTCATATTGCATGGTACCCATTCCACGGGTTTCAACTACCCAGTTTTAAGGTATTCTTCCTTCAGCTAAAACATGCATGTGGAACCCAGAGTATGATCAACCATGTGATCGGGAGACGTGTTCAAATATGTCTCAGTTTTCGTACCCTGGTACTCGGGTGCAACATTCCAGACGCTTTACTAACACTCTCCCGACTTGGAGAGTCAGCGCCTTTAACCTCCTGTTTGGCCCAGTTTGCAATTTCTGCGGAAGACGAACAGGAATAGCAAGAACCAATGAGAGACTAGCTGGAGGTGTCTGGACGGGCAAATTTAACTCTCATTTCCCACCAGGAACAGGAAATAACCAAAGGCTCAGCGTGCCGTGCCGGAACCAGATAAGGGCCTGAAACCATCCTGCGGTGTTGCGGCCAGCTCACAAGAAAGCGAGTTGAAGAAAGGAGCTCAGGGGCACTGTAATTCACAAACCTGCAGAGTTATAAATGACAGCTATCGTCCAAAAATAGACTGAAGTAAGCCTGCCAAGAGGACTTGAAAGCGGGGCAGAATTGCAGGAAACCGATTTCAGGAGGTAGACTGGAATTGCATTGAAAGCATAGGAAAAGAGGCAGAACGTCCACAATGATGCACTTGGCCAAAAAGGGCGTATGCGTTTTTTCCTGAATATATTCAGGAAAAAACGCATACGCCCTTTTTGGCCAACCAAGCAAACTTGCAAAGGAAATCTGCACTACAATGAAGTCTCACTTCCCTCTGGTCAAAAGGGCCATCTGAAAAAAGTGTAAAATCCAGAAAGGCAGGACAGGCCATGGAGAACTGGGAGCCTTGTTATGCTGATGGGCGGGATGTAAATTGCCAACAGACACTCGGGAGAAGTGTATGGTGTTTCCTGAAACATCTAAAAAACAAAGCAACAGAGCCTAGGGCACTGCAACTTATGGTCCTATAGCTTAGGGAAATTAAAATCAAAAAGACACAGCCACCCCAAAATTTGGAACGGCTCTGTTTACAAGAACCTCGTTTACAGTACAAGTTCAACATCGCAGAAAGTGAAAAATGGATAAAGAAGTTGTGGTATTTACTTACAAAGCAATATCACTCAGCAATGAAATCTGTGTCATCAGGCCCTTAGCAGCACAATGAGTGGATTCAGGTATGATGATTCTAACTGAAATAAGTCACACAGAAAAAGAAACATCATAAGATATCAGTAATACACGGAATGTAAACTTGGCTACACAGGAACTGAATTACAGAACAGAACAGGGTCTCAAATTTAGAAAACCAACTTATGCTTGCTTAAGGGTAAAGGTGAGTTGGGGTGCTGCATAAAACCAGAGATTGAAATGAGCACAGATAAAGTTCCTTAAGCCAAATACGGAATAGACAAGAGCTACTCCTTGCTCAACAAAATGGACTCAACACCCCATATTAAACGCCTAAGAATGTACCTGACTAGTAAGTATCTTAAAACCTATGGATTGCTATGTCTCCGAAAGAGAATCAAGCATGTGTACAGGGGCATAAACGCAGCAGTGATAGGATTGGAGAGGTTCGGTGAGCAAATGAAGACCCTTTGAAGTCATATTGCGTGGTACCCATTCCACGGGTTTCAACTACCCAGGTTTAAGGTATTCTTCCTTCAGCTAAAACATGCATGTGGAACCAAGAGTATGATCATCCGTGTGAACGGGAGACGTGTTCAAATATGTCTCAGTTTTCGTACCCTGGTACTCGGGTGCAACATTCCAGACGCTTTACTAACACTCTCCCGACTTGGAGAGTCAGCGCCTTTAACCTCCTATTAGGCCCAGTTTGCAATTTCTGCGGAAGATGAACAGGAATAGCGAGAACCAATGAGAGACTAGCTGGAGGTGTCTGGACGGGCAAATTTAACTCTCATTTCCCACCAGGAACAGGAAATAACCAAAGGCTCAGCGTGCCGTGCCGGAACCAGATAAGGGCCTGAAGCCATCCTGCGGTGTTGCGGCCAGCTCACAAGAAAGCGAGTTGAAGAAAGGAGCTCAGGGGCACTGTAATTCACAAACCTGCAGAGTTATAAATGACAGCTATCGTCCAAAAATATACTGAAGTAAGCCTGCCAAGAGGACTTGAAAGCGGGGCAGAATTGCAGGAAACCGATTTCAGGAGGTAGACTGGAATTGCATTGAAAGCATAGGAAAAGAGGCAGAACGTCCACAATGATGCACTTGGCCAAAAAGGGCGTATGCGTTTTTTCCTGAATATATTCAGGAAAAAACGCATACGCCCTTTTTGGCCAACCAAGCAAACTTGCAAAGGAAATCTGCACTACAATGAAGTCTCACTTCCCTCTGGTCAAAAGGGCCATCTGAAAAAAGTGTAAAATCCAGAAAGGCAGGACAGGCCATGGAGAACTGGGAGCCTTGTTATGCTGATGGGCGGGATGTAAATTGCCAACAGACACTCGGGAGAAGTGTATGGTGTTTCCTGAAACATCTAAAAAACAAAGCAACAGAGCCTAGGGCACTGCAACTTATGGTCCTATAGCTTAGGGAAATTAAAATCAAAAAGACACAGCCACCCCAAAATTGGGAACGGCTCTGTTTACAAGAACCTCGTTTACAGTACAAGTTCAACATCGCAGAAAGTGAAAAATGGATAAAGAAGTTGTGGTATTTACTTACAAAGCAATATCACTCAGCAATGAAATCTGTGTCATCAGGCCCTTAGCAGCACAATGAGTGGATTCAGGTATGATGATTCTAACTGAAATAAGTCACACAGAAAAAGAAACATCATAAGATATCAGTAATACACGGAATGTAAACTTGGCTACACAGGAACTGAATTACAGAACAGAACAGGGTCTCAAATTTAGAAAACCAACTTATGCTTGCTTAAGGGTAAAGGTGAGTTGGGGTGCTGCATAAAACCAGAGATTGAAATGAGCACAGATAAAGTTCCTTAAGCCAAATACGGAATAGACAAGAGCTACTCCTTGCTCAACGAAATGGACTCAACACCCCATATTAAACGCCTAAGAATGTACCTGACTAGTAAGTATCTTAAAACCTATGGATTGCTATGTCTCCGAAAGAGAATCAAGCATGTGTACAGGGGCATAAACGCAGCAGTGATAGGATTGGAGAGGTTCGGTGAGCAAATGAAGACCCTTTGAAGTCATATTGCATGGTACCCATTCCACGGGTTTCAACTACCGAGGTTTAAGGTATTCTTCCTTCAGCTAAAACATGCATGTGGAACCCAGAGTATGATCAACCATGTGATCGGGAGACGTGTTCAAATATGTCTCAGTTTTCGTACCCTGGTACTCGGGTGCAACATTCCAGACGCTTTACTAACACTCTCCCGACTTGGAGAGTCAGTCCCTTTAACCTCCTGTTTGGCCCAGTTTGCAATTTCTACGGAAGATGAACAGGAATAGCAAGAAGCAATGAGAGACTAGCTGGAGGTGTCTGGACGGGCAAATTTAACTCTCATTTCCCACCAGGAAGAGGAATTAACCAAAGGCTCAGCGTGCCGTGCCAGAACCAGATTAGGGCCTGAAGCCATCCTGCGGTGTTGTGGTCAGGTCACAAGAAAGCGAGTTGAAGAAAGGAGCTCAGGGGCACTGTAATTCACAAACCTGCAGAGTTATAAATGACAGCTATCGTCCAAAAATAGACTGAAGTAAGGCTGCCAAGAGGACTTGAAAGCGGGGCAGAATTGCAGGAAACCGATTTCAGGAGGTAGACTGGAATTGCATTGAAAGCATAGGAAAAGAGGCAGAACGTCCACAATGATGCACTTGGCCAAAAAGGGCGTATGCGTTTTTTCCTGAATATATTCAGGAAAAAACGCATACGCCCTTTTTGGCCAACCAAGCAAGCTTGCAAAGGAAATCTGCACTACAATGAAGTCTCACTTCCCCCCGGTCAAAAGGGCCATCTGAAAAAAGTGTAAAATCCAGAAAGGCAGGACAGGCCATGGAGAACTGGGAGCCTTGTTACGTTGATGGGCGGGATGTAAATTGCCAACAACCACTCGGGAGAAGTGTATGGTGTTTCCTGAAACATCTAAAAAACAAAGCAACAGAACCTAGGGCACTTCCACTTATGGTCCTATAGCTTAGGGAAATTAAAATCAAAAAGACACAGCCACCCCAAAGTTTGGAACGGCTCTGTTTACAAGAACCTCGTTTACAGTACAAGTTCAACATCGCAGAAAGTGAAAAATGGATAAAGAAGTTGTGGTATGTACTTACAAAGCAATATCACTCAGCAATGAAATCTGTGTCATCAGGCCCTTAGCAGCACAATGAGTGGATTCAGGTATGATGATTCTAACTGAAGTAAGTCACACAGAAAAAGAAACATCATAAGATATCAGTAATACACGGAATGTAAACTTGGCTACACAGGAACTGAATTACAGAACAGAACAGGGACTCAAATTTAGAAAAACAACTTATGCTTGCTTAAGGGTAAAGGTGAGTTGGGGTGCTGCATAAAACCAGAGATTGAAATGAGCACAGATAAAGTTCCTTAAGCCAAATATGGAATAGACAAGAGCTACTCCTTGCTCAACGAAATGGACTCAACACTGCATATTAAACGCCTAAGAATGTACCTGACTTGTAAGTATCTTAAAACCTATGGATTGCTATGTCTCCAAAAGAGAATCAAGCATGTGTACAGGGGCATAAACGCAGCAGTGATAGGATTGGAGAGGTTCGGTGAGCAAATGAAGACCCTTTGAAGTCATATTGCATGGTACCCATTCCACGGGTTTCAACTACCCAGGTTTAAGGTATTCTTCCTTCAGCTAAAACATGCATGTGGAACCTAGAGTATGATCAACCATGTGATCGGGAGACGTGTTCAAATATGTCTCAGTTTTCGTACCCTGGTACTCGGGTGCAACATTCCAGACGCTTTACTAACACTCTCCCCACTTGGAGAGTCAGTCCCTTTAACCTCCTGTTTGGCCCAGTTTGCAATTTCTGCGGAAGATGAACAGGAATAGCGAGAACCAATGGAGACTAGCTGGAGGTGTCTGGACGGGGAAATTTAACTCTCATTTCCTACCAGGAAGAGTAATTAACCAAAGGCTCAGCGTGCCATGCCAGAATCAGATTAGGGCCTGAAGCCATCCTGCGGTGTTGCGGCCAGCTCAAAAGAAAGCGAGTTGAAGAAAGGAGCTCAGGGGCACTGTAATTCACAAACCTGCAGAGTTATAAATGACAGCTATCGTCCAAAAATAGACTGAAGTAAGGCTGCCAAGAGGACTTGAAAGTGGGGCAGAATTGCAGGAAACCGATTTCAGGAGGTAGACTGGAATTGCATTGAAAGCATAGGAAAAGAGGCAGAACGTCCACAATGATGCACTTGGCCAAAAGGGCGTATGCGTTTTTTCCTGAATATATTCAGGAAAAAACGCATACGCCCTTTTTGGACAACCAAGCAAGCTTGCAAAGGAAATCTGCACTACAATGAAGTCTCACTTCCCCCCGGTCAAAAGGGCCATCTGAAAAAAGTGTAAAATCCAGAAAGGCAGGACAGGCCATGGAGAACTGGGAGCCTTGTTATGCTGATGGGCGGGATGTAAATTGCCAACAACCACTCGGGAGAAGTGTATGGTGTTTCCTGAAACATCTAAAAAACAAAGCAACAGAACCTAGGGCACTTCCACTTATGGTCCTATAGCTTAGGGAAATTAAAATCAAAAAGACACAGCCACCCCAAAGTTTGGGACGCCTCCGTTTACAAGAACCTCGTTTACCGTACAAGTTCAATATCACAGATAGTGAAAAATGGATAAAGAACTTGCGGTACTTACGTACAATGCAGTATCAGTCAGCAATGAAATCTATGTCATCAGGCCCGTAGCAGCATAATGAGTGGATTCAGGTACGATGATTCTAACTGAAATAAGTCACACAGAAAAAGAAACATCATAAGATATCACTAATACACGGAATGTAAACTTGGCTACACAGGAACTGCATTCCAAAACAGAACAGGGTCTCAAATTTAGAAAACCAACTTATGCTTGCTTCAGGGGAAAGGTGATTTGGGTTGCTGCATAAAACCAGAGATTGAAATGAGCACAGATAAAGTTCCTTAAGCCAAATATGGAATAGACAAGAGCTACTCCTTGCTCAACGAAATGGACTCAACACCCCATATTAAACGCCTAAGAATGTACCTGACTAGTAAGTATCTTAAAACCTATGGATTGCTATGTCTCCAAAAGACAATCAAGCGTGTGTACAGGGGCATAAACGCAGCAGTGATAGGATTGGAGAGGTTCGGTGAGCAAATGAAGACCCTTTGAAGTCATATTGCATGGTACCCATTCCACGGGTCTCAACTCTCCAGGTTTAAGGTATTCTTCCTTCAGCTAAAACATGCATGTGGAACCCAGTGTATGATCAACCATGTGAACGGGAGACGTGTTCAAATATGTCTCAGTTTTCCTCCCCTGGTACTCGGGTGCAACATTCCAGACGCTTTACTAACACTCTCCCGACTTGGAGAGTCAGTCCCTTTAACCTCCTGTTTGGCCCAGTTTGCAATTTCTGCGGAAGATGAACAGGAATAGCGAGAACCAATGAGAGACTAGCTGGAGGTGTCTGGATGGGCAAATTTAACTCTCATTTCCCACCAGGAAGAGGAATTAACCAAAGGCTCAGCATGCCGGGCCGGAACCAGATTAGGGCCTGAAGCCATCCTGCGGTGTTGCGGCCAGGTCACAAGAAAGCGAGTTGAAGAAAGGAGCTCAGGGGCACTGTAATTCACAAACCTGCAGAGTTATAAATGACAGCTATCGTCCAAAAATAGACTGAAGTAAGGCTGCCAAGAGGACTTGAAAGCGGGGCAGAATTGCAGGAAACCGATTTCAGGAGGGAGACTGGAATTGCATTGAAAGCATAGGAAAAGAGGCAGAACGTCCACAATGATGCACTTGGCCAAAAAAGGGCGTATGCGTTTTTTCCTGAATATATTCAGGAAAAAACGCATACACCCTTTTTTGGCCAACCAAGCAAGCTTGCAAAGGAAATCTGCACTACAATGAAGTCTCACTTCCCCTCGGTCAAGAGGGCCATCTGAAAAAAGTGTAAAATCCAGAAAGGCAACAGGCCATTGAGAACTGGGAGCCTTGTTATGCTGATGGGCGGGATGTAAATTGCCAACAGACACTCGGGAGAAGTGTATGGTGTTTCCTGAAACATCTAAAAAACAAAGCAACAGAGCCTAGGGCACTTCCACTTATGGTCCCATAGCTTAGGGAAATTAAAATCAAAAAGACACAGCCACCCCAAACTTTGGAACGGCTCTGTTTACAAGAACCCCGTTTACAGTACAAGTTCAACATCGCAGAAAGTGAAAAATGGATAAAGAACTTGTGGTACTTACGTACAATGCAGTATCACTCAGCAATGAAATCTATGTCATCAGGCCCGTAGCAGCATAATGAGTAGATTCAGGTACGATGATTCTAACTGAAATAAGTCACACAGAAAAAGAAACATCATAAGATATCACTAATACACGGAATGTAAACTTGGCTACACAGGAACTGAATTCCAAAACAGAACAGGTTCTCAAATTTAGAAAACCAACTTATGCTTGCTTAAGGGGAAAGGTGAGTTGGGTTGCTGCATAAAACCAGAGATTGAAATGAGCACAGATAAAGTTCCTTAAGCCAAATATGGAATAGACAAGAGCTACTCCTTGCTCAACGAAATGGACTCAACACCGCATATTAAACGCCTAAGAATGTACCTGACTAGTAAGTATCTTAAAACCTATGGATGGCTATGTCTCCGAAAGAGAATCAAACATGTGTACAGGGGGATAAACGCAGCAGTGATAGGATTGGAGAGGTTCGGTGAGCAAATGAAGACCCTTTGAAGTCATATTGCATGGTACCCATTCCACGGGTTTCAACTACCCAGGTTTTAGGTATTCTTCCTTCAGCTAAAACATGCATGTAGAACCCAGAGTATGATCAACCATGTGATCGGGAGACGTGTTCAAATATGTCTCAGTTTTCCTCCCCTGGTACTCGGGTGCAACATTCCAGACGCTTTACTAACACTCTCCCCACTTGGAGAGTCAGTCCCTTTAACCTCCTGTTTGGCCCAGTTTGCAATTTCTGCGGAAGATGAACAGAAATAGCGAGAACCAATGAGAGACTAGCTGGAGGTGTCTGGACGGGCAAATTTAACTCTCATTTCCCACCAGGAAGAGGAAATAACCAAAGGCTCAGCATGCCGGGCCGGAACCAGATTAGGGCCTGAAGCCATCCTGCGGTGTTGCGGCCAGGTCACAAGAAAGCGAGTTGAAGAAAGGAGCTCAGGGGCACTGTAATTCACAAACCTGCAGAGTTATAAATGACAGCTATCGTCCAAAAATAGACTGAAGTAAGGCTGCCAAGAGGACTTGAAAGCGGGGCAGAATTGCAGGAAACCGATTTCAGGAGGTAGACTGGAATTGCATTGAAAGCATAGGAAAAGAGGCAGAACGTCCACAATGATGCACTTGGCCAAAAAGGGCGTATGCGTTTTTTCCTGAATATATTCAGGAAAAAACGCATACGCCCTTTTTGGCCAACCAAGCAAGCTTGCAAAGGAAATCTGCACTACAATGAAGTCTCACTTCCCCCCGGTCAAAAGGGCCATCTGAAAAAAGTGTAAAATCCAGAAAGGCAGGACAGGCCATGGAGAACTGGGAGCCTTGTTATGCTGATGGGCGGGATGTAAATTGCCAACAACCACTCGGGAGAAGTGTATGGTGTTTCCTGAAACATCTAAAAAACAAAGCAACAGAACCTAGGGCACTTCCACTTATGGTCCTATAGCTTAGGGAAATTAAAATCAAAAAGACACAGCCACCCCAAAGTTTGGAACGGCTCTGTTTACAAGAACCTCGTTTACAGTACAAGTTCAACATCGCAGAAAGTGAAAAATGGATAAAGAAGTTGTGGTATTTACTTACAAAGCAATATCACTCAGCAATGAAATCTGTGTCATCAGGCCCTTAGCAGCACAATGAGTGGATTCAGGTATGATGATTCTAACTGAAATAAGTCACACAGAAAAAGAAACATCATAAGATATCAGTAATACATGGAATGTAAACTTGGCTACACAGGAACTGAATTACAGAACAGAACAGGGTCTCAAATTTAGAAAACCAACTTATGCTTGCTTAAGGGTAAAGGTGAGTTGGAGTGCTGCATAAAACCAGAGATTGAAATGAGCACAGATAAAGTTCCTTAAGCCAAATATGGAATAGACAAGAGCTACTCCTTGCGCAACGAAATGGACTCAACACCCCATATTAAACGCCTAAGAATGTACCTGACTAGTAAGTATCTTAAAACCTATGGATTGCTATGTCTCCGAAAGAGAATCAAGCATGTGTACAGGGGCATAAACGCAGCAGTGATAGGATTGGAGAGGTTCGGTGAGCAAATGAAGACCCTTTGAAGTCATATTGCATGGTACCCATTACACGGGTCTTAACTCTCCAGGTTTAAGGTATTCTTCCTTCAGCTAAAACATGCATGTGGAACCCAAGTATGATCAACCATGTGAACGGGAGACGTGTTCAAATATGTCTCAGTTTTCCTCCCCTGGTACTCGGGTGCAACATTCCAGACGCTTTACTAACACTCTCCCGACTTGGACAGTCAGTGCCTTTAACCTCCTGTTTGGCCCAGTTTGCAATTTCTGTGGAAGATGAACAGAAATAGCGAGAACCAATGAGAGACTAGCTGGAGGTGTCTGGACGGGCAAATTTAACTCTCATTTCCCACCAGGAAGAGGAAACAACCAAAGGCTCAGCGTGCCGTCCCGGAACCAGATTAGGGCCTGAAGCCATCTTGCGGTGTTGCGGCCAGGTCACAAGAAAGCGAGTTGAAGAAAGGAGCTCAGGGGCACTGTAATTCACAAACCTGCAGAGTTATAAATGACAGCTATCGTCCAAAAATAGACTGAAGTAAGGCTGCCAAGAGGACTTGAAAGCGGGGCAGAATTGCAGGAAACCGATTTCAGGAGGTAGACTGGAATTGCATTGAAAGCATAGGAAAAGAGGCAGAACGTCCACAATGATGCACTTGGCCAAAAAGGGCGTATGCGTTTTTTCCTGAATATATTCAGGAAAAAACGCATACGCCCTTTTTGGCCAACCAAGCAAGCTTGCAAAGGAAATCTGCACTACAATGAAGTCTCACTTCCCCCCGGTCAAAAGGGCCATCTGAAAAAAGTGTAAAATCCAGAAAGGCAGGACAGGCCATGGAGAACTGGGAGCCTTGTTATGCTGATGGGCGGGATGTAAATTGCCAACAGACACTCGGGAGAAGTGTATGGTGTTTCCTGAAACATCTAAAAAACAAAGCAACAGAGCCTAGGGCACTGCCACTTATGGTCCTATAGCTTAGGGAAATTAAAATCAAAAAGACACAGCCACCCCAAAGTTTGGAACGGCTCTGTTTACAAGAACCTCGTTTACAGTACAAGTTCAACATCGCAGAAAGTGAAAAATGGATAAAGAAGTTGTGGTATTTACGTACAATGCAATATCACTCAGCAATGAAATCTGTGTCATCAGGCCCTTAGCAGCACAATGAGTGGATTCAGGTATGATGATTCTAACTGAAATAAGTCACACAGAAAAAGAAACATCATAAGATATCAGTAATACACGGAATGTAAACTTGGCTACACAGGAACTGAATTACAGAACAGAACAGGGTCTCAAATTTAGAAAACCAACTTATGCTTGCTTAAGGGGAAAGGTGAGTTGGGGTGCTGCATAAAACCAGAGATTGAAATGAGTACAGATAAAGTTCCTTAAGCCAAATATGGAATAGAGAAGAGTTACTCCTTGGTCAACGAAATGGACTCAACACCGCATATTAAACGCCTAAGAATGTACCTGACTAGTAAGTATCTTAAAACCTATAGATTGCTATGTCTCCGAAAGAGAATCAAGCATGTGTACAGGGGCATAAACGCAGCAGTGATAGGATTGGAGAGGTTCGGTGAACAAATGAAGACCCTTTGAAGTCATATTGCATGGTACCCATTCCATGGGTTTCAACTACCCAGGTTTAAGGTATTCTTCCTTCAGCTAAAACATGCATGTGGAACCTAGAGTATGATCAACCATGTGATCGGGAGACGTGTTCAAATATGTCTCAGTTTTCCTCCCCTGGTACTCGGGTGCAACATTCCAGACGCTTTACTAACACTCTCGCCACTTGGAGAGTCAGTCCCTTTAACCTCCTGTTTGGCCCAGTTTGCAATTTCTGCGGAAGATGAACAGGAATAGCGAGAACCAATGAGAGACTAGCTGGAGGTGTCTGGACGGGCAAATTTAACTCTCATTTCCCACCAGGAAGAGGAATTAACCAAAGGCTCAGCGTGCCGTACCGGAACCAGATTAGGGCCTGAAGCCATCCTGCGGTGTTGCGGCCAGCTCAAAAGAAAGCGAGTTGAAGAAAGGAGCTCAGGGGCACTGAAATTCACAAACCTGCAGAGTTATAAATGACAGCTATCGTCCAAAAATAGACTGAAGTAAGGCTGCCAAGAGGACTTGAAAGCGGGGCAGAATTGCAGGAAACCGATTTCAGGATGTAGACTGGAATTGCATTGAAAGCATAGGAAAAGAGGCAGAACGTCCACAATGATGCACTTGGCCAAAAAGGGCGTATGCGTTTTTTCCTGAATATATTCAGGAAAAAACGCATACGCACTTTTTGGCCAACCAAGCAAGCTTGCAAAGGAAATCTGCACTGCAATGAAGTCTCACTTCCCCCCGGTCAAAAGGGCCATCTGAAAAAAGTGTAAAATCCAGAAAGGCAGGACAGGCCATGGAGAACTGGGAGCCTTGTTACGCTGATGGGCGGGATGTAAATTGCCAACAACCACTCGGGAGAAGTGTATGGTGTTTCCTGAAACATCTAAAAAACAAAGCAACAGAACCTAGGGCACTTCCACTTATGGTCCTATAGCTTAGGGAAATTAAAATCAAAAAGACACAGCCACCCCAAAGTTTGGAACGGCTCTGTTTACAAGAACCTCGTTTACAGTACAAGTTCAACATCGCAGAAAGTGAAAAATGGATAAAGAAGTTGAGATACTTACGTACAATGCAGTATCACGCAGCAATGAAATCTATGTCATCAGGCCCGTAGCAGCATAATGAGTAGATTCAGGTACGATGATTCTAACTGAAATAAGTCACACAGAAAAAGAAACATCATAAGATATCAGTAATACACGGAATGTAAACTTGGCTACACAGGAACTGCATTCCAAAACAGAACAGGGTCTCAAATTTAGAAAACCAACTTAGGCTTGCTTAAGAGGAATGGTGAGGTGGGTTGCTGCATAAAACCAGAGATTGAAATGAGCACAGATAAAGTTCCTTAAGCCAAATATGGAATAGACAAGAGCTACTCCTTGCTCAACGAAATGGACTCAACACCGCATATTAAACGCCTAAGAATGTACCTGACTAGTAAGTATCTTAAAACCTATGGATTGCTATGTCTCCGAAAGAGAATCAAGCATGTGTACAGGGGCATAAACGCAGCAGTGATAGGATTGGAGAGGTTCGGTGAGCAAATGAAGACCCTTTGAAGTCATATTGCATGGTACCCATTCCACGGGTTTCAACTACCCAGGTTTTAGGTATTCTTCCTTCACCTAAAACATGCATGTGGAACCCAGAGTATGATCAACCATGTGATCGGGAGACGTGTTCAAATATGTCTCAGTTTTCCTCCCCTGGTACTCGGGTGCAACATTCCAGACGCTTTACTAACACTCTCCCCACTTGGAGAGTCAGCGCCTTTAACCTCCTGTTTGGCCCAGTTTACAATTTCTGCGGAAGATGAACAGGAATAGCGAGAACCAATGAGAGGCTAGCTGGAGGTGTCTGGACGGGCAAATTTAACTCTCATTTCCCAACAGGAAGAGGAAATAACCAAAGGCTCAGCGTGCCGTACCGGAGCCAGATTAGGGCCTGAAGCCATCCTGTGGTGTTGCGGCCAGCTCACAAGAAAGCGAGTTGAAGAAAGGAGCTCAGGGGCACTGAAATTCACAAACCTGCAGAGCTATAAATGACAGCTATCGTCCAAAAATAGACTGAAGTAAGGCTGCCAAGAGGACTTGAAAGCGGGGCAGAATTGCAGGAAACCGATTTCAGGAGGTAGACTGGAAGTGCATTGAAAGCATAGGAAAAGTGGCAGAACGTCCACAATGATGCACTTGGCCAAAAAGTGCGTATGCGTTTTTTCCTGAATATATTCAGGAAAAAACGCATACGCACTTTTTGGCCAACCAAGCAAGCTTGCAAAGGAAATCTGCACTGCAATGAAGTCTCACTTCCCCCCGGTCAAAAGGGCCATCTGAAAAAAGTGTAAAATCCAGAAAGGCAGGACAGGCCATGGAGAACTGGGAGCCTTGTTATGCTGATGGGCGGGATGTAAATTGCCAACAACCACTCCGGAGAAGTGTATGGTGTTTCCTGAAACATCTAAAAAACAAAGAAACAGAACCTAGGGCACTTCCACTTATGGTCCTATAGCTTAGGGAAATTAAAATCAAAAAGACACAGCCACCCCAAAGTTTGGAACGGCTCTGTTTACAAGAACCTCGTTTACAGTACAAGTTCAACATCGCAGAAAGTGAAAAATGGATAAAGAAGTTGTGGTATTTACTTACAAACCAATATCACTCAGCAATGAAATCTGTGTCATCAGGCCCTTAGCAGCACAATGAATGGATTCAGGTATGATGATTCTAACTGAAACAAGTCACACAGAAAAAGAAACATCATAAGATATCAGTAATACACGGAATGTAAACTTGGCTACACAGGAACTGAATTACAGAACAGAACAGGGTCTCAAATTTAGAAAACAAACTTATGCTTGCTTAAGGGTAAAGGTGAGTTGGGGTGCTGCATAAAACCAGAGATTGAAATGAGCACAGATAAAGTTCCTTAAGTCAAATATGGAATAGACAAGAGGTACTCCTTGCTCAACGAAATGGACTCAACACCGCATATTAAACGCCTAAGAATGTACCTGACTAGTAAGTATCTTAAAACCTATAGATTGCTATGTCTCCGAAACAGAATCAAGCATGTGTACAGGGGCATAAACGCAGCAGTGATAGGATTGGAGAGGTTCGGTGAGCAAATGAAGACCCTTTGAAGTCATATTACATGGTACCCATTACACGGGTCTTAACTCTCCAGGTTTAAGGTATTCTTCCTTCAGCTAAAACATGCATGTGGAACCCAAGTATGATCAACCATGTGAACGGGAGACGTGTTCAAATATGTCTCAGTTTTCCTCCCCTGGTACTCGGGTGCAACATTCCAGACGCTTTACTAACACTCTCCCCACTTGGAGAGTCAACGCCTTTAACCTCCTGTTTGGCCCAGTTTGCAATTTCTGTGGAAGATGAACAGAAATAGCGAGAACCAATGAGAGACTAGCTGGAGGTGTCTGGACGGGCAAATTTAACTCTCATTTCCCACCAGGAAGAGGAAATAACCAAAGGCTCAGCGTGCCGTCCCGGAACCAGATTAGGGCCTGAAGCCATCTTGCGGTGTTGCGGCCAGGTCACAAGAAAGCGAGTTGAAGAAAGGAGCTCAGGGGCTCTGTAATTCACAAACCTGCAGAGTTATAAATGACAGCTATCGTCCAAAAATAGACTGAAGTAAGGCTGCCAAGAGGACTTGAAAGCGGGGCAGAATTGCAGGAAACCGATTTCAGGAGGTAGACTGGAATTGCATTGAAAGCATAGGAAAAGAGGCAGAACGTCCACAATGATGCACTTGGCCAAAAAGGGCGTATGCGTTTTTTCCTGAATATATTCAGGAAAAAACGCATACGCCCTTTTTGGCCAACCAAGCAAGCTTGCAAAGGAAATCTGCACTACAATGAAGTCTCACTTCCCCCCGGTCAAAAGGGCCATCTGAAAAAAGTGTAAAATCCAGAAAGGCAGGACAGGCCATGGAGAACTGGGAGCCTTGTTATGCTGATGGGCGGGATGTAAATTGCCAACAGACACTCGGGAGAAGTGTATGGTGTTTCCTGAAACATCTAAAAAACAAAGCAACAGAGCCTAGGGCACTGCCACTTATGGTCCTATAGCTAAGGGAAATTAAAATCAAAAAGACACAGCCACCCCAAAGTTTGGGACGCCTCTGTTTACAAGAACCTCGTTTACAGTACAAGTTCAACATCGCAGAAAGTGAAAAATGGATAAAGAAGTTGTGGTATTTACGTACAATGCAATATCACTCAGCAATGAAATCTGTGTCATCAGGCCCTTAGCAGCACAATGAGTGGATTCAGGTATGATGATTCTAACTGAAATAAGTCACACAGAAAAAGAAACATCATAAGATATCAGTAATACACGGAATGTAAACTTGGCTACACAGGAACTGAATTACAGAACAGAACAGGGTCTCAAATTTAGAAAACCAACTTATGCTTGCTTAAGGGGAAAGGTGAGTTGGGGTGCTGCATAAAACCAGAGATTGAAATGAGCACAGATAAAGTTCCTTAAGCCAAATATGGAATAGACTAGAGCTACTCCTTGCTCAACGAAATGGACTCAACACCGCATATTAAACGCCTAAGAATGTACCTGACTAGTAAGTATCTTAAAACCTATAGATTGCTATGTCTCCGAAAGAGAATCAAGCATGTGTACAGGGGCATAAACGCAGCAGTGATAGGATTGGAGTGGTTCGGTGAACAAATGAAGACCCTTTGAAGTCATATTGCATGGTACCCATTCCATGGGTTTCAACTACCCAGGTTTAAGGTATTCTTCCTTCAGCTAAAACATGCATGTGGAACCTAGAGTATGATCAACCATGTGATCGGGAGACGTGTTCAAATATGTCTCAGTTTTCCTCCCCTGGTACTCGGGTGCAACATTCCAGACGCTTTACTAACACTCTCGCCACTTGGAGAGTCAGTCCCTTTAACCTCCTGTTTGGCCCAGTTTGCAATTTCTGCGGAAGATGAACAGGAATAGCGAGAACCAATGAGAGACTAGCTGGAGGTGTCTGGACGGGCAAATTTAACTCTCATTTCCCACCAGGAAGAGGAATTAACCAAAGGCTCAGCGTGCCGTACCGGAACCAGATTAGGGCCTGAAGCCATCCTGCGGTGTTGCGGCCAGCTCAAAAGAAAGCGAGTTGAAGAAAGGAGCTCAGGGGCACTGTAATTCACAAACCTGCAGAGTTATAAATGACAGCTATCGTCCAAAAATAGACTGAAGTAAGGCTGCCAAGAGGACTTGAAAGCGGGGCAGAATTGCAGGAAACCGATTTCAGGAGGTAGACTGGAATTGCATTGAAAGCATAGGAAAAGAGGCAGAACGTCCACAATGATGCACTTGGCCAAAAAGGGCGTATGCGTTTTTTCCTGAATATATTCAGGAAAAAACGCATACGCCCTTTTTGGCCAACCAAGCAAGCTTGCAAAGGAAATCTGCACTACAATGAAGTCTCACTTCCCCCCGGTCAAAAGGGCCATCTGAAAAAAGTGTAAAATCCAGAAAGGCAGGACAGGCCATGGAGAACTGGGAGCCTTGTTATGCTGATGGGCGGGATGTAAATTGCCAACAACCACTCGGGAGATGTGTATGGTGTTTCCTGAAACATCTAAAAAACAAAGCAACAGAGCCTAGGGCACTTCCACTTATGGTCCTATAGCTTAGGGAAATTAAAATCAAAAAGACACAGCCACCCCAAAGTTTGGAACGGCTCTGTTTACAAGAACCTCGTTTACAGTACAAGTTCAACATCGCAGAAAGTGAAAAATGGATAAAGAACTTGTGGTACTTACGTACAATGCAGTATCACTCAGCAATGAAATCTATGTCATCAGTCCCGTAGCAGCATAATGAGTGGATTAAGGTATGATGATTCTAACTGAAATAAGTCACACAGAAAAAGAAACATCATAAGGTATCACTAATACACGGAATATAAACTTGGCTACACAAGAACTGCATTCCAAAACAGAACAGGGTCTCAAATTTAGAAAACCAACTTATGCTTGCTTAAGGTGAAAGGTGAGTTGGGGTGCTGCATAAAACCAGAGATTGAAATGAGCACAGATAAAGTTCCTTAAGCCAAATATGGAATAGACAAGAGCTACTCCTTGCTCAACGAAATGGACACAAAACCCCATATTAAAAGCCTAAGAATGCACCTGACTAGTAAGTATCTTAAAACCTATGGATTGTTATGTCTCCGAAAGAGAATCAAGCATGTGTACAGGGGCATAAACGCAGCAGTGATAGGATTGGAGAGGTTCGTGAGCAAATGAAGACCCTTTGAAGTCATATTGCATGGTACCAATTCCACGGGTTTCAACTACACAGGTTTAAGGTATTCTTCCTTCATCTAAAACATGCATGTGGAACCTAGAGTATGATCAACCATGTGATCGGGAGACGTGTTCAAATATGTCTCAGTTTTCCTCCCCTGGTACTCGGGTGCAACATTCCAGACGCTTTACTAACACTCTCCCCACTTGGAGAGTCAGTCCCTTTAACTTCCTGTTTGGCCCAGTTTGCAATTTATGTGGAAGATGAACAGGAATAGCGAGAACCAATGAAAGACTAGCTGGAGGTGTCTGGATGGGCAAATATAACTCTCATTTCCCACCAGGAAGAGGAATTAACCAAAGGCTCAGCGTGCCGTGCCAGAAACAGATTAGGGCCTGAAGACATCCTGCGGTGTTGCGGCCAGCTCAAAAGAAAGCGAGTTGAAGAAAGGAGCTCAGGGGCACTGTAATTCACAAACCTGCAGAGTTATAAATGACAGCTATCGTCCAAAAATATACTGAAGTAAGGCTGCCAAGAGGACTTGAAAGCGGGGCAGAATTGCAGGAAACCGATTTCAGGAGGTAGACTGGAATTGCATTGAAAGCATAGGAAAAGAGGCAGAACGTCCACAATGATGCACTTGGCCAAAAAGGGCGTATGCGTTTTTTCCTGAATATATTCAGGAGAAAACGCATACGCCCTTTTTGGCCAACCAAGCAAGCTTGCAAAGGAAATCTGCACTACAATGAAGTCTCACTTCCCCCCGGTCAAAAGGGCCATCTGAAAAAAGTGTAAAATCCAGAAAGGAAGGACAGGCCATGGAGAACTGGGAGCCTTGTTATGCTGATGGGCGGGATGTAAATTGCCAACAACCACTCGGGAGAAGTGTATGGTGTTTCCTGAAACATCTAAAAAACAAAGCAACAGAGCCTAGGGCACTTCCACTTATGGTCCTATAGCTTAGGGAAATTAAAATCAAAAAGACACAGCCACCCCAAAGTTTGGAACGGCTCTGTTTACAAGAACCTCGTTTACAGTACAAGTTCAACATCGCAGAAAGTGAAAAATGGATAAAGAAGTTGTGGTACTTACGTACAATGCAGTATCACTCAGCAATGAAATCCATGTCATCAGGCCCGTAGCAGCATAATGAGTGGATTAAGGTACGATAATTCTAACTGAAATAAGTCACACAGAAAAAGAAACATCATAAGGTATCACTAATACACGGAATGTAAACTTGGCTACACAAGAACTGCATTCCAAAACAGAACAGGGTCTCAAATTTAGAAAACCAACTTATGCTTGCTTAAGGGGAAAGGTGAGTTGGGGTGCTGCATAAAACCAGAGATTGAAATGAGCACAGATAAAGTTCCTTAAGCCAAATATGGAATAGACAAGAGCTACTCCTTGCTCAACGAAATGGACTCAAAACCCCATATTAAACGCCTAAGAATGTACCTGACTAGTAAGTATCTTAAAACCTATGGATTGCTATGTCTCCAAAAGAGAATCAAGCGTGTGTACAGGGGCATAAACGCAGCAGTGATAGGATTGGAGAGGTTCGGTGAGCAAATGAAGACCCTTTGAAGTCATATTGCATGGTACCCATTACACGGGTCTCAACTCTCCAGGTTTAAGGTATTCTTCCTTCAGCTAAAACATGCATGTGGAACCCAGAGTATGATCAACCATGTGAACGGGAGACGTGTTCAAATATGTCTCAGTTTTCCTCCCCTGGTACTCGGGTGCAACATTCCAGACGCTTTACTAACACTCTCCCGACTTGGAGAGTCAGTCCCTTTAACCTCCTGTTTGGCCCAGTTTGCAATTTCTGCGGAAGATGAACAGGAATAGCGAGAACCAATGAGAGGCTAGCTGGAGGTGTCTGGACGGGCAAATTCAACTCTCATTTCCCACCAGGAAGAGGAATTAACCAAAGGCTCAGCATGCCGGGCCGGAACCAGATTAGGGCCTGAAGCCATCCTGCGGTGTTGCGGCCAGGTCACAAGAAAGCGAGTTGAAGAAAGGAGCTCAGGGGCACTGTAATTCACAAACCTGCAGAGTTATAAATGACAGCTATCGTCCAAAAATAGACTGAAGTAAGGCTGCCAAGAGGACTTGAAAGCGGGGCAGAATTGCAGGAAACCGATTTCAGGAGGTAGACTGGAATTGCATTGAAAGCATAGGAAAAGAGGCAGAACGTCCACAATGATGCACTTGGCCAAAAAGGGCGTATGCGTTTTTTCCTGAATATATTCAGGAAAAAACGCATACGCCCTTTTTCGCCAAACAAGCAAGCTTGCAAAGGAAATCTGCACTACAATGAAGTCTCACTTCCCCCCGGTCAAAAGGGCCATCTGAAAAAAGGGTAAAATCCAGAAAGGCAGGACAGGCCATGGAGAACTGGGAGCCTTGTTATGCTGATGGGCGGGATGTAAATTGCCAAGAACCACTTGGGAGAAGTGTATGGTGTTTCCTGAAACAACTAAAAAACAAAGCAACAGAACCTAGGGCACTTCCACTTATGGTCCTATAGCTTAAGGAAATTAAAATGAAAAAGACACAGCCACCCCAAAGTTTGGAACGGCTCTGTTTACAAGAACCTCGTTTACAGTACAAGTTCAACATCGCAGAAAGTGAAAAATGGATAAAGAAGTTGTGGTATTTACTTACAAAGCAATATCACTCAGCAATGAAATCTGTGTCATCAGGCCCTTAGCAGCACAATGAGTGGATTCAGGTATGATGATTCTAACTGAAATAAGTCACACAGAAAAAGAAACATCATAAGATATCACTAATACACGGAATGTAAACTTGGCTACACAGGAACTGCATTCCAAAACAGAACAGGGTCTCAAATTTAGAAAACCAACTTATGCTTGCTTAAGGGGAAAGGTGAGTTGGGGTGCTGCATAAAACCAGAGATTGAAATGAGCACAGATAAAGTTCCTTAAGCCAAATATGGAATAGACAAGAGCTAGTCCTTGCTCAACGAAATGGACTCAAAACCCCATATTAAACGCCTAAGAATGTACCTGACAAGTAAGTATCTTAAAACCTATGGATTGCTATGTCTCCAAAAGAGAATCAAGCGTGTGTACAGGGGCATAAACGCAGCAGTGATAGGATTGGAGAGGTTCGGTGAGCAAATGAAGACCCTTTGAAGTCATATTGCATGGTACCCATTACACGGGTCTCAACTCTCCAGGTTTAAGGTATTCTTCCTTCAGCTAAAACATGCATGTGGAACCCAGAGTATGATCAACCATGTGAACGGGAGACGTGTTCAAATATGTCTCAGTTTTCCTCCCCTGGTACTCGGGTGCAACATTCCAGATGCTTTACTAACACTCTCCCGACTTGGAGAGTCAGTCCCTTTAACCTCCTGTTTGGCCCAGTTTGCAATTTCTGCGGAAGATGAACAGGAATAGCGAGAACCAATGAGAGGCTAGCTGGAGGTGTCTGGACGGGCAAATTCAACTCTCATTTCCCACCAGGAAGAGGAATTAACCAAAGGCTCAGCATGCCGGGCCGGAACCAGATTAGGGCCTGAAGCCATCCTGCGGTGTTGCGGCCAGGTCACAAGAAAGCGAGTTGAAGAAAGGAGCTCAGGGGCACTGTAATTCACAAACCTGCAGAGTTATAAATGACAGCTATCGTCCAAAAATAGACTGAAGTAAGGCTGCCAAGAGGACTTGAAAGCGGGGCAGAATTGCAGGAAACCGATTTCAGGAGGTAGACTGGAATTGCATTGAAAGCATAGGAAAAGAGGCAGAACGTCCACAATGATGCACTTGGCCAAAAAGGGCGTATGCGTTTTTTCCTGAATATATTCAGGAAAAAACGCATACGCCCTTTTTGGCCAACCAAGCAAGCTTGCAAAGGAAATCTGCACTACAATGAAGTCTCACTTCCCCCCGGTCAAAAGGGCCATCTGAAAAAAGGGTAAAATCCAGAAAGGCAGGACAGGCCATGGAGAACTGGGAGCCTTGTTATGCTGATGGGCGGGATGTAAATTGCCAACAACCACTCGGGAGAAGTGTATGGTGTTTCCTGAAACATCTAAAATACAAAGCAACAGAACCTAGGGCACTTCCACTTATGGTCCTATAGCTTAGGGAAATTAAAATCAAAAAGACACAGCCACCCCAAAGTTTGGAACGGCTCTGTTTACAGGAACCTCGTTTACAGTACAAGTTCAACATCGCAGAAAGTGAAAAATGGATAAAGAAGTTGTGGTATTTACTTACAAAGCAATATCACTCAGCAATGAAATCTGTGTCATCAGGCCCTTAGCAGCACAATGAGTGGATTCAGGTATGATGATTCTAACTGAAATAAGTCACACAGAAAAAGAAACATCATAAGATATCAGTAATACACGGAATGTAAACTTGGCTACACAGGAACTGAATTACAGAACAGAACAGGGTCTCAAATTTAGAAAACCAACTTATGCTTGCTTAAGGGGAAAGGTGAGTTGGGGTGCTGCATAAAACCAGAGATTGAAATGAGCACAGATAAAGTTCCTTAAGCCAAATATGGAATAGACAAGAGCTACTCCTTGCTCAACGAAATGGACTCAACACCGCATATTAAACGCCTAAGAATGTACCTGACTAGTAAGTATCTTAAAACCTATGGATTGCTATGTCTCCAAAAGAGAATCAAGCATGTGTACAGGGGCATAAACGCAGCAGTGATAGGATTGGAGAGGTTCGGTGAGCAAATGAAGACCCTTTGAAGTCATATTGCATGGTACCCATTCCACGGGTTTCAACTACCCAGGTTTAAGGTATTCTTCCTTCAGCTAAAACATGCATGTGGAACCTAGAGTATGATCAACCATGTGATCGGGAGACGTGTTCAAATATGTCTCAGTTTTCGGACCCTGGTACTCGGGTGCAACATTCCAGACGCTTTACTAACACTCTCCCCACTTGGAGAGTCAGTCCCTTTAACCTCCTGTTTGGCCCAGTTTGCAATTTCTGTGGAAGATGAAAAGGAATAGCGAGAACCAATGAGAGACTAGCTGGAGGTGTCTGGATGGGCAAATTTAACTCTCATTTCCCACCAGGAAGAGGAATTAACCAAAGGCTCAGCGTGCCATGCCAGAACAAGATTAGGGCCTGAAGACATCCTGCGGTGTTGCGGCCAGGTCACAAGAAAGCGAGTTGAAGAAAGGAGCTCAGGGGCACTGTAATTCACAAACCTGCAGAGTTATAAATGACAGCTATCGTCCATAAATATACTGAAGTAAGGCTGCCAAGAGGACTTGAAAGCGGGGCAGAATTGCAGGAAACCGATTTCAGGAGGTAGACTGGAATTGCATTGAAAGCATAGGAAAAGAGGCAGAACGTCCACAATGATGCACTTGGCCAAAAAGGGCGTATGCGTTTTTTCCTGAATATATTCAGGAAAAAACGCATACGCCCTTTTTGGCCAACCAAGCAAGCTTGCAAAGGAAATCTGCACTACAATGAAGTCTCACTTCCCCCCGGTCAAAAGGGCCATCTGAAAAAAGTGTAAAATCCAGAAAGGCAGGACAGGCCATGGAGAACTGGGAGCCTTGTTATGCTGATGGGCGGGATGTAAATTGCCAACAACCACTCGGGAGATGTGTATGGTGTTTCCTGAAACATCTAAAAAACAAAGCAACAGAGCCTAGGGCACTTCCACTTATGGTCCTATAGCTTAGGGAAATTAAAATCAAAAAGACACAGCCACCCCAAAGTTTGGAACGGCTCTGTTTACAAGAACCTCGTTTACAGTACAAGTTCAACATTGCAGAAAGTGAAAAATGGATAAAGAACTTGTGGTACTTACGTACAATGCAGTATCACTCAGCAATGAAATCTATGTCATCAGTCCCGTAGCAGCATAATGAGTGGATTAAGGTATGATGATTCTAACTGAAATAAGTCACACAGAAAAAGAAACATCATAAGGTATCACTAATACACGGAATATAAACTTGGCTACACAAGAACTGCATTCCAAAACAGAACAGGGTCTCAAATTTAGAAAACCAACTTATGCTTGCTTAAGGTGAAAGGTGAGTTGGGGTGCTGCATAAAACCAGAGATTGAAATGAGCACAGATAAAGTTCCTTAAGCCAAATATGGAATAGACAAGAGCTACTCCTTGCTCAACGAAATGGACAAAAAACCCCATATTAAAAGCCTAAGAATGCACCTGACTAGTAAGTATCTTAAAACCTATGGATTGCTATGTCTCCGAAAGAGAATCAAGCATGTGTACAGGGGCATAAACGCAGCAGTGATAGGATTGGAGAGGTTCGTGAGCAAATGAAGACCCTTTGAAGTCATATTGCATGGTACCAATTCCACGGGTTTCAACTACACAGGTTTAAGGTATTCTTCCTTCATCTAAAACATGCATGTGGAACCTAGAGTATGATCAACCATGTGATCGGGAGACGTGTTCAAATATGTCTCAGTTTTCCTCCCCTGGTACTCGGGTGCAACATTCCAGACGCTTTACTAACACTCTCCCCACTTGGAGAGTCAGTCCCTTTAACTTCCTGTTTGGCCCAGTTTGCAATTTATGTGGAAGATGAACAGGAATAGCGAGAACCAATGAAAGACTAGCTGGAGGTGTCTGGATGGGCAAATATAACTCTCATTTCCCACCAGGAAGAGGAATTAACCAAAGGCTCAGCGTGCCGTGCCAGAAACAGATTAGGGCCTGAAGACATCCTGCGGTGTTGCGGCCAGCTCAAAAGAAAGCGAGTTGAAGAAAGGAGCTCAGGGGCACTGTAATTCACAAACCTGCAGAGTTATAAATGACAGCTATCGTCCAAAAATATACTGAAGTAAGGCTGCCAAGAGGACTTGAAAGCGGGGCAGAATTGCAGGAAACCGATTTCAGGAGGTAGACTGGAATTGCATTGAAAGCATAGGAAAAGAGGCAGAACGTCCACAATGATGCACTTGGCCAAAAAGGGCGTATGCGTTTTTTCCTGAATATATTCAGGAGAAAACGCATACGCCCTTTTTGGCCAACCAAGCAAGCTTGCAAAGGAAATCTGCACTACAATGAAGTCTCACTTCCCCCCCGGTCAAAAGGGCCATCTGAAAAAAGTGTAAAATCCAGAAAGGAAGGACAGGCCATGGAGAACTGGGAGCCTTGTTATGCTGATGGGCGGGATGTAAATTGCCAACAACCACTCGGGAGAAGTGTATGGTGTTTCCTGAAACATCTAAAAAACAAAGCAACAGAGCCTAGGGCACTTCCACTTATGGTCCTATAGCTTAGGGAAATTAAAATCAAAAAGACACAGCCACCCCAAAGTTTGGAACGGCTCTGTTTACAAGAACCTCGTTTACAGTACAAGTTCAACATCGCAGAAAGTGAAAAATGGATAAAGAAGTTGTGGTACTTACGTACAATGCAGTATCACTCAGCAATGAAATCCATGTCATCAGGCCCGTAGCAGCATAATGAGTGGATTAAGGTACGATAATTCTAACTGAAATAAGTCACACAGAAAAAGAAACATCATAAGATATCACTAATACACGGAATGTAAACTTGGCTACACAAGAACTGCATTCCAAAACAGAACAGGGTCTCAAATTTAGAAAACCAACTTATGCTTGCTTAAGGGGAAAGGTGAGTTGGGGTGCTGCATAAAACCAGAGATTGAAATGAGCACAGATAAAGTTCCTTAAGCCAAATATGGAATAGACAAGAGCTACTCCTTGCTCAACGAAATGGACTCAAAACCCCATATTAAACGCCTAAGAATGTACCTGACTAGTAAGTATCTTAAAACCTATGGATTGCTATGTCTCCAAAAGAGAATCAAGCGTGTGTACAGGGGCATAAACGCAGCAGTGATAGGATTGGAGAGGTTCGGTGAGCAAATGAAGACCCTTTGAAGTCATATTGCATGGTACCCATTACACGGGTCTCAACTCTCCAGGTTTAAGGTATTCTTCCTTCAGCTAAAACATGCATGTGGAACCCAGAGTATGATCAACCATGTGAACGGGAGACGTGTTCAAATATGTCTCAGTTTTCCTCCCCTGGTACTCGGGTGCAACATTCCAGACGTTTACTAACACTCTCCCCACTTGGAGAGTCATCGCCTTTAACCTTCTGTTTGGCACAGTTTCCAATTTCTGCGGAAGATGAACAGGAATAGCGAGAACCAATGAGAGGCTAGCTGGAGATGTCTGGACGGGCAAATTTAACTCTCATTTCCCACCAGGAAGAGGAAATAACCAAAGGCTCAGCGTGCCGTACCGGAACCAGATTAGGGCCTGAAGCCATCCTGCGGTGCTGCGGCCAGCTCAAAAGAAAGCGAGTTGAAGAAAGGAGCTCAGGGGCACTGTAATTCACAAACCTGCAGAGTTATAAATGACAGCTATCGTCCAAAAATATACTGAAGTAAGGCTGCCAAGAGGACTTGAAAGCGGGGCAGAATTGCAGGAAACCGATTTCAGGAGGTAGACTGGAATTGCATTGAAAGCATAGGAAAAGAGGCAGAACGTCCACAATGATGCACTTGGCCAAAAAGGGCGTATGCGTGTTTTCCTGAATATATTCAGGAAAAAACGCATACGCCCTTTTTGGCCAACCAAGCAAGCTTGCAAAGGAAATCTGCACTACAATGAAGTCTCACTTCCCCCCGGTCAAAAGGGCCATCTGAAAAAAGTGTAAAATCCAGAAAGGCAGGACAGGCCATGGAGAACTGGGAGCCTTGTTATGCTGATGGGCGGGATGTAAATTGCCAACAACCACTTGGGAGAAGTGTATGGTGTTTCCTGAAACATCTAAAAAACAAAGCAACAGAGCCTAGGGCACTTCCACTTATGGTCCTATAGCTTAGGGAAATTAAAATCAAAAAGACACAGCCACCCCAAAGTTTGGAACGGCTCTGTTTACAAGAACCTCGTTTACAGTACAAGTTCAACATCGCAGAAAGTGAAAAATGGATAAAGAAGTTGTGGTACTTACGTACAATGCAGTATCACTCAGCAATGAAATCTATGTCATCAGGCCCGTAGCAGCATAATGAGTGGATTCAGGTACGATGATTCTAACTGAAATAAGTCACACAGAAAAAGAAACATCATAAGATATCACTAATACACGGAATGTAAACTTGGCTACACAGGAACTGCATTCCAAAACAGAACAGGGTCTCAAATTTAGAAAACCAACTTATGCTTGCTTAAGGTGTAAGGTGAGTTGGGGTGCTGCATAAAACCAGAGATTGAAATGAGCACAGATAAAGTTCCTTAAGCCAAATATGGAATAGACAAGAGCTACTCCTTGCTCAACGAAATGGACACAAAACCCCATATTAAACGCCTAAGAATGCACCTGACTAGTAAGTATCTTAAAACCTATGGATTGCTATGTCTCCGAAAGAGAATCAAGCATGTGTACAGGGGCATAAACGCAGCAGTGATAGGATTGGAGAGGTTCGTGAGCAAATGGAGACCCTTTGAAGTCATATTGCATGGTACCCATTCCACGGGTTTCAAATACCCAGGTTTAAGGTATTCTTCCTTCAGCTAAAACATGCATGTGGAACCTAGAGTATGATCAACCATGTGATCGGGAGACGTGTTCAAATATGTCTCAGTTTTCGTACCCTGGTACTCGGGTGCAACATTCCAGACGCTTTACTAACACTCTCCCCACTTGGAGAGTCAGTCCCTTTAACTTCCTGTTTGGCCCAGTTTGCAATTTATGTGGAAGATGAACAGGAATAGCGAGAACCAATGAAAGACTAGCTGGAGCTGTCTGGATGGGCAAATATAACTCTCATTTCCCACCAGGAAGAGGAATTAACCAAAGGCTCAGCGTGCCGTGCCAGAACCAGATTAGGGCCTGAAGACATCCTGCGGTGTTGCGGCCAGGTCACAAGAAAGCGAGTTGAAGAAAGGAGCTCAGGGGCACTGTAATTCACAAACCTGCAGAGTTATAAATGACAGCTATCGTCCAAAAATAGACTGAAGTAAGGCTGCCAAGAGGACTTGAAAGCGGGGCAGAATTGCAGGAAACCGATTTCAGGAGGTAGACTGGAATTGCATTGAAAGCATAGGAAAAGAGGCAGAACGTCCACAATGATGCACTTGGCCAAAAAGGGCGTATGCGTTTTTTCCTGAATATATTCAGGAAAAAACGCATACGCCCTTTTCGGCCAACCAAGCAAGCTTGCAAAGGAAATCTGCACTACAATGAAGTCTCACTTCCCCCCGGTCAAAAGGGCCATCTGAAAAAAGTGTAAAATCCAGAAAGGCAGGACAGGCCATGGAGAACTGGGAGCCTTGTTATGCTGATGGGCGGGATGTAAATTGCCAACAACCACTCGGGAGAAGTGTATGGTGTTTCCTGAAACATCTAAAAAACAAAGCAACAGAGCCTAGGGCACTTCCACTTATGGTCCTATAGCTTAGGGAAATTAAAATGAAAAAGACACAGCCACCCCAAAGTTTGGAACGGCTCTGTTTACAAGAACCTCGTTTACAGTACAAGTTCAACATCGCAGAAAGTGAAAAATGGATAAAGAACTTGTGGTACTTACGTACAATGCAGTATCACTCAGCAATGAAATCTATGTCATCAGGCCCGTAGCAGCATAATGAGTGGATTAAGGTACGATAATTCTAACTGAAATAAGTCACACAGAAAAAGAAACATCATAAGATATCACTAATACACGGAATGTAAACTTGGCTACACAAGAACTGCATTCCAAAACAGAACAGGGTCTCAAATTTAGAAAACCAACTTATGCTTGCTTAAGGGGAAAGGTGAGTTGGGGTGCTGCATAAAACCAGAGATTGAAATGAGCACAGATAAAGTTCCTTAAGCCAAATATGGAATAGACAAGAGCTACTCCTTGCTCAACGAAATGGACTCAAAACCCCATATTAAACGCCTAAGAATGTACCTGACTAGTAAGTATCTTAAAACCTATGGATTGCTATGTCTCCAAAAGAGAATCAAGCGTGTGTACAGGGGCATAAACGCAGCAGTGATAGGATTGGAGAGGTTCGGTGAGCAAATGAAGACCCTTTGAAGTCATATTGCATGGTACCCATTACACGGGTCTCAACTCTCCAGGTTTAAGGTATTCTTCCTTCAGCTAAAACATGCATGTGGAACCCAGAGTATGATCAACCATGTGAACGGGAGACGTGTTCAAATATGTCTCAGTTTTCCTCCCCTGGTACTCGGGTGCAACATTCCAGACGCTTTACTAACACTCTCCCCACTTGGAGAGTCAGCGCCTTTAACCTCCTGTTTGACACAGTTTCCAATTTCTGCGGAAGATGAACAGGAATAGCGAGAACCAATGAGAGGCTAGCTGGAGATGTCTGGACGGGCAAATTTAACTCTCATTTCCCACCAGGAAGAGGAAATAACCAAAGGCTCCGCGTGCCGTACCGGAACCAGATTAGGGCCTGAAGCCATCCTGCGGTGTTGCGGCCAGCTCAAAAGAAAGCGAGTTGAAGAAAGGAGCTCAGGGGCACTGTAATTCACAAACCTGCAGAGTTATAAATGACAGCTATCGTCCAAAAATAAACTGAAGTAAGGCTGCCAAGAGGACTTGAAAGCGGGGCAGAATTGCAGGAAACCGATTTCAGGAGGTAGACTGGAATTGCATTGAAAGCATAGGAAAAGAGGCAGAACGTCCACAATGATGCACTTGGCCAAAAAGGGCGTATGCGTTTTTTCCTGAATATATTCAGGAAAAAACGCATATGCCCTTTTTGGCCAACCAAGCAAGCTTGCAAAGGAAATCTGCACTACAATGAAGTCTCACTTCCCCCCGGTCAAAAGGGCCATCTGAAAAAAGTGTAAAATCCAGAAAGGCAGGACAGGCCATGGAGAACTGGGAGCCTTGTTATGCTGATGGGCGGGATGTAAATTGCCAACAACCACTTGGGAGAAGTGTATGGTGTTTCCTGAAACATCTAAAAAACAAAGCAACAGAACCTAGGGCACTTCCACTTATGGTCCTATAGCTTAGGGAAATTAAAATCAAAAAGACACAGCCACCCCAAAGTTTGGAACGGCTCTGTTTACAAGAACCTCGTTTACAGTACAAGTTCAACATCGCAGAAAGTGAAAAATGGATAAAGAAGTTGTGGTACTTACGTACAATGCAGTATCACTCAGCAATGAAATCTATGTCATCAGGCCCGTAGCAGCATAATGAGTGGATTCAGGTACGATGATTCTAACTGAAATAAGTCACACAGAAAAAGAAACATCATAAGATATCACTAATACACGGAATGTAAACTTGGCTACACAGGAACTGCATTCCAAAACAGAACAGGGTCTCAAATTTAGAAAACCAACTTATGCTTGCTTAAGGTGAAAGGTGAGTTGGGGTGCTGCATAAAACCAGAGATTGAAATGAGCACAGATAAAGTTCCTTAAGCCAAATATGGAATAGACAAGAGCTACTCCTTGCTCAACGAAATGGACACAAAACCCCATATTAAACGCCTAAGAATGCACCTGACTAGTAAGTATCTTAAAACCTATGGATTGCTATGTCTCCGAAAGAGAATCAAGCATGTGTACAGGGGCATAAACGCAGCAGTGATAGGATTGGAGAGGTTCGTGAGCAAATGAAGACCCTTTGAAGTCATATTGCATGTTACCCATTCCACGGGTTTCAACTACCCAGGTTTAAGGTATTCTTCCTTCAGCTAAAACATGCATGTGGAACCTAGAGTATGATCAACCATGTGATCGGGAGACGTGTTCAAATATGTCTCAGTTTTCGTACCCTGGTACTCGGGTGCAACATTCCAGACGCTTTACTAACACTCTCCCCACTTGGAGAGTCAGCGCCTTTAACCTCCTGTTTGGCCCAGTTTGCAATTTATGTGGAAGATGAACAGGAATAGCGAGAACCAATGAAAGACTAGCTGGAGGTGTCTGGATGGGCAAATATAACTCTCATTTCCCACCAGGAAGAGGAATTAACCAAAGGCTCAGCGTGCCGTGCCAGAACCAGATTAGGGCCTGAAGACATCCTGCGGTGTTGCGGCCAGCTCACAAGAAAGCGAGTTGAAGAAAGGAGCTCAGGGGCACTGTAATTCACAAACCTGCAGCGTTATAAATGACAGCTATCGTCCAAAAATAGACTGAAGTAAGGCTGCCAAGAGGACTTGAAAGCGGGGCAGAATTGCAGGAAACCGATTTCAGGAGGTAGACTGGAATTGTACTGAAAGCATAGGAAAAGAGGCAGAACGTCCACAATGATGCACTTGGCCAAAAAGGGCGTATGCGTTTTTTCCTGAATATATTCAGGAAAAAACGCATACGCCCTTTTTGGCCAACCAAGCAAGCTTGCGAAGGAAATCTGCACTACAATGAAGTCTCACTTCCCCCCGGTCAAAAGGGCCATCAGAAAAACGTGTAAAATCCAGAAAGGCAGGACAGGCCATGGAGAACTGGGAGCCTTGTTATGCTGATGGGCGGGATGTAAATTGCCAACAGACACTTGGGAGAAGTGTATGGTGTTTCCTGAAACATCTAAAAAACAAAGCAACAGAGCCTAGGGCACTTCCACTTATGGTCCTATAGCTTAGGGAAATTAAAATCAAAAAGACACAGCCACCCCAAAGTTTGGGACGCCTCTGTTTACAAGAACCTCGTTTACAGTACAAGTTCAACATCGCAGAAAGTGAAAAATGGATAAAGAACTTGTGGTACTTACGTACAATGCAGTATCACTCAGCAATGAAATCTATGTCATCAGGCCCGTAGCAGCATAATGAGTGGATTCTGGTACGATGATTCTCACTGAAATAAGTCACATAGAAAAAGAAACATCATAAGATATCACTAATACACGGAATGTAAACTTGGCTACACAGGAACTGCATTCCAAAACAGAACAGGGTCTCAAATTTAGAAAACCAACTTATGCTTGCTTAAGGTGAAAGGTGAGTTGGGGTGCTACATAAAACCAGAGATTGAAATGAGCACAGATAAAGTTCCTTAAGCCAAATATGGAATAGACAAGAGCTACTCCTTGCTCAACGAAATGGACACAAAACCCCATATTAAACGCCTAAGAATGCACCTGACTAGTAAGTATCTTAAAACCTATGGATTGCTATGTCTCCGAAAGAGAATCAAGCATGTGTACAGGGGCATAAACGCAGCAGTGATAGGATTGGAGAGGTTCGTGAGCAAATGAAGACCCTTTGAAGTCATATTGCATGGTACCCATTCCACGGGTTTCAACTACCCAGGTTTAAGGTATTCTTCCTTCAGCTAAAACATGCATGTGGAACCCAGAGTATGATCAACCATGTGAACGGGAGACGTGTTCAAATATGTCTCAGTTTTCCTCCCCTGGTACTCGGGTGCAACATTCCAGACGCTTTACTAACACTCTCCCCACTTGGAGAGTCAGCGCCTTTAACCTCCTGTTTGGCACAGTTTCCAATTTCTGCGGAAGATGAACAGGAATAGCGAGAACCAATGAGAGACTAGCTGGAGGTGTCTGGACGGGGAAATTTAACTCTCATTTCCCACCAGGAAGAGGAATTAACCAAAGGCTCAGCGTGCCGTGCCGGAACCAGATTAGGGCCTGAAGACATCCTGCGGTGTTGCGGCCAGCTCACAAGAAAGCGAGTTGAAGAAAGGAGCTCAGGGGCACTGTAATTCACAAACCTGCAGAGTTATAAATGACAGCTATCGTCCAAAAATAGACTGAAGTAAGGCTGCCAAGAGGACTTGAAAGCGGGGCAGAATTGCAGGAAACCGATTTCAGGAGGTAGACTGGAATTGCATTGAAAGCATAGGAAAAGAGGCAGAACGTCCACAATGATGCACTTGGCCAAAAAGGGCGTATGCGTTTTTTCCTGAATATATTCAGGAAAAAACGCATACGCCCTTTTTGGCCAACCAAGCAAACTTGCAAAGGAAATCTGCACTACAATGAAGTCTCACTTCTCCCCGGTCAAAAGGGCCATCTGAAAAAAGTGTAAACTCCAGAAAGGCAGGACAGGCCATGGAGAACTGGGAACCTTGTTATGCTGATGGGCGGGATGTAAATTGCCAACAGACACTCAGGAGAAGTGTATGGTGTTTCCTGAAACATCTAAAAAACAAAGCATCAGAGCCTAGGGCACTTCCACTTATGGTCCTATAGCTTAGGGAAATTAAAATCAAAAAGACACAGCCACCCCAAAGTTTGGGACGCCTCCGTTTAGAAGAACCTCGTTTACCGTACAAGTTCAACATCGCAGAAAGTGAAAAATGGATAAAGAAGTTGTGGTATTTACTTACAAAGCAATATCACTCAGCAATGAAATCTGTGTCATCAGGTCCTTAGCAGCACAATGAGTGGATTCAGGTATGATGATTCTAACTGAAATAAGTCACACAGAAAAAGAAACATCATAAGATATCACTAATACACGGAATGTAAACTTGGCTACACAGGAACTGCATTCCAAAACAGAACAGGGTCTCAAATTTAGAAAACCAACTTATGCTTGCTTAAGGGTAAAGGTGAGTTGGGGTGCTGCATAAAACCAGAGATTGAAATGAGCACAGATAAAGTTCCTTAAGCCAAATATGGAATAGACAAGAGCTACTCCTTGCTCAACGTAATGGACTCAACACCGCATATTAAACGCCTAAGAATGTACCTGACTAGTAAGTATCTTAAAACCTATGGATTGCTATGTCTCCGAAAGAGAATCAAGCATGTGTACAGGGGCATAAACGCAGCAGTGATAGGATTGGACAGGTTCGGTGAGCAAATGAAGACCCTTTGAAGTCATATTGCATGGTACCCATTCCACGGGTTTCAAATACCCAGGTTTAAGGTATTCTTCCTTCAGCTAAAACATGCATGTGGAACCCAGAGTATGATCAACCATGTGAACGGGAGACGTGTTCAAATATGTCTCAGTTTTCCTCCCCTGGTACTCGGGTGCAACATTCCAGACGCTTTACTAACACTCTCCCCACTTGGAGAGTCAGCGCCTTTAACCTCCTGTTTGGCCCAGTTTGCAATTTCTGCGGAAGATGAACAGGAATAGCGAGAACCAATAAGAGGCTAGCTGGAGGTGTCTGGACGGGCAAATTTAACTCTCATTTCCCACCAGGAAGAGGAAATAACCAAAGGCTCAGCGTGCCGTACCGGAACCAGATTAGGGCCTGAAGCCATCCTGCGGTGTTGCGGCCAGCTCAAAAGAAAGCGAGTTGAAGAAAGGAGCTCAGGGGCACTGTAATTCACAAACCTGCAGAGTTATAAATGACAGCTATCGTCCAAAAATAGACTGAAGTAAGGCTGCCAAGAGGACTTGAAAGCGGGGCAGAATTGCAGGAAACCGATTTCAGGAGGTAGACTGGAATTGCATTGAAAGCATAGGAAAAGAGGCAGAACGTCCACAATGATGCACTTGGCCAAAAAGGGCGTATGCGTTTTTTCCTGAATATATTCAGGAAAAAACGCATACGCCCTTTTTGGCCAACCAAGCAAGCTTGCAAAGGAAATCTGCACTGCAATGAAGTCTCACTTCCCCCCGGTCAAAAGGGCCATCTGAAAAAAGTGTAAAATCCAGAAAGGCAGGACAGGCCATGGAGAACTGGGAGCCTTGTTATGCTGATGGGCGGGATGTAAATTGCCAACAACCACTCGGGAGAAGTGTATGGTGTTTCCTGAAACATCTAAAAAACAAAGCAACAGAACCTAGGGCACTTCCACTTATGGTCCTATAGCTTAGGGAAATTAAAATCAAAAAGACACAGCCACCCCAAAGTTTGGGACGGCTCCGTTTACAAGAACCTCGTTTACCGTACAAGTTCAATATCACAGAAAGTGAAAAATGGATAAAGAACTTGTGGTACTTACGTACAATGCAGTATCACTCAGCAATGAAATCTATGTCATCAGGCCCATAGCAGCATAATGAGTGGATTCAGGTACGATGATTCTAACTGAAATAAGTCACACAGAAAAAGAAATATCATAAGATATCACTAATACACGGAATGTAAACTTGGCTACACAGGAACTGCATTCCAAAACAGAACAGGGTCTCAAATTTACAAAACCAACTTATGCTTGCTTAAGGGGAAAGGTGAGTTGGGGTGCTGCATAAAACCAGAGATTGAAATGAGCACAGATAAAGTTCCTTAAGCCAAATATGGAATAGACAAGAGCTACTCCTTGCTCAACGAAATGGACTCAACACCGCATATTAAACGCCTAAGAATGTACCTGACTACTAAGTATCTTAAAACCTATGGATTGCTATGTCTCCGAAAGAGAATCAAGCATGTGTACAGGGGCATAAACGCAGCAGTGATAGGATTGGAGAGGTTCGGTGAGCAAATGAAGACCCTTTGAAGTCATATTGAATGGTAACCATTCCACGGGTTTCAACTACCCAGGTTTTAGGTATACTTCCTTCAGCTAAAATATTCATGTGGAACCCAGAGTATGATCAACCATGTGATCGGGAGACGTGTTCAAATATGTCTCAGTTTTCCTCCCCTGGTACTCGGGTGCAACATTCCAGACGCTTTACTAACACTCTCCCCACTTGGAGAGTCAGCGCCTTTAACCTCCTGTTTGGCCCAGTTTGCAATTTCTACGGAAGATGAACAGGAATAGCGAGAACCAATGAGAGGCTAGCTGGAGGTGTCTGGACGGGCAAATTTAACTCTCATTTCCCACCAGGAAGAGGAAATAACCAAAGGCTCAGCGTGCCGTACCGGAACCAGATTAGGGCCTGAAGCCATCCTGCGGTGTTGCGGCCAGCTCAAAAGAAAGCGAGTTGAAGAAAGGAGCTCAGGGGCACTGTAATTCACAAACCTACAGAGTTATAAATGACAGCTATCGTCCAAAAATAGACTGAAGTAAGGCTGCCAAGAGGACTTGAAAGCGGGGCAGAATTGCAGGAAACCGATTTCAGGAGGTAGACTGGAATTGCATTGAAAGCATAGGAAAAGAGGCAGGACGTCCACAATGATGCACTTGGCCAAAAAGGGCGTATGCGTTTTTTCCTGAATATATTCAGGAAAAAACGCATACGCCCTTTTTGGCCAACCAAGCAAGCTTGCAAAGGAAATCTGCACTACAATGAAGTCTCACTTCCCCCCGGTCAAAAGGGCCATCTGAAAAAAGTGTAAAATCCAGAAAGGCAGGACAGGCCATGGAGAACTGGGAGCCTTGTTATGCTGATGGGCGGGATGTAAATTGCCAACAACCACTCGGGAGAAGTGTATGGTGTTTCCTGAAACATCTAAAAAACAAAGCAACAGAACGTAGGGCACTTCCACTTATAGTCCTATAGCTTAGGGAAATTAAAATCAAAAAGACACAGCCACCCCAAAGTTTGGAACGGCTCTGTTTACAAGAACCTCGTTTACAGTACAAGTTCAACATCGCAGAAAGTGAAAAATGGATAAAGAAGTTGTGGTATTTACTTACAAAGCAATATCACTCAGCAATGAAATCTGTGTCATCAGGCCCTTAGCAGCACAATGAGTGGATTCAGGTATGATGATTCTAACTGAAATAAGTCACACAGAAAAAGAAACATCATAAGATATCAGTAATACACGGAATGTAAACGTGGCTACACAGGAACTGAATTACAGAACAGAACAGGGTCTCAAATTTAGAAAACCAACTTATTCTTGCTTAAGGGTAAAGGTGAGTTGGGGTGCTGCATAAAACCAGAGATTGAAATGAGCACAGATAAAGTTCCTTAAGCCAAATACGGAATAGACAAGAGCTACTCCTTGCTCAACGAAATGGACTCAACACCCCATATTAAACGCCTAAGAATGTACCTGACTAGTAAGTATCTTAAAACCTATGGATTGCTATGTCTCCGAAAGAGAATCAAGCATGTGTACAGGGGCATAAACGCAGCAGTGATAGGATTGGAGAGGTTCGGTGAGCAAATGAAGACCCTTTGAAGTCATATTGCATGGTACCCATTCCACGGGTTTCAACTACCCAAGTTTAAGGTATGCTTCCTTCAGCTAAAACATGCATGTGGAACCTAGAGTATGATCAACCATGTGATCGGGAGACGTGTTCAAATATGTCTCAGTTTTCTTCCCCTGGTACTCGGGTGCAACATTCCAGACGCTTTACTAACACTCTCCCCACTTGGAGAGTCAGTCCCTTTAACCTCCTGTTTGGCCCAGTTTGCAATTTCTGCGGAAGATGAACAGGAATAGCGAGAACCAATGGAGACTAGCTGGAGGTGTCTGGACGGGCAAATTTAACTCTCATTTCCTACCAGGAAGAGGAATTAACCAATGGCTCAGCGTGCCATGCCAGAATCAGATTAGGGCCTGAAGCCATCCTGCGGTGTTGCGGCCAGGTCACAAGAAAGCGAGTTGAAGAAAGGAGCTCAGGGGCACTGTAATTCACAAACCTGCAGAGTTATAAATGACAGCTATCGTCCAAAAATAGACTGAAGTAAGGCTGCCAAGAGGACTTGAAAGCGGGGCAGAATTGCAGGAAACCGATTTCAGGAGGTAGACTGGAATTGCATTGAAAGCATAGGAAAAGAGGCAGAACGTCCACAATGATGCACTTGGCCAAAAAGGGCGTATGCGTTTTTTCCTGAATATATTCAGGAAAAAACGCATACGCCCTTTTTGGCCAACCAAGCAAGCTTGCAAAGGAAATCTGCACTACAATGAAGTCTCACTTCCCCCCGGTCAAAAGGGCCATCTGAAAAAAGTGTAAAATCCAGAAAGGCAGGACAGGCCATGGAGAACTGGGAGCCTTGTTATGCTGATGGGCGGGATGTAAATTGCCAACAGACACTCGGGAGAAGTGTATGGTGTTTCCTGAAACATCTAAAAAACAAAGCAACAGAGCCTAGGGCACTGCCACTTATGGTCCTATAGCTTAGGGAAATTAAAATCAAAAAGACACAGCGACCCCAAAGTTTGGGACGCCTCTGTTTACAAGAACCTCGTTTAGAGTACAAGTTCAACATTGCAGAAAGTGAAAAATGGATAAAGAAGTTGTGGTATTTACTTACAAAGCAATATCACTCAGCAATGAAATCTATGTCATCAGGCCCTTAGCATCACAATGAGTGGATTCAGGTATGATGATTCTAACTGAAATAAGTCATACAGAAAATGAAACATCATAAGATATCAGTAATACACGGAATGTAAACTTGGCTACACAGGAACTGAATTACAGAACAGAACAGGGTCTCAAATTTAGAAAACCAACTTATGCTTGCTTAAGGGTAAAGGTGAGTTGGGGTGCTGCATAAAACCAGAGATTGAAATGAGCACAGATAAAGTTCCTTAAGTCAAATATGGAATAGACAAGAGCTACTCCTTGCTCAACGAAATGGACTCAACACCGCATATTAAACGCCTAAGAATGTACCTGACTAGTAAGTATCTTAAAACCTATGGATTGCTATGTCTCCGAAAGAGAATCAAGCATGTGTACAGGGGCATAAACGCAGCAGTGATAGGATTGGAGAGGTTCGGTGAGCAAATGAAGACCCTTTGAAGTCATATTGCATGGTACCCATTCCACGGGTCTCAACTCTCCAGGTTTAAGGTATTCTTCCTTCAGCTAAAACATGCATGTGGAACCCAAGTATGATCAACCATGTGAACGGGAGACGTGTTCAAATATGTCTCAGTTTTCCTCCCCTGGTACTCGGGTGCAACATTCCAGACGCTTTACTAACACTCTCCCCACTTGGAGAGTCAGCGCCTTTAACCTCCTGTTTGGCCCAGTTTGCAATTTCTGCGGAAGATGAACAGGAATAGCGAGAACCAATGAGAGGCTAGCTGGAGGTGTCTGGACGGGCAAATTTAACTCTCATTTCCCACCAGGAAGAGGAAATAACCAAAGGCTCAGCGTGCCGTACCGGAACCAGATTAGGGCCTGAAGCCATCCTGCGGTGTTGCGGCCAGCTCAAAAGAAAGCGAGTTGAAGAAAGGAGCTCAGGGGCACTGTAATTCACAAACCTGCAGAGTTATAAATGACAGCTATCGTCCAAAAATAGACTGAAGTAAGGCTGCCAAGAGGACTTGAAAGCGGGGCAGAATTGCAGGAAACCGATTTCAGGAGGTAGACTGGAATTGCATTGAAAGCATAGGAAAAGAGGCAGAACGTCCACAATGATGCACTTGGCCAAAAAGGGCGTATGCGTTTTTTCCTGAATATATTCAGGAAAAAACGCATACGCCCTTTTTGGCCAACCAAGCAAGCTTGCAAAGGAAATCTGCACTACAATGAAGTCTCACTTCCCCCCGGTCAAAAGGGCCATCTGAAAAAAGTGTAAAATCCAGAAAGGCAGGACAGGCCATGGAGAACTGGGAGCCTTGTTATGCTGATGGGCGGGATGTAAATTGCCAACAACCACTCGGGAGAAGTGTATGGTGTTTCCTGAAACATCTAAAAAACAAAGCAACAGAACCTAGGGCACTTCCACTTATGGTCCTATAGCTTAGGGAAATTAAAATCAAAAAGACACAGCCACCCCAAAGTTTGGAATGGCTCTGTTTACAAGAACCTCGTTTACAGTACAAGTTCAACATCGCAGAAAGTGAAAAATGGAGAAAGAAGTTGTGGTATTTACTTACAAAGCAATATCACTCAGCAATGAAATCTGTGTCATCAGCCCCTTAGCAGCACAATGAGTGGATTCAGGTATGATGATTCTAACTGAAATAAGTCACACAGAAAAAGAAACATCATAAGATATCAGTAATACACGGAATGGAAACTTGGCTACACAGGAACTGAATTACAGAACAGAACAGGGTCTCAAATTTAGAAAACCAACTTATGCTTGCTTAAGGGTAAAGGTGAGTTGGGGTGCTGCATAAAACCAGAGATTGAAATGAGCACAGATAAAGTTCCTTAAGCCAAATATGGAATAGACAAGAGCTACTCCTTGCTCAACGAAATGGACTCAACACCGCATATTAAACGTCTAAGAATGTACCTGACTAGTAAGTATCTTAAAACCTATGGATTGCTATGTCTCCGAAAGAGAATCAAGCATGTGTACAGGGGCATAAACGCAGCAGTGATAGGATTGGAGAGGTTCGTGAGCAAATGAAGACCCTTTGAAGTCATATTGCATGGTACCCATTACACGGGTTTCAACTACCCAGGTTTAAGGTATTCTTCCTTCAGCTAAAACATGCATGTGGAACCCAGAGTATGATCAACCATGTGATCGGGAGACGTGTTCAAATATGTCTCAGTTTTCCTCCCCTGGTACTCGGGTGCAACATTCCAGACGCTTTACTAACACTCTCCCGACTTGGAGAGTCAGTCCCTTTAACCTCCTGTTTGGCCCAGTTTGCAATTTCTGCGGAAGATGAACAGTAATAGCGAGAACCAATGAGAGACTAGCTGGAGGTGTCTGAACGGGCAAATTTAACTCTCATTTCCCACCAGGAAGAGGAATTAACCAAAGGCTCAGCATGCCGGGCCGGAACCAGATTAGGGCCTGAAGCCATCCTGCGGTGTTGCGGCCAGCTCAAAAGAAAGCGAGTTGAAGAAAGGAGCTCAGGGGCACTGTAATTCACAAACCTGCAGAGTTATAAATGACAGCTATCGTCCAAAAATAGACTGAAGTAAGGCTGCCAAGAGGACTTGAAAGCGGGGCAGAATTGCAGGAAACCGATTTCAGGAGGTAGACTGGAATTGCATTGAAAGCATCGGAAAAGAGGCAGAACGTCCACAATGATGCACTTGGCCAAAAAGGGCGTATGCGTTTTTTCCTGAATATATTCAGGAAAAAACGCATACGCCCTTTTTGGCCAACCAAGCAAGCTTGCAAAGGAAATCTGCACTACAATGAAGTCTCACTTCCCCCCGGTCAAAAGGGCCATCTGAAAAAAGTGTAAAATCCTGAAAGGCAACAGGCCATTGAGAACTGGGAGCCTTGTTATGCTGATGGGCGGGATGTAAATTGCCAACAGACACTTGGGAGAAGTGTATGGTGTTTCCTGAAACATCTAAAAAACAAAGCAACAGAGCCTAGGGCACTTCCACTTATGGTCCTATAGCTTAGGGAAATTAAAATCAAAAAGACACAGCCACCCCAAAGTTTGGAACGGCTCTGTTTACAAGAACCCCGTTTACAGTACAAGTTCAACATCGCAGAAAGTGAAAAATGGATAAAGAACTTGTGGTACTTACGTACAATGCAGTATCACTCAGCAATGAAATCTATGTCATCAGGCCCGTAGCAGCATAATGAGTAGATTCACGTACGATGATTCTAACTGAAATAAGTCACACAGAAAAAGAAACATCATAAGATATCACTAATACACGGAATGTAAACTTGGCTACACAGGAACTGAATTCCAAAACAGAACACGGTCTCAAATTTAGAAAACCAACTTATGCTTGCTTAAGGGTAAAGGTGAGTTGGGTTGCTGCATAAAACCAGAGATTGAAATGAGCACAGATAAAGTTCCTTAAGCCAAATATGGAATAGACAAGAGCTACTCCTTGCTCAACGAAATGGACTCAACACCGCATATTAAACGCCTAAGAATGTACCTGACTAGTAAGTATCTTAAAACCTATGGATTGCTATGTCTCCGAAAGAGAATCAAGCATGTGTACAGGGGCATAAATGCAGCAGTGATAGGATTGGAGAGGTTCGGTGAGCAAATGAAGACCCTTTGAAGTCATATTGCATGGTACCCATTCCACGGGTTTCAACTACCCAGGTTTTAGGTATTCTTCCCTCAGCTAAAACATGCATGTGGAACCCAGAGTATGATCAACCATGTGATCGGGAGACGTGTTCAAATATGTCTCAGTTTTCCTCCCCTGGTACTCGGGTGCAACATTCCAGACGCTTTACTAACACTCTCCCCACTTGGAGAGTCAGTCCCTTTAACCTCCTGTTTGGCCCAGTTTGCAATTTCTGCGGAAGATGAACAGGAATAGCAAGAACCAATGAGAGGCTAGCTGGAGGTGTCTGGACGGGCAAATTTAACTCTCATTTCCCACCAGGAAGAGGAATTATCCAAAGGCTCAGCATGCCGGGCCGAAACCAGATTAGGGCCTGAAGCCATCCTGCGGTGTTGCGGCCAGGTCACAAGAAAGCGAGTTGAAGAAAGGAGCTCAGGGGCACTGTAATTCACAAACCTGCAGAGTTATAAATGACAGCTATCGTCCAAAAATAGACTGAAGTAAGGCTGCCAAGAGGACTTGAAAGCGGGGCAGAATTGCAGGAAACCGATTTCAGGAGGTAGACTGGAATTGCATTGAAAGCATAGGAAAAGAGGCAGAACGTCCACAATGATGCACTTGGCCAAAAAGGGCGTATGCGTTTTTTCCTGAATATATTCAGGAAAAAACGCATACGCCCTTTTTGGCCAACCAAGCAAGCTTGCAAAGGAAATCTGCACTACAATGAAGTCTCACTTCCCCCCGGTCAAAAGGGCCATCTGAAAAAAGTGTAAAATCCAGAAAGGCAGGACAGGCCATGGAGAACTGGGAGCCTTGTTATGCTGATGGGCGGGATGTAAATTGCCAACAACCACTCGGGAGAAGTGTATGGTGTTTCCTGAAACATCTAAAAAACAAAGCAACAGAACCTAGGGCACTTCCACTTATGGTCCTATAGCTTAGGGAAATTAAAATCAAAAAGACACAGCCACCCCAAAGTTTGGAACGGCTCTGTTTACAAGAACCTCGTTTACAGTACAAGTTCAACATCGCAGAAAGTGAAAAATGGAGAAAGAAGTTGTGGTATTTACTTACAAAGCAATATCACTCAGCAATGAAATCTGTGTCATCAGGCCCTTAGCAGCTCAATGAGTGGATTCAGGTATGATGATTCTAACTGAAGTAAGTCACACAGAAAAAGAAACATCATAAGATATCAGTAATACACGGAATGTAAACTTGGCTACACAGGAACTGCATTCCAAAACAGAACAGGGTCTCAAATTTAGAAAACCAACTTATGCTTGCTTCAGGGGAAAGGTGAGTTGGGTTGCTGCATAAAACCAGAGAGTGAAATGAGCACAGATAAAGTTCCTTAAGCCAAATATGGAATAGACAAGAGCTACTCCTTGCTCAACGAAATGGACTCAACACCCCATATTAAACGCCTAAGAATGTACCTGACTAGTAAGTATCTTAAAACCTATGGATTGCTATGTCTCCAAAAGACAATCAAGCATGTGTACAGGGGAATAAACGCAGCAGTGATAGGATTGGAGAGGTTCGATGAGCAAATGAAGACCCTTTGAAGTCATATTGCATGGTACCCATTCCACGGGTCTCAACTCTCCAGGTTTAAGGTATTCTTCCTTCAGCTAAAACATGCATGTGGAACCCAGTGTATGATCAACCATGTGAACGGGAGACGTGTTCAAATATGTCTCAGTTTTCCTCCCCTGGTACTCGGGTGCAACATTCCAGACGCTTTACTAACACTCTCCCGACTTGGAGAGTCAGTCCCTTTAACCTCCTGTTTGGCCCAGTTTGCAATTTCTGCGGAAGATGAACAGGAATAGCGAGAACCAATGAGAGGCTAGCTGGAGGTGTCTGAACGGGCAAATTTAACTCTCATTTCCCACCAGGAAGAGGAATTAACCAAAGGCTCAGCATGCCGGGCCGGAACCAGATTAGGGCCTGAAGCCATCCTGCGGTGTTGCGGCCAGGTCACAAGAAAGCGAGTTGAAGAAAGGAGCTCAGGGGCACTGTAATTCACAAACCTGCAGAGTTATAAATGACAGCTATCGTCCAAAAATAGACTGAAGTAAGGCTGCCAAGAGGACTTGAAAGCGGGGCAGAATTGCAGGAAACCGATTTCAGGAGGTAGACTGGAATTGCATTGAAAGCATAGGAAAAGAGGCAGAACGTCCACAATGATGCACTTGGCCAAAAAGGGCGTATGCGTTTTTTCCTGAATATATTCAGGAAAAAACGCATACGCCCTTTTTGGCCAACCAAGCAAGCTTGCAAAGGAAATCTGCACTACAATGAAGTCTCACTTCCCCTCGGTCAAAAGGGCCATCTGAAAAAAGTGTAAAATCCAGAAAGGCAACAGGACATTGAGAACTGGGAGCCTTGTTATGCTGATGGGCGGGATGTAAATTGCCAACAGACACTTGGGAGAAGTGTATGGTGTTTCCTGAAACATCTAAAAAACAAAGCAACAGAGCCTAGGGCACTTCCACTTATGGTCCTATAGCTTAGGGAAATTAAAATCAAAAAGACACAGCCACCCCAAAGTTTGGGACGCCTCCGTTTACAAGAACCTCGTTTACCGTACAAGTTCAATATCACAGAAAGTGAAAAATGGATAAAGAACTTGTGGTACTTACGTACAATGCAGTATCAGTCAGCAATGAAATCTATGTCATCAGGCCCGTAGCAGCATAATGAGTGGATTCAGGTACGATGATTCTAACTGAAATAAGTCACACAGAAAAAGAAACATCATAAGATATCACTAATACACGGAATGTAAACTTGGCTACACAGGAACTGCATTCCAAAACAGAACAGGGTCTCAAATTTAGAAAACCAACTTATGCTTGCTTCAGGGGAAAGGTGAGTTGGGTTGCTGCATAAAACCAGAGAGTGAAATGAGCACAGATAAAGTTCCTTAAGCCAAATATGGAATAGACAAGAGCTACTCCTTGCTCAACGAAATGGACTCAACACCCCATATTAAACGCCTAAGAATGTACCTGACTAGTAAGTATCTTAAAACCTATGGATTGCTATGTCTCCAAAAGACAATCAAGCATGTGTACAGGGGAATAAACGCAGCAGTGATAGGATTGGAGAGGTTCGATGAGCAAATGAAGACCCTTTGAAGTCATATTGCATGGTACCCATTCCACGGGTCTCAACTCTCCAGGTTTAAGGTATTCTTCCTTCAGCTAAAACATGCATGTGGAACCCAGTGTATGATCAACCATGTGAACGGGAGACGTGTTCAAATATGTCTCAGTTTTCCTCCCCTGGTACTCGGGTGCAACATTCCAGACGCTTTACTAACACTCTCCCGACTTGGAGAGTCAGTCCCTTTAACCTCCTGTTTGGCCCAGTTTGCAATTTCTGCGGAAGATGAACAGGAATAGCGAGAACCAATGAGAGGCTAGCTGGAGGTGTCTGAACGGGCAAATTTAACTCTCATTTCCCACCAGGAAGAGGAATTAACCAAAGGCTCAGCATGCCGGGCCGGAACCAGATTAGGGCCTGAAGCCATCCTGCGGTGTTGCGGCCAGGTCACAAGAAAGCGAGTTGAAGAAAGGAGCTCAGGGGCACTGTAATTCACAAACCTGCAGAGTTATAAATGACAGCTATCGTCCAAAAATAGACTGAAGTAAGGCTGCCAAGAGGACTTGAAAGCGGGGCAGAATTGCAGGAAACCGATTTCAGGAGGTAGACTGGAATTGCATTGAAAGCATAGGAAAAGAGGCAGAACGTCCACAATGATGCACTTGGCCAAAAAGGGCGTATGCGTTTTTTCCTGAATATATTCAGGAAAAAACGCATACGCCCTTTTTGGCCAACCAAGCAAGCTTGCAAAGGAAATCTGCACTACAATGAAGTCTCACTTCCCCTCGGTCAAAAGGGCCATCTGAAAAAAGTGTAAAATCCAGAAAGGCAACAGGACATTGAGAACTGGGAGCCTTGTTATGCTGATGGGCGGGATGTAAATTGCCAACAGACACTTGGGAGAAGTGTATGGTGTTTCCTGAAACATCTAAAAAACAAAGCAACAGAGCCTAGGGCACTTCCACTTATGGTCCTATAGCTTAGGGAAATTAAAATCAAAAAGACACAGCCACCCCAAAGTTTGGGACGCCTCCGTTTACAAGAACCTCGTTTACCGTACAAGTTCAATATCACAGAAAGTGAAAAATGGATAAAGAACTTGTGGTACTTACGTACAATGCAGTATCAGTCAGCAATGAAATCTATGTCATCAGGCCCGTAGCAGCATAATGAGTGGATTCAGGTACGATGATTCTAACTGAAATAAGTCACACAGAAAAAGAAACATCATAAGATATCACTAATACACGGAATGTAAACTTGGCTACACAGGAACTGCATTCCAAAACAGAACAGGGTCTCAAATTTAGAAAACCAACTTATGCTTGCTTCAGGGGAAAGGTGAGTTGGGTTGCTGCATAAAACCAGAGAGTGAAATGAGCACAGATAAAGTTCCTTAAGCCAAATATGGAATAGACAAGAGCTACTCCTTGCTCAACGAAATGGACTCAACACCCCATATTAAACGCCTAAGAATGTACCTGACTAGTAAGTATCTTAAAACCTATGGATTGCTATGTCTCCAAAAGACAATCAAGCATGTGTACAGGGGAATAAACGCAGCAGTGATAGGATTGGAGAGGTTCGATGAGCAAATGAAGACCCTTTGAAGTCATATTGCATGGTACCCATTCCACGGGTCTCAACTCTCCAGGTTTAAGGTATTCTTCCTTCAGCTAAAACATGCATGTGGAACCCAGTGTATGATCAACCATGTGAACGGGAGACGTGTTCAAATATGTCTCAGTTTTCCTCCCCTGGTACTCGGGTGCAACATTCCAGACGCTTTACTAACACTCTCCCGACTTGGAGAGTCAGTCCCTTTAACCTCCTGTTTGGCCCAGTTTGCAATTTCTGCGGAAGATGAACAGGAATAGCGAGAACCAATGAGAGGCTAGCTGGAGGTGTCTGAACGGGCAAATTTAACTCTCATTTCCCACCAGGAAGAGGAATTAACCAAAGGCTCAGCATGCCGGGCCGGAACCAGATTAGGGCCTGAAGCCATCCTGCGGTGTTGCGGCCAGGTCACAAGAAAGCGAGTTGAAGAAAGGAGCTCAGGGGCACTGTAATTCACAAACCTGCAGAGTTATAAATGACAGCTATCGTCCAAAAATAGACTGAAGTAAGGCTGCCAAGAGGACTTGAAAGCGGGGCAGAATTGCAGGAAACCGATTTCAGGAGGTAGACTGGAATTGCATTGAAAGCATAGGAAAAGAGGCAGAACGTCCACAATGATGCACTTGGCCAAAAAGGGCGTATGCGTTTTTTCCTGAATATATTCAGGAAAAAACGCATACGCCCTTTTTGGCCAACCAAGCAAGCTTGCAAAGGAAATCTGCACTACAATGAAGTCTCACTTCCCCCCGGTCAAAAGGGCCATCTGAATAAAGTGTAAAATCCAGAAAGGCAAGACAGGCCATGGAGAACTGGGAGCCTTGTTATGCTGATGGGAGGGATGTAAATTGCCAACAGACACTCGGGAGAAGTGTATGGTGTTTCCTGAAACATCTAAAAAACAAAGCAACAGAACCTAGGGCACTTCCACTTATGGTCCTATAGCTTAGGGAAATTAAAATCAAAAAGACACAGCCACCCCAAAGTTTGGAACGGCTCTGTTTACAAGAACCTCGTTTACAGTACAAGTTCAACATCGCAGAAAGTGAAAAATGGATAAAGAAGTTGTGGTATTTACTTACAAAGCAATATCACTCAGCAATGAAATCTGTGTCATCAGGCCCTTAGCAGCACAATGAGTGGATTCAGGTATGATGATTCTAACTGAAGTAAGTCACACAGAAAAAGAAACATCATAAGATATCAGTAATACACGGAATGTAAACTTGGCTACACAGGAACTGAATTACAGAACAGAACAGGGACTCAAATTTAGAAAACCAACTTATGCTTGCTTAAGGGTAAAGGTGAGTTGGGGTGCTGCATAAAACCAGAGATTGAAATGAGCACAGATAAAGTTCCTTAAGCCAAATATGGAATAGACAAGAGCTACTCCTTGCTCAACGAAATGGACTCAACAACGCATATTAAACGCCTAAGAATGTACCTGACTAGTAAGTATCTTAAAACGTATGGATTGCTATGTCTCCAAAAGAGAATCAAGCATGTGTACAGGGGCATAAACGCAGCAGTGATAGGATTGGAGAGGTTCGGTGAGCAAATGAAGACCCTTTGAAGTCATATTGCATGGTACCCATTCCACGGGTTTCAACTACCTAGGTTTTAGGTATTCTTCCTTCAGCTAAAACATGCATGTGGAACCCAGAGTATGATCAACCATGTGATCGGGAGACGTGTTCAAATATGTCTCAGTTTTCCTCCCCTGGTACTCGGGTGCAACATTCCAGATGCTTTACTAACACTCTCCCCACTTGGAGAGTCAGTCCCTTTAACCTCCTGTTTGGCCCAGTTTGCAATTTCTGCGGAAGATGAACAGGAATAGCGAGAACCAATGAGAGACTAGCTGGAGGTGTCTGGACGGGCAAATTTAACTCTCATTTCCCACCAGGAAGAGGAAATAACCAAAGGCTCAGCATGCCGGGCCGGAACCAGATTAGGGCCTGAAGCCATCCTGCGGTGTTGCGGCCAGGTCACAAGAAAGCGAGTTGAAGAAAGGAGCTCAGGGGCACTGTAATTCACAAACCTGCAGAGTTATAAATGACAGCTATCGTCCAAAAATAGACTGAAGTAAGGCTGCCAAGAGGACTTGAAAGCGGGGCAGAATTGCAGGAAACCGATTTCAGGAGGTAGACTGGAATTGCATTGAAAGCATAGGAAAAGAGGCAGAACGTCCACAATGATGCACTTGGCCAAAAAGGGCGTATGCGTTTTTTCCTGAATATATTCAGGAAAAAACGCATACGCCCTTTTTGGCCAACCAAGCAAGCTTGCAAAGGAAATCTGCACTACAATGAAGTCTCACTTCCCCCCGGTCAAAAGGGCCATCTGAATAAAGTGTAAAATCCAGAAAGTCAAGACAGGCCATGGAGAACTGGGAGCCTTGTTATGCTGATGGGAGGGATGTAAATTGCCAACAGACACTCGGGAGAAGTGTATGGTGTTTCCTGAAACATCTAAAAAACAAAGCAACAGAACCTAGGGCACTTCCACTTATGGTCCTATAGCTTAGGGAAATTAAAATCAAAAAGACACAGCCACCCCAAAGTTTGGAACGGCTCTGTTTACAAGAACCTCGTTTACAGTACAAGTTCAACATCGCAGAAAGTGAAAAATGGATAAAGAAGTTGTGGTATTTACTTACAAAGCAATATCACTCAGCAATGAAATCTGTGTCATCAGGCCCTTAGCAGCACAATGAGTGGATTCAGGTATGATGATTCTAACTGAAGTAAGTCACACAGAAAAAGAAACATCATAAGATATCAGTAATACACGGAATGTAAACTTGGCTACACAGGAACTGAATTACAGAACAGAACAGGGACTCAAATTTAGAAAACCAACTTATGCTTGCTTAAGGGTAAAGGTGAGTTGGGGTGCTGCATAAAACCAGAGATTGAAATGAGCACAGATAAAGTTCCTTAAGCCAAATATGGAATAGACAAGAGCTACTCCTTGCTCAACGAAATGGACTCAACAACGCATATTAAACGCCTAAGAATGTACCTGACTTGTAAGTATCTTAAAACCTATGGATTGCTATGTCTCCAAAAGAGAATCAAGCATGTGTACAGGGGCATAAACGCAGCAGTGATAGGATTGGAGAGGTTGGGTGAGCAAATGAAGACCCTTTGAAGTCATATTGCATGGTACCCATTCCACGGATTTCAACTACCTAGGTTTAAGGTATTCTTCCTTCATCTAAAACATGCATGTGGAACCTAGAGTATGATCAACCATGTGATTGGGAGACGTGTTCAAATATGTCTCAGTTTTCGTACCCTGCTACTCGGGTGCAACATTCCAGACGCTTTACTAACACTCTCCCGACTTGGAGAGTCAGTCCCTTTAACCTCCTGTTTGGCCCAGTTTGCAATTTCTGCGGAAGATGAACAGGAATAGCGAGAACCAATGGAGACTAGCTGGAGGTGTCTGGACGGGCAAATTTAACTCTCATTTCCTACCAGGAAGAGGAATTAACCAAAGGCTCAGCGTGCCATGCCAGAATCAGATTAGGGCCTAAAGCCATCCTGCGGTGTTGCGGCCAGGTCACAAGAAAGCGAGTTGAAGAAAGGAGCTCAGGGGCACTGTAATTCACAAATCTGCAGAGTTATAAATGACAGCTATCGTCCAAAAATAGACTGAAGTAAGGCTGCCAAGAGGACTTGAAAGTGGGGCAGAATTGCAGGAAACCGATTTCAGGAGGTAGACTGGAATTGCATTGAAAGCATAGGAAAAGAGGCAGAACGTCCACAATGATGCACTTGGCCAAAAAGGGCGTATGCGTTTTTTCCTGAATATATTCAGGAAAAAACGCATACGCCCTTTTTGGACAACCAAGCAAGCTTGCAAAGGAAATCTGCACTACAATGAAGTCTCACTTCCCACCAGTCAAAAGGGCCATCTGAAAAAAGTGTAAAATCCAGAAAGGCAGGACAGGCCATGGAGAACTGGGAGCCTTGTTATGCTGATGGGCGGGATGTAAATTGCCAACAACCACTCGGGAGAGGTGTATGGTGTTTCCTGAAACATCTAAAAAACAAAGCAACACAGCCTAGGGCACTGCCACTTATGGTCCTATAGCTTAGGGAAATTAAAATCAAAAAGACACAGCCACCCCAAAGTTTGGAACGGCTCTGTTTACAAGAACCTCGTTTACAGTACAAGTTCAACATCGCAGAAAGTGAAAAATGGAGAAAGAAGTTGTGGTATTTACTTACAAAGCAATATCAGTCAGCAATGAAATCTGTGTCATCAGGCCCTTAGCAGCACAATGAGTGGATTCAGGTATGATGATTCTAACTGAAGTAAGTCACACAGAAAAAGAAACATCATAAGATATCAGTAATACACGGAATGTAAACTTGGCTACACAGGAACTGCATTCCAAAACAGTACAGGGTCTCAAATTTAGAAAAACAACTTATGCTTGCTTAAGGGTAAAGGTGAGTTGGGGTGCTGCATAAAACCAGAGATTGAAATGAGCACAGATAAAGTTCCTTAAGCCAAATATGGAATAGACAAGAGCTACTCCTTGCTCAACGAAATGGACTCAACACTGCATATTAAACGCCTAAGAATGTACCTGACTTGTAAGTATCTTAAAACCTATGGATTGCTATGTCTCCAAAAGAGAATCAAGCATGTGTACAGGGGCACAAACGCAGCAGTGATAGGATTGGAGAGGTTCGGTGAGCAAATGAAGACCCTTTGAAGTCATATTGCATGGTACCCATTCCAAGGGTTTCAACTACCCAGGTTTAAGGTATTCTTCCTTCAGCTAAAACATGCATGTGGAACCTAGAGTATGATCAACCATGTGATCGGGAGACGTGTTCAAATATGTCTCAGTTTTCGTACCCTGGTACTCGGGTGCAACATTCCAGACGCTTTACTAACACTCTCCCGACTTGGAGAGTCAGTCCCTTTAACCTCCTGTTTGGCCCAGTTTGCAAATTCTGCGGAAGATGAACAGGAATAGCGAGAACCAATGGAGACTAGCTGGAGGTGTCTGGACGGGCAAATTTAACTCTCATTTCCTACCAGGAAGAGTAATTAACCAAAGGCTCAGTGTGCCATGCCAGAATCAGATTAGGGCCTGAAGCCATCCTGCGGTGTTGCGGCCAGCTCAAAAGAAAGCGAGTTGAAGAAAGGAGCTCAGGGGCACTGTAATTCACAAACCTGCAGAGTTATAAATGACAGCTATCGTCCAAAAATAGACTGAAGTAAGGCTGCCAAGAGGACTTGAAAGTGGGACAGAATTGCAGGAAACCGATTTCAGGAGGTAGACTGGAATTGCATTGAAAGCATAGGAAAAGAGGCAGAACGTCCACAATGATGCACTTGGCCAAAAAGGGCGTATGCGTTTTTTCCTGAATATATTCAGGAAAAAACGCATACGCCCTTTTTGGCCAACCAAGCAAGCTTGCAAAGGAAATCTGCACTACAATGAAGTCTCACTTCCCCCCGGTTAAAAGGGCCATCTGAAAAAAGTGTAAAATCCAGAAAGGCAGGACAGGCCATGGAGAACTGGGAGCCTTGTTATGCTGATGGGCGGGATGTAAATTGCCAACAACCACTCGGGAGAGGTGTATGGTGTTTCCTGAAACATCTAAAAAACAAAGCAACAGAGCCTAGGGCACTTCCACTTATGGTCCTATAGCTTAGGGAAATTAAAATCAAAAAGACACAGCCACCCCAAAGTTTGGGACGCCTCCGTTTACAAGAACCTCGTTTACCGTACAAGTTCAATATCACAGAAAGTGAAAAATGGATAAAGAACTTGTGGTACTTACGTACAATGCAGTATCAGTCAGCAATGAAATCTATGTCATCAGGCCCGTAGCAGCATAATGAGTGGATTCAGGTACGATGATTCTAACTGAAATAAGTCACACAGAAAAAGAAACATCATAAGATATCACTAATACACGGAATGTAAACTTGGCTACACAGGAACTGCATTCCAAAACAGTACAGGGTCTCAAATTTAGAAAACCAACTTATGCTTGCTTCAGGGGAAAGGTGAGTTGGGTTGCTGCATAAAACCAGAGATTGAAATGAGCACAGATAAAGTTCCTTAAGCCAAATATGGAATAGACAAGAGCTACTCCTTGCTCAACGAAATGGACTCAACACCCCATATTAAACGCCTAAGAATGTACCTGACTAGTAAGTATCTTAAAACCTATGGATTGCTATGTCTCCAAAAGAGAATCAAGCGTGTGTACAGGGGCATAAACGCAGCAGTGATAGTATTGGAGAGGTTCGGTGAGCAAATGAAGACCCTTTGAAGTCATATTGCATGGTACCCATTCCACGGGTCTCAACTCTCCAGGTTTAAGGTATTCTTCCTTCAGCTAAAACATGCATGTGGAACCCAGAGTATGATCAACCATGTGAACGGGAGACGTGTTCAAATATGTCTCAGTTTTCCTCCCCTGGTACTCGGGTGAAACATTCCAGACGCTTGACTAACACTCTCCCCACTTGGAGAGTCAGCGCCTTTAACCTCCTGTTTGGCCCAGTTTGCAATTTCTGCGGAAGATGAACAGGAATAGCGAGAACCAATGAGAGGCTAGCTGGAGGTGTCTGGACGGGCAAATTTAACTCTCAATTCCCACCAGGAAGAGGAAATAACCAAAGGCTCAGCGTGCCGTACCGGAACCAGTTTAGGGCCTGAAGCCATCCTGCGGTGTTGCGGCCAGCTCAAAAGAAAGCGAGTTGAAGAAAGGAGCTCAGGGGCACTGTAATTCACAAACCTGCAGAGTTATAAATGACAGCTATCGTCCAAAAATAGACTGAAGTAAGGCTGCCAAGAGGACTTGAAAGCGGGGCAGAATTGCAGGAAACCGATTTCAGGAGGTAGACTGGAATTGCATTGAAAGCATAGGAAAAGAGGCAGAACGTCCACAATGATACACTTGGCCAAAAAGTGCGTATGCGTTTTTTCCTGAATATATTCAGGAAAAAACGCATACGCCCTTTTTGGCCAACCAAGCAAGCTTGCAAAGGAAATCTGCACTACAATGAAGTCTCACTTCCCCCCGGTCAAAAGGGCCATCTGAAAAAAGTGTAAAATCCAGAAAGGCAACAGGCCATTGAGAACTGGGAGCCTTGTTATGCTGATGGGCGGGATGTAAATTGCCAACAGACACTCGGGAGAAGTGTATGGTGTTTCCTGAAACATCTAAAAAACAAAGCAACAGAGCCTAGGGCACTTCCACTTATGGTCCTATAGCTTAGGGAAATTAAAATCAAAAAGACACAGCCACCCCAAAGTTTGGAACGGCTCTGTTTACAAGAACCCCGTTTACAGTACAAGTTCAACATCGCAGAAAGTGAAAAATGGATAAAGAACTTGTGGTACTTACGTACAATGCAGTATCACTCAGCAATGAAATCTATGTCATCAGGCCCGTAGCAGCATAATGAGTAGATTCAGGTACGATGATTCTAACTGAAATAAGTCACACAGAAAAAGAAACATCATAAGATATCACTAATACACGGAATGTAAACTTGGCTACACAGGAACTGAATTCCAAAACAGAACAGGGTCTCAAATTTAGAAAACCAACTTATGCTTGCTTAAGGGGAAAGGTGAGTTGGGTTGCTGCATAAAACCAGAGATTGAAATGAGCACAGATAAAGTTCCTTAAGCCAAATATGGAATAGATAAGAGCTACTCCTTGCTCAACGAAATGGACTCAACACCGCATATTAAACGCCTAAGAATGTACCTGACTAGTAAGTATCTTAAAACCTATGGATTGCTATGTCTCCGAAAGAGAATCAAGCATGTGTACAGGGGCATAAACGCAGCAGTGATAGGATTGGAGAGGTTCGGTGAGCAAATGAAGACCCTTTGAAGTCATATTGCATGGTACCCATTCCACGGGTTTCAACTACCCAGGTTTTAGGTATTCTTCCTTCAGCTAAAACATGCATGTGGAACCCAGAGTATGATCAACCATGTGATCGGGAGACGTGTTCAAATATGTCTCAGTTTTCCTCCCCTGGTACTCGGGTGCAACATTCCAGACGCTTTACTAACACTCTCCCCACTTGGAGAGTCAGTCCCTTTAACCTCCTGTTTGGCCCAGTTTGCAATTTCTGCGGAAGATGAACAGGAATAGCGAGAACCAATGAGAGGCTAGCTGGAGGTGTCTGGACGGGCAAATTTAACTCTCATTTCCCACCAGGAAGAGGAATTAACCAAAGGCTCAGCATGCCGGGCCGAAACCAGATTAGGGCCTGAAGCCATCCTGCGGTGTTGCGGCCAGGTCACAAGAAAGCGAGTTGAAGAAAGGAGCTCAGGGGCACTGTAATTCACAAACCTGCAGAGTTATAAATGACAGCTATCGTCCAAAAATAGACTGAAGTAAGGCTGCCAAGAGGACTTGAAAGCGGGGCAGAATTGCAGGAAACCGATTTCAGGAGGTAGACTGGAATTGCATTGAAAGCATAGGAAAAGAGGCAGAACGTCCACAATGATGCACTTGGCCAAAAAGGGCGTATGCGTTTTTTCCTGAATATATTCAGGAAAAAACGCATACGCCCTTTTTGGCCAACCAAGCAAGCTTGCAAAGGAAATCTGCACTACAATGAAGTCTCACTTCCCCCCGGTCAAAAGGGCCATCTGAAAAAAGTGTAAAATCCAGAAAGGCAGGACAGGCCATGGAGAACTGGGAGCCTTGTTATGCTGATGGGCGGGATGTAAATTGCCAACAACCTCTCGGGAGAAGTGTATGGTGTTTCCTGAAACATTTAAAAAACAAAGCAACAGAGCCTAGGGCACTTCCACTTATGGCCCTATAGCTTACGGAAATAAAAATCAAAAAGACACAGCCACCCCAAAGTTTGGGACGCCTCCATTTACAAGAACCTCGTTTACCGTACAAGTTCAAAATCACAGAAAGTGAAAAATGGATAAAGAACTTGTGGTACTTACGTACAATGCAGTATCAGTCAGCAATGAAATCTATGTCATCAGGCCCGTAGCAGCATAATGAGTGGATTCAGGTACGATGATTCTAACTGAAATAAGTCACACAGAAAAAGAAACATCATAAGATATCACTAATACACGGAATGTAAACTTGGCTACACAGGAACTGCATTCCAAAACAGTACAGGGTCTCAAATTTAGAAAACCAACTTATGCTTGCTTCAGGGGAAAGGTGAGTTGGGTTGCTTCATAAAACCAGAGATTGAAATGAGCACAGATAAAGTTCCTTAAGCCAAATATGGAATAGACAAGAGCTACTCCTTGCTCAACGAAATGGACTCAACACCCCATATTAAACGCCTAAGAATGTACCTGACTAGTAAGTATCTTAAAACCTATGGATTGCTATGTCTCCAAAAGAGAATCAAGCGTGTGTACAGGGGCATAAACGCAGCAGTGATAGGATTGGAGAGGTTCGGTGAGCAAATGAAGACCCTTTGAAGTCATATTGCATGGTACCCATTACACGGGTCTCAACTCTCCAGGTTTAAGGTATTCTTCCTTCAGCTAAAACATGCATGTGGAACCCAGAGTATGATCAACCGTGTGAACGGGAGACGTGTTCAAATATGTCTCAGTTTTCCTCCCCTGGTACTCGGGTGCAACATTCCAGACGCTTTACTAACACTCTCCCCACTTGGAGAGTCAGCGCCTTTAACCTCCTGTTTGGCCCAGTTTGCAATTTCTGCGGAAGATGAACAGGAATAGCGAGAACCAATGAGAGGCTAGCTGGAGGTGTCTGGACGGGCAAATTTAACTCTCAATTCCCACCAGGAAGAGGAAATAACCAAAGGCTCAGCGTGCCGTACCGGAACCAGTTTAGGGCCTGAAGCCATCCTGCGGTGTTGCGGCCAGCTCAAAAGAAAGCGAGTTGAAGAAAGGAGCTCAGGGGCACTGTAATTCACAAACCTGCAGAGTTATAAATGACAGCTATCGTCCAAAAATAGACTGAAGTAAGGCTGCCAAGAGGACTTGAAAGCGGGGCAGAATTGCAGGAAACCGATTTCAGGAGGTAGACTGGAATTGCATTGAAAGCATCGGAAAAGAGGCAGAACGTCCACAATGATGCACTTGGCCAAAAAGGGCGTATGCGTTTTTTCCTGAATATATTCAGGAAAAAACGCATACGCCCTTTTTGGCCAACCAAGCAAGCTTGCAAAGGAAATCTGCACTACAATGAAGTCTCACTTCCCCCCGGTCAAAAGGGCCATCTGAAAAAAGTGTAAAATCCAGAAAGGCAACAGGCCATTGAGAACTGGGAGCCTTGTTATGCTGATGGGCGGGATGTAAATTGCCAACAGACACTCGGGAGAAGTGTATGGTGTTTCCTGAAACATCTAAAAAACAAAGCAACAGAGCCTAGGGCACTTCCACTTATGGTCCTATAGCTTAGGGAAATTAAAATCAAAAAGACACAGCCACCCCAAAGTTTGGAACGGCTCTGTTTACAAGAACCCCGTTTACAGTACAAGTTCAACATCGCAGAAAGTGAAAAATGGATAAAGAACTTGTGGTACTTACGTACAATGCAGTATCACTCAGCAATGAAATCTATGTCATCAGGCCCGTAGCAGCATAATGAGTAGATTCAGGTACGATGATTCTAACTGAAATAAGTCACACAGAAAAAGAAACATCATAAGATATCACTAATACACGGAATGTAAACTTGGCTACACAGGAACTGAATTCCAAAACAGAACAGGGTCTCAAATTTAGAAAACCAACTTATGCTTGCTTAAGGGGAAAGGTGAGTTGGGTTGCTGCATAAAACCAGAGATTGAAATGAGCACAGATAAAGTTCCTTAAGCCAAATATGGAATAGACAAGAGCTACTCCTTGCTCAACGAAATGGACTCAACACCGCATATTAAACGCCTAAGAATGTACCTGACTAGTAAGTATCTTAAAACCTATGGATTGCTATGTCTCCGAAAGAGAATCAAGCATGTGTACAGGGGCATAAACACAGCAGTGATATGATTGGAGAGGTTCGGTGAGCAAATGAAGACCCTTTGAAGTCATATTGCATGGTACCCATTCCACGGGTTTCAACTACCCAGGTTTAAGGTATTCTTCCTTCAGCTAAAACATGCATGTGGAACCCAGAGTATGATCAACCATGTGATCGGGAGACGTGTTCAAATATGTCTCAGTTTTCCTCCCCTGGTACTCGGGTGCAACATTCCAGACGCTTTACTAACACTCTCCCCACTTGGAGAGTCAGTCCCTTTAACCTCCTGTTTGGCCCAGTTTGCAATTTCTGCGGAAGATGAACAGGAATAGCGAGAACCAATGAGAGGCTAGCTGGAGGTGTCTGGACGGGCAAATTTAACTCTCATTTCCCACCAGGAAGAGGAATTAACCAAAGGCTCAGCATGCCGGGCCGAAACCAGATTAGGGCCTGAAGCCATCCTGCGGTGTTGCGGCCAGGTCACAAGAAAGCGAGTTGAAGAAAGGAGCTCAGGGGCACTGTAATTCACAAACCTGCAGAGTTATAAATGACAGCTATCGTCCAAAAATAGACTGAAGTAAGGCTGCCAAGAGGACTTGAAAGCGGGGCAGAATTGCAGGAAACCGATTTCAGGAGGTAGACTGGAATTGCATTGAAAGCATAGGAAAAGAGGCAGAACGTCCACAATGATGCACTTGGCCAAAAAGGGCGTATGCGTTTTTTCCTGAATATATTCAGGAAAAAACGCATACGCCCTTTTTGGCCAACCAAGCAAGCTTGCAAAGGAAATCTGCACTACAATGAAGTCTCACTTCCCCCCGGTCAAAAGGGCCATCTGAAAAAAGTGTAAAATCCAGAAAGGCAGGACAGGCCATGGAGAACTGGGAGCCTTGTTATGCTGATGGGCGGGATGTAAATTGCCAACAACCACTCGGGAGAAGTGTATGGTGTTTCCTGAAACATCTAAAAAACAAAGCAACAGAGCCTAGGGCACTTCCACTTATGGCCCTATAGCTTACGGAAATAAAAATCAAAAAGACACAGCCACCCCAAAGTTTGGGACGCCTCCGTTTACAAGAACCTCGTTTACCGTACAAGTTCAATATCACAAAAAGTGAAAAATGGATAAAGAACTTGTGGTACTTACATACAATGCAGTATCACTCAGCAATGAAATCTATGTCATCAGGCCCGTAGCAGCATAATGAGTGGATTCAGGTACGATGATTCTAACTGAAATAAGTCACACAGAAAAAGAAACATCATAAGATATCACTAATACACGGAATGTAAACTTGGCTACACAGGAACTGCATTCCAAAACAGAACAGGGTCTCAAATTTAGAAAACCAAATTATGCTTGCTTAAGGGTAAAGGTGAGTTGGGGTGCTGCATAAAACCAGAGATTGAAATGAGCACAGATAAAGTTCCTTAAGTCAAATATGGAATAGACAAGAGCTACTCCTTGCTCAACGAAATGGACTCAACACCGCATATTAAACGCCTAAGAATGTACCTGACTAGTAAGTATCTTAAAACCTATGGATTGCTATGTCTCCGAAAGAGAATCAAGCATGTGTACAGGGGCATAAACGCAGCAGTGATAGGATTGGAGAGGTTCGGTGAGCAAATGAAGACCCTTTGAAGTCATATTGCATGGTACCCATTACACGGGTCTCAACTCTCCAGGTTTAAGGTATTCTTCCTTCAGCTAAAACATGCATGTGGAACCCAGAGTATGATCAACCATGTGATCGGGAGACGTGTTCAAATATGTCTCAGTTTTCCTCCCCTGGTACTCGGGTGCAACATTCCAGACGCTTTACTAACACTCTCCCCACTTGGAGAGTCAGTCCCTTTAACCTCCTGTTTGGCCCAGTTTGCAATTTCTGCGGAAGATGAACAGGAATAGCGAGAACCAATGAGAGGCTAGCTGGAGGTGTCTGGACGGGCAAATTTAACTCTCATTTCCCACCAGGAAGAGGAATTAACCAAAGGCTCAGCATGCCGGGCCGAAACCAGATTAGGGCCTGAAGCCATCCTGCGGTGTTGCGGCCAGGTCACAAGAAAGCGAGTTGAAGAAAGGAGCTCAGGGGCACTGTAATTCACAAACCTGCAGAGTTATAAATGACAGCTATCGTCCAAAAATAGACTGAAGTAAGGCTGCCAAGAGGACTTGAAAGCGGGGCAGAATTGCAGGAAACCGATTTCAGGAGGTAGACTGGAATTGCATTGAAAGCATAGGAAAAGAGGCAGAACGTCCACAATGATGCACTTGGCCAAAAAGGGCGTATGCGTTTTTTCCTGAATATATTCAGGAAAAAACGCATACGCCCTTTTTGGCCAACCAAGCAAGCTTGCAAAGGAAATCTGCACTACAATGAAGTCTCACTTCCCCCCGGTCAAAAGGGCCATCTGAAAAAAGTGTAAAATCCAGGAAGGCAGGACAGGCCATGGAGAACTGGGAGCCTTGTTATGCTGATGGGCGGGATGTAAATTGCCAACAACCACTCGGGAGAAGTGTATGGTGTTTCCTGAAACATCTAAAAAACAAAGCAACAGAGCCTAGGGCACTTCCACTTATGGCCCTATAGCTTACGGAAATAAAAATCAAAAAGACACAGCCACCCCAAAGTTTGGGACGCCTCCGTTTACAAGAACCTCGTTTACCGTAAAAGTTCAATATCACAAAAAGTGAAAAATGGATAAAGAACTTGTGGTACTTACGTACAATGCAGTATCACTCAGCAATGAAATCTATGTCATCAGGCCCGTAGCAGCATAATGAGTGGATTCAGGTACGATGATTCTAACTGAAATAAGTCACACAGAAAAAGAAACATCATAAGATATCACTAATACACGGAATGTAAACTTGGCTACACAGGAACTGCATTCCAAAACAGAACAGGGTCTCAAATTTAGAAAACCAACTTATGCTTGCTTAAGGGGAAAGGTGAGTTGGGGTGCTGCATAAAACCAGAGATTGAAATGAGCACAGATAAAGTTCCTTAAGTCAAATATGGAATAGACAAGAGCTACTCCTTGCTCAACGAAATGGACTCAACACCGCATATTAAACGCCTAAGAATGTACCTGACTAGTAAGTATCTTAAAACCTATGGATTGCTATGTCTCCGAAAGAGAATCAAGCATGTGTACAGGGGCATAAACGCAGCAGTGATAGGATTGGAGAGGTTCGGTGAGCAAATGAAGACCCTTTGAAGTCATATTGCATGGTACCCATTACACGGGTCTCAACTCTCCAGGTTTAAGGTATTCTTCCTTCAGCTAAAACATGCATGTGGAACCCAAGTATGATCAACCATGTGAACGGGAGACGTGTTCAAATATGTCTCAGTTTTCCTCCCCTGGTACTCGGGTGCAACATTCCAGACGCTTTACTAACACTCTCCCGACTTGGAGAGTCAGTCCCTTTAACATCCTGTTTGGGCCAGTTTGCAATTTCTGCGGAAGATGAACAGGAATAGCGAGAACCAATGAGAGGCTAGCTGGAGGTGTCTGGACGGGCAAATTTAACTCTCAATTCCCACCAGGAAGAGGAAATAACCAAAGGCTCAGCGTGCTGTACCGGAACCAGTTTAGGGCCTGAAGCCATCCTGCGGTGTTGCGGCCAGCTCAAAAGAAAGCGAGTTGAAGAAAGGAGCTCAGGGGCACTGTAATTCACAAACCTGCAGAGTTATAATTGACAGCTATCGTCCAAAAATAGACTGAAGTAAGGCTGCCAAGAGGACTTGAAAGCGGGGCAGAATCGCAGGAAACCAATTTCAGGAGGTAGAGTGGAATTACATTGAAAGCATAGGAAAAGAGGCAGAACGTCCACAATGATGCCCTTGGCCAAAAAGGGCGTATGCGTTTTTTCCTGAATATATTCAGGAAAAAACGCATACGCCCTTTTTGGCCAACCAAGCAAGCTTGCAAAGGAAATCTGCACTACAATGAAGTCTCACTTCCCCCCGGTCAAAAGGACCATCTGAAAAAAGTGTAAAATCCAGAAAGGCAGGACAGGCCATGGAGAACTGGGAGCCTTGTTATGCTGATGGGTGGGATGTAAATTGCCAACAACCACTCGGGAGAAGTGTATGGTGTTTCCTGAAACATCTAAAAAACAAAGCAACAGAGCCTAGGGCACTTCCACTTATGGCCCTATAGCTTACGGAAATAAAAATCAAAAAGACACAGCCACCCCAAAGTTTGGGACGCCTCCGTTTACAAGAACCTCGTTTACCGTAAAAGTTCAATATCACAAAAAGTGAAAAATGGATAAAGAACTTGTGGTACTTACGTACAATGCAGTATCACTCAGCAATGAAATCTATGTCATCAGGCCCGTAGCAGCATAATGAGTGGATTCAGGTACGATGATTCTAACTGAAATAAGTCACACAGAAAAAGAAACATCATAAGATATCACTAATACACGGAATGTAAACTTGGCTACACAGGAACTGCATTCCAAAACAGAACAGGGTCTCAAATTTAGAAAACCAACTTATGCTTGCTTAAGGGTAAAGGTGAGTTGGGGTGCTGCATAAAACCAGAGATTGAAATGAGCACAGATAAAGTTCCTTAAGTCAAATATGGAATAGACAAGAGCTACTCCTTGCTCAACGAAATGGACTCAACACCGCATATTAAACGCCTAAGAATGTACCTGACTAGTAAGTATCTTAAAACCTATGGATTGCTATGTCTCCGAAAGAGAATCAAGCATGTGTACAGGGGCATAAACGCAGCAGTGATAGGATTGGAGAGGTTCGGTGAGCAAATGAAGACCCTTTGAAGTCATATTGCATGGTACCCATTACACGGGTCTCAACTCTCCAGGTTTAAGGTATTCTTCCTTCAGCTAAACCATGCATGTGGAACCCAAGTATGATCAACCATGTGAACGGGAGACGTGTTCAAATATGTCTCAGTTTTCCTCCCCTGGTACTCGGGTGCAACATTCCAGACGCTTTACTAACACTCTCCCGACTTGGAGAGTCAGCGCCTTTAACCTCCTGTTTGGCCCAGTTTGCAATTTCTGCGGAAGATGAACAGGAATAGCGAGAACCAATGAGAGGCTAGCTGGAGGTGCCTGGACGGGCAAATTTAACTCTCAATTCCCACCAGGAAGAGGAAATAACCAAAGGCTCAGCGTGCCGTACCGGAACCAGTTTAGGGCCTGAAGCCATCCTGCGGTGTTGCGGCCAGCTCAAAAGAAAGCGAGTTGAAGAAAGGAGCTCAGGGGCACTGTAATTCACAAACCTGCAGAGTTATAAATGACAGCTATCGTCCAAAAATAGACTGAAGTAAGGCTGCCAAGAGGACTTGAAAGCGGGGCAGAATTGCAGGAAACTGATTTCAGGAGGTAGAGTGGAATTACATTGAAAGCATAGGAAAAGAGGCAGAACGTCCACAATGATGCCCTTGGCCAAAAAGGGCGTATGCGTTTTTTCCTGAATATATTCAGGAAAAAACGCATACGCCCTTTTTGGCCAACCAAGCAAGCTTGCAAAGGAAATCTGCACTACAATGAAGTCTCACTTCCCCCCGGTCCAAAGGACCATCTGAAAAAAGTGTAAAATCCAGAAAGGCAGGACAGGCCATGGAGAACTGGGAGCCTTGTTATGCTGATGGGCGGGATGTAAATTGCCAACAACCACTCGGGAGAAGTGTATGGTGTTTCCTGAAACATCTAAAAAACAAAGCAACAGAACCTAGGGCACTTCCACTTATGGTCCTATAGCTTAGGGAAATTAAAATCAAAAAGACACAGCCACCCCAAAGTTTGGAATGGCTCTGTTTACAAGAACCTCGTTTACAGTACAAGTTCAACATTGCAGAAAGTGAAAAATGGATAAAGAAGTTGTGGTATGTACTTACAAAGCAATATCACTCAGCAATGAAATCTGTGTCATCAGGCCCTTAGCAGCACAATGAGTGGATTCAGGTATGATGATTCTAACTGAAGTAAGTCACACAGAAAAAGAAACATCATAAGATATCAGTAATACACGGAATGTAAACTTGGCTACACAGGAACTGAATTACAGAACAGAACAGGGACTCAAATTTAGAAAACCAACTTATGCTTGCTTAAGGGTAAAGGTGAGTTGGGGTGCTGCATAAAACCAGAGATTGAAATGAGCACAGATAAAGTTCCTTAAGCCAAATATGGAATAGACAAGAGCTACTCCTTGCTCAACGAAATGGACTCAACAACGCATATTAAACGCCTAAGAATGTACCTGACTTGTAAGTATCTTAAAACCTATGGATTGCTATGTCTCCAAAAGAGAATCAAGCATGTGTACAGGGGCATAAACGCAGCAGTGATAGGATTGGAGAGGTTCGGTGAGCAAATGAAGACCCTTTGAACTCATATTGCATGGTACCCATTCCACGTGTTGCAACTACCCAGGTTTAAGGTATTCTTCCTTCAGCTAAAACATGCATGTGGAACCTAGAGTATGATCAACCATGTGATCGGGAGACGTGTTCAAATATGTCTCAGTTTTCGTACCCTGCTACTCGGGTGCAACATTCCAGACGCTTTACTAACACTCTCCCGACTTGGAGAGTCAGTCCCTTTAACCTCCTGTTTGGCCCAGTTTGCAATTTCTGCGGAAGATGAACAGGAATAGCGAGAACCAATGGAGACTAGCTGGAGGTGTCTGGACGGGCAAATTTAACTCTCATTTCCTACCAGGAAGAGGAATTAACCAAAGGCTCAGCGTGCCATGCCAGAATCAGATTAGGGCCTGAAGCCATCCTGCGGTGTTGCGGCCAGGTCACAAGAAAGCGAGTTGAAGAAAGGAGCTCAGGGGCACTGTAATTCACAAACCTGCAGAGTTATAAATGACAGCTATCGTCCAAAAATATACTGAAGTAAGGCTGCCAAGAGGACTTGAAAGCGGGGCAGAATTGCAGGAAACCGATTTCAGGAGGTAGACTGGAATTGCATTGAAAGCATAGGAAAAGAGGCAGAACGTCCACAATGATGCACTTGGCCAAAAAGGGCGTATGCGTTTTTTCCTGAATATATTCAGGAAAAAACGCATACGCCCTTTTTGGCCAACCAAGCAAGCTTGCAAAGGAAATCTGCACTACAATGAAGTCTCACTTCCCCCCGGTCAAAAGGGCCATCTGAAAAAAGTGTAAAATCCAGAAAGGCAGGACAGGCCATGGAGAACTGGGAGCCTTGTTATGCTGATGGGCGGGATGTAAATTGCCAACAACCACTCGGGAGAAGTGTATGGTGTTTCCTGAAACATCTAAAAAACAAAGCAACAGAACCTAGGGCACTTCCACTTATGGTCCTATAGCTTAGGGAAATTAAAATCAAAAAGACACAGCCACCCCAAAGTTTGGAACGGCTCTGTTTACAAGAACCTCGTTTACAGTACAAGTTCAACATCGCAGAAAGTGAAAAATGGAGAAAGAAGTTGTGGTATTTACTTACAAAGCAATATCACTCAGCAATGAAATCTGTGTCATCAGGCCCTTAGCAGCACAATGAGTGGATTCAGGTATGATGATTCTAACTGAAGTAAGTCACACAGAAAAAGAAACATCATAAGATATCAGTAATACAAGGAATGTAAACTTGGCTACACAGGAACTGAATTACAGAACAGAACAGGGACTCAAATTTAGAAAAACAACTTATGCTTGCTTAAGGGTAAAGGTGAGTTGGGGTGCTGCATAAAACCAGAGATTGAAATGAGCACAGATAAAGTTCCTTAAGCCAAATATGGAATAGACAAGAGCTACTCCTTGCTCAACGAAATGGACTCAACACTGCATATTAAACGCCTAAGAATGTACCTGACTTGTAAGTATCTTAAAACCTATGGATTGCTATGTCTCCAAAAGAGAATCAAGCATGTGTACAGGGGCATAAACGCAGCAGTGATAGGATTGGAGAGGTTGGGTGAGCAAATGAAGACCCTTTGAAGTCATATTGCATGGTACCCATTCCACGGGTTTCAACTACCCAGGTTTCAGGTATTCTTCCTTCAGCTAAAACATGCATGTGGAACCTAGAGTATGATCAACAATGTGATCGGGAGACGTGTTCAAATATATCTCAGTTTTTGTACCCTGGTACTCGGGTGCAACATTCCAGACGCTTTACTAACACTCTCCCCACTTGGAGAGTCAGTCCCTTTAACCTCCTGTTTGGCCCAGTTTGCAATTTCTGTGGAAGATGAACAGGAATAGCGAGAACCAATGGAGACTAGCTGGAGGTGTCTGGACGGGCAAATTTAACTCTCATTTCCTACCAGGAAGAGTAATTAACCAAAGGCTCAGCGTGCCATGCCAGAATCAGATTAGGACCTGAAGCCATCCTGCGGTGTTGCGGCCAGCTCAAAAGAAAGCGAGTTGAAGAAAGGAGCTCAGGGGCACTGTAATTCACAAACCTGCAGAGTTATAAATGACAGCTATCGTCCAAAAATAGACTGAAGTAAGGCTGCCAAGAGGACTTGAAAGTGGGGCAGAATTGCAGGAAACCGATTTCAGGAGGTAGACTGGAATTGCATTGAAAGCATAGGAAAAGAGGCAGAACGTCCACAATGATGCACTTGGCCAAAAGGGCGTATGCGTTTTTTCCTGAATATATTCAGGAAAAAACGCATACGCACTTTTTGGACAACCAAGCAAGCTTGCAAAGGAAATCTGCACTACAATGAAGTCTCACTTCTCCCCGGTCAAAAGGGCCATCTGAAAAAAGTGTAAAATCCAGAAAGGCAGGACAGGCCATGGAGAACTGGGAGCCTTGTTATGCTGATGGGCGGGATGTAAATTGCCAACAACCACTCGGGAGAAGTGTATGGTGTTTCCTGAAACATCTAAAAAACAAAGCAACAGAGCCTAGGGCACTTCCACTTATGGTCCTATAGCTTAGGGAAATTAAAATCAAAAAGACACAGCCACCCCAAAGTTTGGGACGCCTCCGTTTACAAGAACCTCGTTTACCGTACAAGTTCAATATCACAGAAAGTGAAAAATGGATAAAGAACTTGTGGTACTTACGTACAATGCAGTATCAGTCAGCAATGAAATCTATGTCATCAGGCCCGTAGCAGCATAATGAGTGGATTCAGGTACGATGATTCTAACTGAAATAAGTCACACAGAAAAAGAAACATCATAAGATATCACTAATACACGGAATGTAAACTTGGCTACACAGGAACTGCATTCCAAAACAGAACAGGGTCTCAAATTTAGAAAACCAACTTATGCTTGCTTAAGGGGAAAGGTGAGTTGGGGTGCTGCATAAAACCAGAGATTGAAATGAGCACAGATAAAGTTCCTTAAGCCAAATATGGAATAGACAAGAGCTACTCCTTGCTCAACGAAATGGACTCAACACCCCATATTAAACGCCTAAGAATGTACCTGACTAGTAAGTATCTTAAAACCTATGGATTGCTATGTCTCCAAAAGAGAATCAAGCATGTGTACAGGGGCATAAACGCAGCAGTGATAGGATTGGAGAGGTTCGGTGAGCAAATGAAGACCCTTTGAAGTCATATTGCATGGTACCCATTCCACGGGTTTCAACTACCCAGGTTTTAGGTATTCTTCCTTCAGCTAAAACATGCATGTGGAACCCAGAGTATGATCAACCATGTGATCGGGAGACGTGTTCAAATATGTCTCAGTTTTCCTCCCGTGGTACTCGGGTGCAACATTCCAGACGCTTTACTAACACTCTCTCCACTTGGAGAGTCAGCGCCTTTAACCTCCTGTTTGGCCCAGTTTGCAATTTCTGCGGAAGATGAACAGAAATAGCGAGAACCAATGAGAGACTAGCTGGAGGTGTCTGGACGGGCAAATTTAACTCTCATTTCCCACCAGGAAGAGGAAATAACCAAAGGCTCAGCATGCCGGACCGGAACCAGATTAGGGCCTGAAGCCATCCTGCGGTGTTGCGGCCAGGTCACAAGAAAGCGAGTTGAAGAAAGGAGCTCAGGGGCACTGTAATTCACAAACCTGCAGAGTTATAAATGACAGCTATCGTCCAAAAATAGACTGAAGTAAGGCTGCCAAGAGGACTTGAAAGCGGGGCAGAATTGCAGGAAACCGATTTCAGGAGGTAGACTGGAATTGCATTGAAAGCATAGGAAAAGAGGCAGAACGTCCACAATGATGCATTTGGCCAAAAAGGGCGTATGCGTTTTTTCCTGAATATATTCAGGAAAAAACGCATACGCCCTTTTTGGCCAACCAAGCAAGCTTGCAAAGGAAATCTGCACTACAATGAAGTCTCACTTCCCCCCGGTCAAAAGGGCCATCTGAATAAAGTGTAAAATCCAGAAAGGCAAGACAGGCCATGGAGAACTGGGAGCCTTGTTATGCTGATGGGCGGGATGTAAATTGCCAACAGACACTCGGGAGAAGTGTACGGTGTTTCCTGAAACATCTAAAAAACAAAGCAACAGAGCCTAGGGCACTGCCACTTATGGTCCTATAGCTTAGGAAAATTAAAATCAAAAAGACACAGCCACCCCAAAGTTTGGGACGGCTCTGTTTACAAGAACCTCGTTTACAGTACAAGTTCAACATCGCAGAAAGTGAAAAATGGATAAAGAAGTTGTGGTATTTACTTACAAAGCAATATCACTCAGCAATGAAATCTATGTCATCAGGCCCTTAGCATCACAATGAGTGGATTCAGGTATGATGATTCTAACTGAAATAAGTCACACAGAAAAAGAAACATCATAAGATATCACTAATACACGGAATGTAAACTTGGCTACACAGGAACTGAATTACAGAACAGAACAGGGTCTCAAATTTAGAAAACCAACTTATGCTTGCTTAAGGGTAAAGGTGAGTTGGGGTGCTGCATAAAACCAGAGATTGAAATGAGCACAGATAAAGTTCCTTAAGTCAAATGTGGAATAGACAAGAGCTACTCCTTGCTCAACGAAATGGACTCAACACCGCATATTAAACGCCTAAGAATGTACCTGACTAGTAAGTATCTTAAAACCTATGGATTGCTATGTCTCCGAAAGAGAATCAAGCACGTGTACAGGGGCATAAACGCAGCAGTGATAGGATTGGAGAGGTTCGGTGAGCAAATGAAGACCCTTTGAGGTCATATTGCATGGTACCCATTACACGGGTCTCAACTCTCCAGGTTTAAGGTATTCTTCCTTCAGCTAAAACATGCATGTGGAACCGAAGTATGATCAACCATGTGAACGGGAGACGTGTTCAAATATGTCTCAGTTTTCCTCCCCTGGTACTCGGGTGCAACATTCCAGACGCTTTACTAACACTCTCCCCACTTGGAGAGTCAGTCCCTTTAACCTCTTGTTTGGCCCAGTTTGCAATTTCTGCGGAAGATGAACAGGAATAGCGAGAACCAATGAGAGGCTAGCTGGAGGTGTCTGGACGGGCAAATTTAAGTCTCAATTCCCACCAGGAAGAGGAAATAACCAAAGGCTCAGCGTGCCGTACCGGAACCAGTTTAGGGCCTGAAGCCATCCTGCGGTGTTGCGGCCAGCTCAAAAGAAAGCGAGTTGAAGAAAGGAGCTCAGGGGCACTGTAATTCACAAACCTGCAGAGTTATAAATGACAGCTATCGTCCAAAAATAGACTGAAGTAAGGCTGCCAAGAGGACTTGAAAGCGGGGCAGAATTGCAGGAAACCGATTTCAGGAGGTAGACTGGAATTGCATTGAAAGCATCGGAAAAGAGGCAGAACGTCCACAATGATGCACTTGGCCAAAAAGTGCGTATGCGTTTTTTCCTGAATATATTCAGGAAAAAACGCATACGCCCTTTTTGGCCAACCAAGCAAGCTTGCAAAGGAAATCTGCACTACAATGAAGTCTCACTTCCCCCCGGTCAAAAGGGCCATCTGAAAAAAGTGTAAAATCCAGAAAGGCAACAGGCCATTGAGAACTGGGAGCCTTGTTATGCTGATGGGCGGGATGTAAATTGCCAACAGACACTCGGGAGAAGTGTATGGTGTTTCCTGAAACATCTAAAAAACAAAGCAACAGAGCCTAGGGCACTTCCACTTATGGTCCTATAGCTTAGGGAAATTAAAATCAAAAAGACACAGCCACCCCAAAGTTTGGAACGGCTCTGTTTACAAGAACCCCGTTTACAGTACAAGTTCAACATCGCAGAAAGTGAAAAATGGATAAAGAACTTGTGGTACTTACGTACAATGCAGTATCACTCAGCAATGAAATCTATGTCATCAGGCCCGTAGCAGCATAATGAGTAGATTCAGGTACGATGATTCTAACTGAAATAAGTCACACAGAAAAAGAAACATCATAAGATATCACTAATACACGGAATGTAAACTTGGCTACACAGGAACTGAATTCCAAAACAGAACAGGGTCTCAAATTTAGAAAACCAACTTATGCTTGCTTAAGGGGAAAGGTGAGTTGGGTTGCTGCATAAAACCAGAGATTGAAATGAGCACAGATAAAGTTCCTTAAGCCAAATATGGAATAGATAAGAGCTACTCCTTGCTCAACGAAATGGACTCAACACCGCATATTAAACGCCTAAGAATGTACCTGACTAGTAAGTATCTTAAAACCTATGGATTGCTATGTCTCCGAAAGAGAATCAAGCATGTGTACAGGGGCATAAACGCAGCAGTGATAGGATTGGAGAGGTTCGGTGAGCAAATGAAGACCCTTTGAAGTCATATTGCATGGTACCCATTCCACGGGTTTCAACTACCCAGGTTTTAGGTATTCTTCCTTCAGCTAAAACATGCATGTGGAACCCAGAGTATGATCAACCATGTGATCGGGAGACGTGTTCAAATATGTCTCAGTTTTCCTCCCCTGGTACTCGGGTGCAACATTCCAGACGCTTTACTAACACTCTCCCCACTTGGAGAGTCAGTCCCTTTAACCTCCTGTTTGGCCCAGTTTGCAATTTCTGCGGAAGATGAACAGGAATAGCGAGAACCAATGAGAGGCTAGCTGGAGGTGTCTGGACGGGCAAATTCAACTCTCATTTCCCACCAGGAAGAGGAATTAACCAAAGGCTCAGCATGCCGGGCCGAAACCAGATTAGGGCCTGAAGCCATCCTGCGGTGTTGCGGCCAGGTCACAAGAAAGCGAGTTGAAGAAAGGAGCTCAGGGGCACTGTAATTCACAAACCTGCAGAGTTATAAATGACAGCTATCGTCCAAAAATAGACTGAAGTAAGGCTGCCAAGAGGACTTGAAAGCGGGGCAGAATTGCAGGAAACCGATTTCAGGAGGTAGACTGGAATTGCATTGAAAGCATCGGAAAAGAGGCAGAACGTCCACAATGATGCACTTGGCCAAAAAGGGCGTATGCGTTTTTTCCTGAATATATTCAGGAAAAAACGCATACGCCCTTTTTGGACAACCAAGCAAGCTTGCAAAGGAAATCTGCACTACAATGAAGTCTCACTTCCCCCCGGTCAAAAGGGCCATCTGAAAAAAGTGTAAAATCCAGAAAGGCAACAGGCCATTGAGAACTGGGAGCCTTGTTATGCTGATGGGCGGGATGTAAATTGCCAACAGACACTCGGGAGAAGTGTATGGTGTTTCCTGAAACATCTAAAAAACAAAGCAACAGAGCCTAGGGCACTTCCACTTATGGTCCTATAGCTTAGGGAAATTAAAATCAAAAAGACACAGCCACCCCAAAGTTTGGAACGGCTCTGTTTACAAGAACCCCGTTTACAGTACAAGTTCAACATCGCAGAAAGTGAAAAATGGATAAAGAACTTGTGGTACTTACGTACAATGCAGTATCACTCAGCAATGAAATCTATGTCATCAGGCCCGTAGCAGCATAATGAGTAGATTCAGGTACGATGATTCTAACTGAAATAAGTCACACAGAAAAAGAAACATCATAAGATATCACTAATACACGGAATGTAAACTTGGCTACACAGGAACTGAATTCCAAAACAGAACAGGGTCTCAAATTTAGAAAACCAACTTATGCTTGCTTAAGGGGAAAGGTGAGTTGGGTTGCTGCATAAAACCAGAGATTGAAATGAGCACAGATAAAGTTCCTTAAGCCAAATATGGAATAGATAAGAGCTACTCCTTGCTCAACGAAATGGACTCAACACCGCATATTAAACGCCTAAGAATGTACCTGACTAGTAAGTATCTTAAAACCTATGGATTGCTATGTCTCCGAAAGAGAATCAAGCATGTGTACAGGGGCATAAACGCAGCAGTGATAGGATTGGAGAGGTTCGGTGAGCAAATGAAGACCCTTTGAAGTCATATTGCATGGTACCCATTCCACGGGTTTCAACTACCCAGGTTTTAGGTATTCTTCCTTCAGCTAAAACATGCATGTGGAACCCAGAGTATGATCAACCATGTGATCGGGAGACGTGTTCAAATATGTCTCAGTTTTCCTCCCCTGGTACTCGGGTGCAACATTCCAGACGCTTTACTAACACTCTCCCCACTTGGAGAGTCAGTCCCTTTAACCTCCTGTTTGGCCCAGTTTGCAATTTCTGCGGAAGATGAACAGGAATAGCGAGAACCAATGAGAGGCTAGCTGGAGGTGTCTGGACGGGCAAATTCAACTCTCATTTCCCACCAGGAAGAGGAATTAACCAAAGGCTCAGCATGCCGGGCCGAAACCAGATTAGGGCCTGAAGCCATCCTGCGGTGTTGCGGCCAGGTCACAAGAAAGCGAGTTGAAGAAAGGAGCTCAGGGGCACTGTAATTCACAAACCTGCAGAGTTATAAATGACAGCTATCGTCCAAAAATAGACTGAAGTAAGGCTGCCAAGAGGACTTGAAAGCGGGGCAGAATTGCAGGAAACCGATTTCAGGAGGTAGACTGGAATTGCATTGAAAGCATAGGAAAAGAGGCAGAACGTCCACAATGATGCACTTGGCCAAAAAGGGCGTATGCGTTTTTTCCTGAATATATTCAGGAAAAAACGCATACGCCCTTTTTGGACAACCAAGCAAGCTTGCAAAGGAAATCTGCACTACAATGAAGTCTCACTTCCCCCCGGTCAAAAGGGCCATCTGAAAAAAGTGTAAAATCCAGAAAGGCAGGACAGGCCATGGAGAACTGGGAGCCTTGTTATGCTGATGGGCGGGATGTAAATTGCCAACAACCTCTCGGGAGAAGTGTATGGTGTTTCCTGAAACATTTAAAAAACAAAGCAACAGAGCCTAGGGCACTTCCACTTATGGCCCTATAGCTTACGGAAATAAAAATCAAAAAGACACAGCCACCCCAAAGTTTGGGACGCCTCCATTTACAAGAACCTCGTTTACCTACAAGTTCAAAATCACAGAAAGTGAAAAATGGATAAAGAACTTGTGGTACTTACGTACAATGCAGTATCAGTCAGCAATGAAATCTATGTCATCAGGCCCGTAGCAGCATAATGAGTGGATTCAGGTACGATGATTCTAACTGAAATAAGTCACACAGAAAAAGAAACATCATAAGATATCACTAATACACGGAATGTAAACTTGGCTACACAGGAACTGCATTCCAAAACAGTACAGGGTCTCAAATTTAGAAAACCAACTTATGCTTGCTTCAGGGGAAAGGTGAGTTGGGTTGCTTCATAAAACCAGAGATTGAAATGAGCACAGATAAAGTTCCTTAAGCCAAATATGGAATAGACAAGAGCTACTCCTTGCTCAACGAAATGGACTCAACACCCCATATTAAACGCCTAAGAATGTACCTGACTAGTAAGTATCTTAAAACCTATGGATTGCTATGTCTCCAAAAGAGAATCAAGCGTGTGTACAGGGGCATAAACGCAGCAGTGATAGGATTGGAGAGGTTCGGTGAGCAAATGAAGACCCTTTGAAGTCATATTGCATGGTACCCATTACACGGGTCTCAACTCTCCAGGTTTAAGGTATTCTTCCTTCAGCTAAAACATGCATGTGGAACCCAGAGTATGATCAACCGTGTGAACGGGAGACGTGTTCAAATATGTCTCAGTTTTCCTCCCCTGGTACTCGGGTGCAACATTCCAGACGCTTTACTAACACTCTCCCCACTTGGAGAGTCAGCGCCTTTAACCTCCTGTTTGGCCCAGTTTGCAATTTCTGCGGAAGATGAACAGGAATAGCGAGAACCAATGAGAGGCTAGCTGGAGGTGTCTGGACGGGCAAATTTAACTCTCAATTCCCACCAGGAAGAGGAAATAACCAAAGGCTCAGCGTGCCGTACCGGAACCAGTTTAGGGCCTGAAGCCATCCTGCGGTGTTGCGGCCAGCTCAAAAGAAAGCGAGTTGAAGAAAGGAGCTCAGGGGCACTGTAATTCACAAACCTGCAGAGTTATAAATGACAGCTATCGTCCAAAAATAGACTGAAGTAAGGCTGCCAAGAGGACTTGAAAGCGGGGCAGAATTGCAGGAAACCGATTTCAGGAGGTAGACAGGAATTGCATTGAAAGCATCGGAAAAGAGGCAGAACGTCCACAATGATGCACTTGGCCAAAAAGGGCGTATGCGTTTTTTCCTGAATATATTCAGGAAAAAACGCATACGCCCTTTTTGGCCAACCAAGCAAGCTTGCAAAGGAAATCTGCACTACAATGAAGTCTCACTTCCCCCCGGTCAAAAGGGCCATCTGAAAAAAGTGTAAAATCCAGAAAGGCAACAGGCCATTGAGAACTGGGAGCCTTGTTATGCTGATGGGCGGGATGTAAATTGCCAACAGACACTCGGGAGAAGTGTATGGTGTTTCCTGAAACATCTAAAAAACAAAGCAACAGAGCCTAGGGCACTTCCACTTATGGTCCTATAGCTTAGGGAAATTAAAATCAAAAAGACACAGCCACCCCAAAGTTTGGAACGGCTCTGTTTACAAGAACCCCGTTTACAGTACAAGTTCAACATCGCAGAAAGTGAAAAATGGATAAAGAACTTGTGGTACTTACGTACAATGCAGTATCACTCAGCAATGAAATCTATGTCATCAGGCCCGTAGCAGCATAATGAGTAGATTCAGGTACGATGATTCTAACTGAAATAAGTCACACAGAAAAAGAAACATCATAAGATATCACTAATACACGGAATGTAAACTTGGCTACACAGGAACTGAATTCCAAAACAGAACAGGGTCTCAAATTTAGAAAACCAACTTATGCTTGCTTAAGGGGAAAGGTGAGTTGGGTTGCTGCATAAAACCAGAGATTGAAATGAGCACAGATAAAGTTCCTTAAGCCAAATATGGAATAGACAAGAGCTACTCCTTGCTCAACGAAATGGACTCAACACCGCATATTAAACGCCTAAGAATGTACCTGACTAGTAAGTATCTTAAAACCTATGGATTGCTATGTCTCCGAAAGAGAATCAAGCATGTGTACAGGGGCATAAACGCAGCAGTGATAGGATTGGAGAGGTTCGGTGAGCAAATGAAGACCCTTTGAAGTCATATTGCATGGTACCCATTCCACGGGTTTCAACTACCCAGGTTTTAGGTATTCTTCCTTCAGCTAAAACATGCATGTGGAACCCAGAGTATGATCAACCATGTGATCGGGAGACGTGTTCAAATATGTCTCAGTTTTCCTCCCCTGGTACTCGGGTGCAACATTCCAGACGCTTTACTAACACTCTCCCCACTTGGAGAGTCAGTCCCTTTAACCTCCTGTTTGGCCCAGTTTGCAATTTCTGCGGAAGATGAACAGGAATAGCGAGAACCAATGAGAGGCTAGCTGGAGGTGTCTGGACGGGCAAATTTAACTCTCATTTCCCACCAGGAAGAGGAATTAACCAAAGGCTCAGCATGCCGGGCCGAAACCAGATTAGGGCCTGAAGCCATCCTGCGGTGTTGCGGCCAGGTCACAAGAAAGCGAGTTGAAGAAAGGAGCTCAGGGGCACTGTAATTCACAAACCTGCAGAGTTATAAATGACAGCTATCGTCCAAAAATAGACTGAAGTAAGGCTGCCAAGAGGACTTGAAAGCGGGGCAGAATTGCAGGAAACCGATTTCAGGAGGTAGACTGGAATTGCATTGAAAGCATAGGAAAAGAGGCAGAACGTCCACAATGATGCACTTGGCCAAAAAGGGCGTATGCGTTTTTTCCTGAATATATTCAGGAAAAAACGCATACGCCCTTTTTGGCCAACCAAGCAAGCTTGCAAAGGAAATCTGCACTACAATGAAGTCTCACTTCCCCCCGGTCAAAAGGGCCATCTGAAAAAAGTGTAAAATCCAGAAAGGCAGGACAGGCCATGGAGAACTGGGAGCCTTGTTATGCTGATGGGCGGGATGTAAATTGCCAACAACCACTCGGGAGAAGTGTATGGTGTTTCCTGAAACATCTAAAAAACAAAGCAACAGAGCCTAGGGCACTTCCACTTATGGCCCTATAGCTTACGGAAATAAAAATCAAAAAGACACAGCCACCCCAAAGTTTGGGACGCCTCCGTTTACAAGAACCTCGTTTACCGTACAAGTTCAATATCACAAAAAGTGAAAAATGGATAAAGAACTTGTGGTACTTACGTACAATGCAGTATCACTCAGCAATGAAATCTATGTCATCAGGCCCGTAGCAGCATAATGAGTGGATTCAGGTACGATGATTCTAACTGAAATAAGTCACACAGAAAAAGAAACATCATAAGATATCACTAATACACGGAATGTAAACTTGGCTACACAGGAACTGCATTCCAAAACAGAACAGGGTCTCAAATTTAGAAAACCAAATTATGCTTGCTTAAGGGTAAAGGTGAGTTGGGGTGCTGCATAAAACCAGAGATTGAAATGAGCACAGATAAAGTTCCTTAAGTCAAATATGGAATAGACAAGAGCTACTCCTTGCTCAACGAAATGGACTCAACACCGCATATTAAACGCCTAAGAATGTACCTGACTAGTAAGTATCTTAAAACCTATGGATTGCTATGTCTCCGAAAGAGAATCAAGCATGTGTACAGGGGCATAAACGCAGCAGTGATAGGATTGGAGAGGTTCGGTGAGCAAATGAAGACCCTTTGAAGTCATATTGCATGGTACCCATTACACGGGTCTCAACTCTCCAGGTTTAAGGTATTCTTCCTTCAGCTAAAACATGCATGTGGAACCCAGAGTATGATCAACCATGTGATCGGGAGACGTGTTCAAATATGTCTCAGTTTTCCTCCCCTGGTACTCGGGTGCAACATTCCAGACGCTTTACTAACACTCTCCCCACTTGGAGAGTCAGTCCCTTTAACCTCCTGTTTGGCCCAGTTTGCAATTTCTGCGGAAGATGAACAGGAATAGCGAGAACCAATGAGAGGCTAGCTGGAGGTGTCTGGACGGGCAAATTTAACTCTCATTTCCCACCAGGAAGAGGAATTAACCAAAGGCTCAGCATGCCGGGCCGAAACCAGATTAGGGCCTGAAGCCATCCTGCGGTGTTGCGGCCAGGTCACAAGAAAGCGAGTTGAAGAAAGGAGCTCAGGGGCACTGTAATTCACAAACCTGCAGAGTTATAAATGACAGCTATCGTCCAAAAATAGACTGAAGTAAGGCTGCCAAGAGGACTTGAAAGCGGGGCAGAATTGCAGGAAACCGATTTCAGGAGGTAGACTGGAATTGCATTGAAAGCATAGGAAAAGAGGCAGAACGTCCACAATGATGCACTTGGCCAAAAAGGGCGTATGCGTTTTTTCCTGAATATATTCAGGAAAAAACGCATACGCCCTTTTTGGCCAACCAAGCAAGCTTGCAAAGGAAATCTGCACTACAATGAAGTCTCACTTCCCCCCGGTCAAAAGGGCCATCTGAAAAAAGTGTAAAATCCAGGAAGGCAGGACAGGCCATGGAGAACTGGGAGCCTTGTTATGCTGATGGGCGGGATGTAAATTGCCAACAACCACTCGGGAGAAGTGTATGGTGTTTCCTGAAACATCTAAAAAACAAAGCAACAGAGCCTAGGGCACTTCCACTTATGGCCCTATAGCTTACGGAAATAAAAATCAAAAAGACACAGCCACCCCAAAGTTTGGGACGCCTCCGTTTACAAGAACCTCGTTTACCGTAAAAGTTCAATATCACAAAAAGTGAAAAATGGATAAAGAACTTGTGGTACTTACGTACAATGCAGTATCACTCAGCAATGAAATCTATGTCATCAGGCCCGTAGCAGCATAATGAGTGGATTCAGGTACGATGATTCTAACTGAAATAAGTCACACAGAAAAAGAAACATCATAAGATATCACTAATACACGGAATGTAAACTTGGCTACACAGGAACTGCATTCCAAAACAGAACAGGGTCTCAAATTTAGAAAACCAACTTATGCTTGCTTAAGGGGAAAGGTGAGTTGGGGTGCTGCATAAAACCAGAGATTGAAATGAGCACAGATAAAGTTCCTTAAGTCAAATATGGAATAGACAAGAGCTACTCCTTGCTCAACGAAATGGACTCAACACCGCATATTAAACGCCTAAGAATGTACCTGACTAGTAAGTATCTTAAAACCTATGGATTGCTATGTCTCCGAAAGAGAATCAAGCATGTGTACAGGGGCATAAACGCAGCAGTGATAGGATTGGAGAGGTTCGGTGAGCAAATGAAGACCCTTTGAAGTCATATTGCATGGTACCCATTACACGGGTCTCAACTCTCCAGGTTTAAGGTATTCTTCCTTCAGCTAAAACATGCATGTGGAACCCAAGTATGATCAACCATGTGAACGGGAGACGTGTTCAAATATGTCTCAGTTTTCCTCCCCTGGTACTCGGGTGCAACATTCCAGACGCTTTACTAACACTCTCCCGACTTGGAGACTCAGTCCCTTTAACATCCTGTTTGGCCCAGTTTGCAATTTCTGCGGAAGATGAACAGGAATAGCGAGAACCAATGAGAGGCTAGCTGGAGGTGTCTGGACGGGCAAATTTAACTCTCAATTCCCACCAGGAAGAGGAAATAACCAAAGGCTCAGCGTGCTGTACCGGAACCAGTTTAGGGCCTGAAGCCATCCTGCGGTGTTGCGGCCAGCTGAAAAGAAAGCGAGTTGAAGAAAGGAGCTCAGGGGCACTGTAATTCACAAACCTGCAGAGTTATAATTGACAGCTATCGTCCAAAAATAGACTGAAGTAAGGCTGCCAAGAGGACTTGAAAGCGGGGCAGAATCGCAGGAAACCAATTTCAGGAGGTAGAGTGGAATTACATTGAAAGCATAGGAAAAGAGGCAGAACGTCCACAATGATGCCCTTGGCCAAAAAGGGCGTATGCGTTTTTTCCTGAATATATTCAGGAAAAAACGCATACGCCCTTTTTGGCCAACCAAGCAAGCTTGCAAAGGAAATCTGCACTACAATGAAGTCTCACTTCCCCCCGGTCAAAAGGACCATCTGAAAAAAGTGTAAAATCCAGAAAGGCAGGACAGGCCATGGAGAACTGGGAGCCTTGTTATGCTGATGGGTGGGATGTAAATTGCCAACAACCACTCGGGAGAAGTGTATGGTGTTTCCTGAAACATCTAAAAAACAAAGCAACAGAGCCTAGGGCACTTCCACTTATGGCCCTATAGCTTACGGAAATAAAAATCAAAAAGACACAGCCACCCCAAAGTTTGGGACGCCTCCGTTTACAAGAACCTCATTTACCGTAAAAGTTCAATATCACAAAAAGTGAAAAATGGATAAAGAACTTGTGGTACTTACGTACAATGCAGTATCACTCAGCAATGAAATCTATGTCATCAGGCCCGTAGCAGCATAATGAGTGGATTCAGGTACGATGATTCTAACTGAAATAAGTCACACAGAAAAAGAAACATCATAAGATATCACTAATACACGGAATGTAAACTTGGCTACACAGGAACTGCATTCCAAAACAGAACAGAGTCTCAAATTTAGAAAACCAACTTATGCTTGCTTAAGGGTAAAGGTGAGTTGGGGTGCTGCATAAAACCAGAGATTGAAATGAGCACAGATAAAGTTCCTTAAGTCAAATATGGAATAGACAAGAGCTACTCCTTGCTCAACGAAATGGACTCAACACCGCATATTAAACGCCTAAGAATGTACCTGACTAGTAAGTATCTTAAAACCTATGGATTGCTATGTCTCCGAAAGAGAATCAAGCATGTGTACAGGGGCATAAACGCAGGAGTGATAGGATTGGAGAGGTTCGGTGAGCAAATGAAGACCCTTTGAAGTCATATTGCATGGTACCCATTACACGGGTCTCAACTCTCCAGGTTTAAGGTATTCTTCCTTCAGCTAAAACATGCATGTGGAACCCAAGTATGATCAACCATGTGAACGGGAGACGTGTTCAAATATGTCTCAGTTTTCCTCCCCTGGTACTCGGGTGCAACATTCCAGACGCTTTACTAACACTCTCCCGACTTGGAGAGTCAGCGCCTTTAACCTCCTGTTTGGCCCAGTTTGCAATTTCTGCGGAAGATGAACAGGAATAGCGAGAACCAATGAGAGGCTAGCTGGAGGTGCCTGGACGGGCAAATTTAACTCTCAATTCCCACCAGGAAGAGGAAATAACCAAAGGCTCAGCGTGCCGTACCGGAACCAGTTTAGGGCCTGAAGCCATCCTGCGGTGTTGCGGCCAGCTCAAAAGAAAGCGAGTTGAAGAAAGGAGCTCAGGGGCACTGTAATTCACAAACCTGCAGAGTTATAAATGACAGCTATCGTCCAAAAATAGACTGAAGTAAGGCTGCCAAGAGGACTTGAAAGCGGGGCAGAATTGCAGGAAACTGATTTCAGGAGGTAGAGTGGAATTACATTGAAAGCATAGGAAAAGAGGCAGAACGTCCACAATGATGCCCTTGGCCAAAAAGGGCGTATGCGTTTTTTCCTGAATATATTCAGGAAAAAACGCATACGCCCTTTTTGGCCAACCAAGCAAGCTTGCAAAGGAAATCTGCACTACAATGAAGTCTCACTTCCCCCCGGTCAAAAGGACCATCTGAAAAAAGTGTAAAATCCAGAAAGGCAGGACAGGCCATGGAGAACTGGGAGCCTTGTTATGCTGATGGGCGGGATGTAAATTGCCAACAACCACTCGGGAGAAGTGTATGGTGTTTCCTGAAACATCTAAAAAACAAAGCAACAGAACCTAGGGCACTTCCACTTATGGTCCTATAGCTTAGGGAAATTAAAATCAAAAAGACACAGCCACCCCAAAGTTTGGAATGGCTCTGTTTACAAGAACCTCGTTTACAGTACAAGTTCAACATTGCAGAAAGTGAAAAATGGATAAAGAAGTTGTGGTATGTACTTACAAAGCAATATCACTCAGCAATGAAATCTGTGTCATCAGGCCCTTAGCAGCACAATGAGTGGATTCAGGTATGATGATTCTAACTGAAGTAAGTCACACAGAAAAAGAAACATCATAAGATATCAGTAATACACGGAATGTAAACTTGGCTACACAGGAACTGAATTACAGAACAGAACAGGGACTCAAATTTAGAAAACCAACTTATGCTTGCTTAAGGGTAAAGGTGAGTTGGGGTGCTGCATAAAACCAGAGATTGAAATGAGCACAGATAAAGTTCCTTAAGCCAAATATGGAATAGACAAGAGCTACTCCTTGCTCAACGAAATGGACTCAACAACGCATATTAAACGCCTAAGAATGTACCTGACTTGTAAGTATCTTAAAACCTATGGATTGCTATGTCTCCAAAAGAGAATCAAGCATGTGTACAGGGGCATAAACGCAGCAGTGATAGGATTGGAGAGGTTCGGTGAGCAAATGAAGACCCTTTGAACTCATATTGCATGGTACCCATTCCACGTGTTGCAACTACCCAGGTTTAAGGTATTCTTCCTTCAGCTAAAACATGCATGTGGAACCTAGAGTATGATCAACCATGTGATCGGGAGACGTGTTCAAATATGTCTCAGTTTTCGTACCCTGCTACTCGGGTGCAACATTCCAGACGCTTTACTAACACTCTCCCGACTTGGAGAGTCAGTCCCTTTAACCTCCTGTTTGGCCCAGTTTGCAATTTCTGCGGAAGATGAACAGGAATAGCGAGAACCAATGGAGACTAGCTGGAGGTGTCTGGACGGGCAAATTTAACTCTCATTTCCTACCAGGAAGAGGAATTAACCAAAGGCTCAGCGTGCCATGCCAGAATCAGATTAGGGCCTGAAGCCATCCTGCGGTGTTGCGGCCAGGTCACAAGAAAGCGAGTTGAAGAAAGGAGCTCAGGGGCACTGTAATTCACAAACCTGCAGAGTTATAAATGACAGCTATCGTCCAAAAATATACTGAAGTAAGGCTGCCAAGAGGACTTGAAAGCGGGGCAGAATTGCAGGAAACCGATTTCAGGAGGTAGACTGGAATTGCATTGAAAGCATAGGAAAAGAGGCAGAACGTCCACAATGATGCACTTGGCCAAAAAGGGCGTATGCGTTTTTTCCTGAATATATTCAGGAAAAAACGCATACGCCCTTTTTGGCCAACCAAGCAAGCTTGCAAAGGAAATCTGCACTACAATGAAGTCTCACTTCCCCCCGGTCAAAAGGGCCATCTGAAAAAAGTGTAAAATCCAGAAAGGCAGGACAGGCCATGGAGAACTGGGAGCCTTGTTATGCTGATGGGCGGGATGTAAATTGCCAACAACCACTCGGGAGAAGTGTATGGTGTTTCCTGAAACATCTAAAAAACAAAGCAACAGAACCTAGGGCACTTCCACTTATGGTCCTATAGCTTAGGGAAATTAAAATCAAAAAGACACAGCCACCCCAAAGTTTGGAACGGCTCTGTTTACAAGAACCTCGTTTACAGTACAAGTTCAACATCGCAGAAAGTGAAAAATGGAGAAAGAAGTTGTGGTATTTACTTACAAAGCAATATCACTCAGCAATGAAATCTGTGTCATCAGGCCCTTAGCAGCACAATGAGTGGATTCAGGTATGATGATTCTAACTGAAGTAAGTCACACAGAAAAAGAAACATCATAAGATATCAGTAATACAAGGAATGTAAACTTGGCTACACAGGAACTGAATTACAGAACAGAACAGGGACTCAAATTTAGAAAAACAACTTATGCTTGCTTAAGGGTAAAGGTGAGTTGGGGTGCTGCATAAAACCAGAGATTGAAATGAGCACAGATAAAGTTCCTTAAGCCAAATATGGAATAGACAAGAGCTACTCCTTGCTCAACGAAATGGACTCAACACTGCATATTAAACGCCTAAGAATGTACCTGACTTGTAAGTATCTTAAAACCTATGGATTGCTATGTCTCCAAAAGAGAATCAAGCATGTGTACAGGGGCATAAACGCAGCAGTGATAGGATTGGAGAGGTTGGGTGAGCAAATGAAGACCCTTTGAAGTCATATTGCATGGTACCCATTCCACGGGTTTCAACTACCCAGGTTTAAGGTATTCTTCCTTCAGCTAAAACATGCATGTGGAACCTAGAGTATGATCAACAATGTGATCGGGAGACGTGTTCAAATATGTCTCAGTTTTTGTACCCTGGTACTCGGGTGCAACATTCCAGACGCTTTACTAACACTCTCCCCACTTGGAGAGTCAGTCCCTTTAACCTCCTGTTTGGCCCAGTTTGCAATTTCTGTGGAAGATGAACAGGAATAGCGAGAACCAATGGAGACTAGCTGGAGGTGTCTGGACGGGCAAATTTAACTCTCATTTCCTACCAGGAAGAGTAATTAACCAAAGGCTCAGCGTGCCATGCCAGAATCAGATTAGGACCTGAAGCCATCCTGCGGTGTTGCGGCCAGCTCAAAAGAAAGCGAGTTGAAGAAAGGAGCTCAGGGGCACTGTAATTCACAAACCTGCAGAGTTATAAATGACAGCTATCGTCCAAAAATAGACTGAAGTAAGGCTGCCAAGAGGACTTGAAAGTGGGGCAGAATTGCAGGAAACCGATTTCAGGAGGTAGACGGGAATTGCATTGAAAGCATAGGAAAAGAGGCAGAACGTCCACAATGATGCACTTGGCCAAAAGGGCGTATGCGTTTTTTCCTGAATATATTCAGGAAAAAACGCATACGCACTTTTTGGACAACCAAGCAAGCTTGCAAAGGAAATCTGCACTACAATGAAGTCTCACTTCTCCCCGGTCAAAAGGGCCATCTGAAAAAAGTGTAAAATCCAGAAAGGCAGGACAGGCCATGGAGAACTGGGAGCCTTGTTATGCTGATGGGCGGGATGTAAATTGCCAACAACCACTCGGGAGAAGTGTATGGTGTTTCCTGAAACATCTAAAAAACAAAGCAACAGAGCCTAGGGCACTTCCACTTATGGTCCTATAGCTTAGGGAAATTAAAATCAAAAAGACACAGCCACCCCAAAGTTTGGGACGCCTCCGTTTACAAGAACCTCGTTTACCGTACAAGTTCAATATCACAGAAAGTGAAAAATGGATAAAGAACTTTTGGTACTTACGTACAATGCAGTATCAGTCAGCAATGAAATCTATGTCATCAGGCCCGTAGCAGCATAATGAGTGGATTCAGGTACGATGATTCTAACTGAAATAAGTCACACAGAAAAAGAAACATCATAAGATATCACTAATACACGGAATGTAAACTTGGCTACACAGGAACTGCATTCCAAAACAGAACAGGGTCTCAAATTTAGAAAACCAACTTATGCTTGCTTCAGGGGAAAGGTGAGTTGGGTTGCTGCATAAAACCAGAGATTGAAATGAGCACAGATAAAGTTCCTTAAGCCAAATATGGAATAGACAAGAGCTACTCCTTGCTCAACGAAATGGACTCAACACCCCATATTAAACGCCTAAGAATGTACCTGACTAGTAAGTATCTTAAAACCTATGGATTGCTATGTCTCCAAAAGACAATCAAGCATGTGTACAGGGGCATAAACGCAGCAGTGATAGGATTGGAGAGGTTCGGTGAGCAAATGAAGACCCTTTGAAGTCATATTGCATGGTACCCATTCCACGGGTCTCAACTCTCCAGGTTTAAGGTATTCTTCCTTCAGCTAAAACATGCATGTGGAACCCAGTGTATGATCAACCATGTGAACGGGAGACGTGTTCAAATATGTCTCAGTTTTCCTCCCCTGGTACTCGGGTGCAACATTCCAGACGCTTTACTAACACTCTCCCGACTTGGAGAGTCAGTCCCTTTAACCTCCTGTTTGGCCCAGTTTGCAATTTCTGCGGAAGATGAACAGGAATAGCGAGAACCAATGAGAGACTAGCTGGAGGTGTCTGAACGGGCAAATTTAACTCTCATTTCCCACCAGGAAGAGGAATTAACCAAAGGCTCAGCATGCCGGGCCGGAACCAGATTAGGGCCTGAAGCCATCCTGCGGTGTTGCGGCCAGGTCACAAGAAAGCGAGTTGAAGAAAGGAGCTCAGGGGCACTGTAATTCACAAACCTGCAGAGTTATAAATGACAGCTATCGTCCAAAAATAGACTGAAGTAAGGCTGCCAAGAGGACTTGAAAGCGGGGCAGAATTGCAGGAAACCGATTTCAGGAGGTAGACTGGAATTGCATTGAAAGCATAGGAAAAGAGGCAGAACGTCCACAATGATGCACTTGGCCAAAAAGGGCGTATGCGTTTTTTCCTGAATATATTCAGGAAAAAACGCATACGCCCTTTTTGGCCAACCAAGCAAGCTTGCAAAGGAAATCTGCACTACAATGAAGTCTCACTTCCCCTCGGTCAAAAGGGCCATCTGAAAAAAGTGTAAAATCCAGAAAGGCAACAGGCCATTGAGAACTGGGAGCCTTGTTATGCTGATGGGCGGGATGTAAATTGCCAACAGACACTCGGGAGAAGTGTATGGTGTTTCCTGAAACATCTAAAAAACAAAGCAACAGAGCCTAGGGCACTTCCACTTATGGTCCTATAGCTTAGGGAAATTAAAATCAAAAACACACAGCCACCCCAAAGTTTGGAACGGCTCTGTTTACAAGAACCCCATTTACAGTACAAGTTCAACATCGCAGAAAGTGAAAAATGGATAAAGAACTTGTGGTACTTACGTACAATGCAGTATCACTCAGCAATGAAATCTATGTCATCAGGCCCATAGCAGCATAATGAGTAGATTCAGGTACGATGATTCTAACTGAAATAAGTCACACAGAAAAAGAAACATCATAAGATATCACTAATACACGGAATGTAAACTTGGCTACACAGGAACTGAATTCCAAAACAGAACAGGTTCTCAAATTTAGAAAACCAACTTATGCTTGCTTAAGGGGAAAGGTGAGTTGGGGTGCTGCATAAAACCAGAGATTGAAATGAGCACAGATAAAGTTCCTTAAGCCAAATATGGAATAGACAAGAGCTACTCCTTGCTCAACGAAATGGACTCAACACCCCATATTAAACGCCTAAGAATGTACCTGACTAGTAAGTATATTAAAACCTATGGATTGCTATGTCTCCAAAAGAGAATCAAGCATGTGTACAGGGGCATAAACGCAGCAGTGATAGGATTGGAGAGGTTCGGTGAGCAAATGAAGACCCTTTGAAGTCATATTGCATGGTACCCATTCCACGGGTTTCAACTACCCAGGTTTTAGGTATTCTTCCTTCAGCTAAAACATGCATGTGGAACCCAGAGTATGATCAACCATGTGATCGGGAGACGTGTTCAAATATGTCTCAGTTTTCCTCCCCTGGTACTCGGGTGCAACATTCCAGACGCTTTACTAACACTCTCTCCACTTGGAGAGTCAGCGCCTTTAACCTCCTGTTTGGCCCAGTTTGCAATTTCTGCGGAAGATGAACAGAAATAGCGAGAACCAATGAGAGACTAGCTGGAGGTGTCTGGACGGGCAAATTTAACTCTCATTTCCCACCAGGAAGAGGAATTAACCAAAGGCTCAGCATGCCGGGCCGGAACCAGATTAGGGCCTGAAGCCATCCTGCGGTGTTGCGGCCAGGTCACAAGAAAGCGAGTTGAAGAAAGGAGCTCAGGGGCACTGTAATTCACAAACCTGCAGAGTTATAAATGACAGCTATCGTCCAAAAATAGACTGAAGTAAGGCTGCCAAGAGGACTTGAAAGCGGGGCAGAATTGCAGGAAACCGATTTCAGGAGGTAGACTGGAATTGCATTGAAAGCATAGGAAAAGAGGCAGAACGTCCACAATGATGCATTTGGCCAAAAAGGGCGTATGCGTTTTTTCCTGAATATATTCAGGAAAAAACGCATACGCCCTTTTTGGCCAACCAAGCAAGCTTGCAAAGGAAATCTGCACTACAATGAAGTCTCACTTCCCCCCGGTCAAAAGGGCCATCTGAATAAAGTGTAAAATCCAGAAAGGCAAGACAGGCCATGGAGAACTGGGAGCCTTGTTATGCTGATGGGCGGGATGTAAATTGCCAACAGACACTCGGGAGAAGTGTACGGTGTTTCCTGAAACATCTAAAAAACAAAGCAACAGAGCCTAGGGCACTGCCACTTATGGTCCTATAGCTTAGGAAAATTAAAATCAAAAAGACACAGCCACCCCAAAGTTTGGGACGGCTCTGTTTACAAGAACCTCGTTTACAGTACAAGTTCAACATCGCAGAAAGTGAAAAATGGATAAAGAAGTTGTGGTATTTACTTACAAAGCAATATCACTCAGCAATGAAATCTATGTCATCAGGCCCTTAGCATCACAATGAGTGGATTCAGGTATGATGATTCTAACTGAAATAAGTCACACAGAAAAAGAAACATCATAAGATATCACTAATACACGGAATGTAAACTTGGCTACACAGGAACTGAATTACAGAACAGAACAGGGTCTCAAATTTAGAAAACCAACTTATGCTTGCTTAAGGGTAAAGGTGAGTTGGGGTGCTGCATAAAACCAGAGATTGAAATGAGCACAGATAAAGTTCCTTAAGTCAAATGTGGAATAGACAAGAGCTACTCCTTGCTCAACGAAATGGACTCAACACCGCATATTAAACGCCTAAGAATGTACCTGACTAGTAAGTATCTTAAAACCTATGGATTGCTATGTCTCCGAAAGAGAATCAAGCACGTGTACAGGGGCATAAACGCAGCAGTGATAGGATTGGAGAGGTTCGGTGAGCAAATGAAGACCCTTTGAGGTCATATTGCATGGTACCCATTACACGGGTCTCAACTCTCCAGGTTTAAGGTATTCTTCCTTCAGCTAAAACATGCATGTGGAACCGAAGTATGATCAACCATGTGAACGGGAGACGTGTTCAAATATGTCTCAGTTTTCCTCCCCTGGTACTCGGGTGCAACATTCCAGACGCTTTACTAACACTCTCCCCACTTGGAGAGTCAGTCCCTTTAACCTCTTGTTTGGCCCAGTTTGCAATTTCTGCGGAAGATGAACAGGAATAGCGAGAACCAATGAGAGGCTAGCTGGAGGTGTCTGGACGGGCAAATTTAACTCTCATTTCCCACCAGGAAGAGGAAATAACCAAAGGCTCAGCGTGCCGTACCGGAACCAGATTAGGGCCTGAAGCCATCCTGCGGTGTTGCGGCCAGCTCAAAAGAAAGCGAGTTGAAGAAAGGAGCTCAGGGGCACTGTAATTCACAAACCTGCAGAGTTATAAATGACAGCTATTGTCCAAAAATATACTGAAGTAAGGCTGCCAAGAGGACTTGAAAGCGGGGCAGAATTGCAGGAAACCGATTTCAGGAGGTAGACTGGAATTGCATTGAAAGCATAGGAAAAGAGGCAGAACGTCCACAATGATGCACTTGGCCAAAACGGGCGTATGCGTTTTTTCCTGAATATATTCAGGAAAAAACGCATACGCACTTTTTGGCCAACCAAGCAAGCTTGCAAAGGAAATCTGCACTACAATGAAGTCTCACTTCCCCCCGGTCAAAAGGGCCATCTGAAAAAAGTGTAAAATCCAGAAAGGCAGGACAGGCCATGGAGAACTGGGAGCCTTGTTATGCTGATGGGCGGGATGTAAATTGCCAACAACCACTCGGGAGAAGTGTATGGTGTTTCCTGAAACATCTAAAAAACAAAGCAACAGAACCTAGGGCACTTCCACTTATGGTCCTATAGCTTAGGGAAATTAAAATCAAAAAGACTCAGCCACCCCAAAGTTTGGAACGGCTCTGTTTACAAGAACCTCGTTTACAGTACAAGTTCAACATCGCAGAAAGTGAAAAATGGATAAAGAAGTTGTGGTATGTACTTACAAAGCAATATCACTCAGCAATGAAATCTGTGTCATCAGGCCCTTAGCAGCACAATGAGTGGATTCAGGTATGATGATTCTAACTGAAGTAAGTCACACAGAAAAAGAAACATCATAAGATATCAGTAATACACGGAATGTAAATTTGGCTACACAGGAACTGAATTACAGAACAGAACAGGGACTCAAATTTAGAAAAACAACTTATGCTTGCTTAAGGGTAAAGGTGAGTTGGGGTGCTGCATAAAACCAGAGATTGAAATGAGCACAGATAAAGTTCCTTAAGCCAAATATGGAATAGACAAGAGCTACTCCTTGCTCAACGAAATGGACTCAACACCGCATATTAAACGCCTAAGAATGTACCTGACTTGTAAGTATCTTAAAACCTATGGATTGCTATGTCTCCAAAAGAGAATCAAGCATGTGTACAGGGGCATAAATGCAGCAGTGATAGGATTGGAGAGGTTGGGTGAGCAAATGAAGACCCTTTGAAGTCATATTGCATGGTACCCATTCCATGGGTTTCAACTACCCAGGTTTAAGGTATTCTTCCTTCAGCTAAAACATGCATGTGGAACCTAGAGTATGATCAACCATGTGATCGGGAGACGTGTTCAAATATATCTCAGTTTTCGTACCCTGGTACTCGGGTGCAACATTCCAGACGCTTTACTAACACTCTCCCGACTTGGAGAGTCAGTCCCTTTAACCTCCTGTTTGGCCCAGTTTGCAATTTCTGCGGAAGATGAACAGGAATAGCGAGAACCAATGGAGACTAGCTGGAGGTGTCTGGACGGGCAAATTTAACTCTCATTTCCTACCAGGAAGAGGAATTAACCAAAGGCTCAGCGTGCCATGCCAGAATCAGATTAGGGCCTGAAGCCATCCTGCGGTGTTGCGGCCAGCTCAAAAGAAAGCGAGTTGAAGAAAGGAGCTCAGGGGCACTGTAATTCACAAACCTGCAGAGTTATAAATGACAGCTATCGTCCAAAAATAGACTGAAGTAAGGCTCCCAAGAGGACTTGAAAGCGGGGCAGAATTACAGGTAACCGATTTCAGGAGGTAGACTGGAATTGCATTGAAAGCATAGGAAAAGAGGCAGAACGTCCACAATGATGCACTTGGCCAAAAAGGGCGTATGCGTTTTTTCCTGAATATATTCAGGAAAAAACGCATACGCCCTTTTTGGCCAACCAAGCAAGCTTGCAAAGGAAATCTGCACTACAATGAAGTCTCACTTCCCCCCAGTCAAAAGGGCCATCTGAGAAAAGTGTAAAATCCAGAAAGGCAGGACAGGCCATGGAGAACTGGGAGCCTTGTTATGCTGATGGGCGGGATGTAAATTGCCAACAACCACTCGGGAGAAGTGTATGGTGTTTCCTGAAACATCTAAAAAACAAAGCAACAGAACCTAGGGCACTTCCACTTATGGTCCTATAGCTTAGGGAAATTAAAATCAAAAAGACTCAGCCACCCCAAAGTTTGGAACGGCTCTGTTTACAAGAACCTCGTTTACAGTACAAGTTCAACATCGCAGAAAGTGAAAAATGGATAAAGAAGTTGTGGTATGTACTTACAAAGCAATATCACTCAGCAATGAAATCTGTGTCATCAGGCCCTTAGCAGCACAATGAGTGGATTCAGGTATGATGATTCTAACTGAAGTAAGTCACACAGAAAAAGAAACATCATAAGATATCAGTAATACACGGAATGTAAACTTGGCTACACAGGAACTGAATTACAGAACAGAACAGGGACTCAAATTTAGAAAAACAACTTATGCTTGCTTAAGGGTAAAGGTGAGTTGGGGTGCTGCATAAAACCAGAGATTGAAATGAGCACAGATAAAGTTCCTTAAGCCAAATATGGAATAGACAAGAGCTACTCCTTGCTCAACGAAATGGACTCAACACCGCATATTAAACGCCTAAGAATGTACCTGACTTGTAAGTATCTTAAAACCTATGGATTGCTATGTCTCCAAAAGAGAATCAAGCATGTGTACAGGGGCATAAATGCAGCAGTGATAGGATTGGAGAGGTTGGGTGAGCAAATGAAGACCCTTTGAAGTCATATTGCATGGTACCCATTCCATGGGTTTCAACTACCCAGGTTTAAGGTATTCTTCCTTCAGCTAAAACATGCATGTGGAACCTAGAGTATGATCAACCATGTGATCGGGAGACGTGTTCAAATATATCTCAGTTTTCGTACCCTGGTACTCGGGTGCAACATTCCAGACGCTTTACTAACACTCTCCCGACTTGGAGAGTCAGTCCCTTTAACCTCCTGTTTGGCCCAGTTTGCAATTTCTGCGGAAGATGAACAGGAATAGCGAGAACCAATGGAGACTAGCTGGAGGTGTCTGGACGGGCAAATTTAACTCTCATTTCCTACCAGGAAGAGGAATTAACCAAAGGCTCAGCGTGCCATGCCAGAATCAGATTAGGGCCTGAAGCCATCCTACGGTGTTGCGGCCAGCTCAAAAGAAAGCGAGTTGAAGAAAGGAGCTCAGGGGCACTGTAATTCACAAACCTGCAGAGTTATAAATGACAGCTATCGTCCAAAAATAGACTGAAGTAAGGCTGCCAAGAGGACTTGAAAGCGGGGCAGAATTGCAGGAAACCGATTTCAGGAGGTAGACTGGAATTGCATTGAAAGCATAGGAAAAGAGGCAGAACGTCCACAATGATGCACTTGGCCAAAAAGGGCGTATGCGTTTTTTCCTGAATATATTCAGGAAAAAACGCATACACCCTTTTTGGCCAACCAAGCAAGCTTGCAAAGGAAATCTGCACTACAATGAAGTCTCACTTCCCCCCAGTCAAAAGGGCCATCTGAAAAAAGTGTAAAATCCAGAAAGGCAGGACAGGCCATGGAGAACTGGGAGCCTTGTTATGCTGATGGGCGGGATGTAAATTGCCAACAGACACTCGGGAGAAGTGTATGGTGTTTCCTGAAACATCGAAAAAACAAAGCAACAGAGCCTAGGGCACTGCCACTTATGGTCCTATAGCTTAGGGAAATTAAAATCAAAAAGACACAGCCACCCCAAAGTTTGGGACGCCTCTGTTTACAAGAACCTCGTTTACAGTACAAGTTCAACATCGCAGAAAGTGAAAAATGGATAAAGAAGTTGTGGTATTTACATACAAAGCAATATCACTCAGCAATGAAATCTATGTCATCAGGCCCTTAGCATCACAATGAGTGGATTCAGGTATGATGATTCTAACTGAAATAAGTCACACAGAAAAAGAAACATCATAAGATATCAGTAATACACGGAATGTAAACTTGGCTACACAGGAACTGAATTACAGAACAGAACAGGGTCTCAAATTTAGAAAACCAACTTATGCTTGCTTAAGGGTAAAGGTGAGTTGGGGTGCTGCATAAAACCAGAGATTGAAATGAGCACAGATAAAGTTCCTTAAGCCAAATATGGAATAGACAAGAGCTACTCCTTGCTCAACGAAATGGACTCAACACCGCATATTAAACGCCTAAGAATGTACCTGACTTGTAAGTATCTTAAAACCTATGGATTGCTAAGTCTCCAAAAGAGAATCAAGCATGTGTACAGGGGCATAAACGCAGCAGTGATAGGATTGGAGAGGTTCGGTGAGCAAATGAAGACCCTTTGAAGTCATATTGCATGGTACCCATTCCACGGGTTTCAACTACCCAGGTTTAAGGTATTCTTCCTTCAGCTAAAACATGCATGTGGAACCTAGAGTATGATCAACCATGTGATCGGGAGACGTGTTCAAATATGTCTCAGTTTTCGTACCCTGGTACTCGGGTGCAACATTCCAGACGATTTACTAACACTCTCCCGACTTGGAGAGTCAGTCCCTTTAACCTCCTGTTTGGCCCAGGTTGCAATTTCTGCGGAAGATGAACAGGAATAGCGAGAACCAATGGAGACTAGCTGGAGGTGTCTGGACGGGCAAATTTAACTCTCATTTCCTACCAGGAAGAGGAATTAACCAAAGGCTCAGCGTGCCGTACCGGAGCCAGATTAGGGCCTGAAGCCATCTTGCGGTGTTGCGGCAAGCTCAAAAGAAACCGAGTTGAAGAAAGGAGCTCAGGGGCACTGTAATTCACAAACCTGCAGAGTTATAAATGACAGCTATCGTCCAAAAATATACTGAAGTAAGGCTGCCAAGAGGACTTGAAAGCGGGGCAGAATTGCAGGAAACCGATTTCAGGAGGTAGACTGGAATTGCATTGAAAGCATAGGAAAAGAGGCAGAACGTCCACAATGATGCACTTGGCCAAAAAGGGCGTATGCGTTTTTTCCTGAATATATTCAGGAAAAAACGCATACGCCCCTTTTGGCCAACCAAGCAAGCTTGCAAAGGAAATCTGCACTACAATGAAGTCTCACTTTCCCCCGGTCAGAAGGGCCATCTGAAAAAAGTGTAAAATCCAGAAAGGCAGGACAGGCCATGGAGAACTGGGAGCCTTGTTATGCTGATGGGCGGGATGTAAATTGCCAACAACCACTCGGGAGAAGTGTATGGTGTTTCCTGAAACATCTAAAAAACAAAGCAACAGAACCTAGGGCACTTCCACTTATGGTCCTATAGCTTAGGGAAATTAAAATCAAAAAGACACAGCCACCCCAAAGTTTGGAACGGCTCTGTTTACAAGAACCTCGTTTACAGTACAAGTTCAACATCGCAGAAAGTGAAAAATGGATAAAGAAGTTGTGGTATGTACTTACAAAGCAATATCACTCAGCAATGAAATCTGTGTCATCAGGCCCTTAGCAGCACAATGAGTGGATTCAGGTATGATGATTCTAACTGAAATAAGTCACACAGAAAAAGAAACATCATAAGATATCAGTAATACACGGAATGTAAACTTGGCTACACAGGAACTGAATTACAGAACAGAACAGGTTCTCAAATTTAGAAAACCAACTTATTCTTGCTTAAGGGTAAAGGTGAGTTGGGGTGTTGCATAAAACCAGAGATTGAAATGAGCACAGATAAAGTTCCTTAAGCCAAATATGGAATAGACAAGAGCTACTCCTTGCTCAACGAAATGGACTCAACACCGCATATTAAACGCCTAAGAATGTACCTGACTAGTAAGTATCTTAAAACCTATGGATTGCTATGTCTCCGAAAGAGAATCAAGCATGTGTACAGGGGCATAAACGCAGCAGTGATAGGATTGGAGAGGTTCGGTGAGCAAATGAAGACCCTTTGAAGTCATATTGCATGGTACCCATTCCACGGGTTTCAACTACCCAGGTTTAAGGTATTCTTCCTTCAGCTAAAACATGCATGTGGAACCTAGAGTATGATCAACCATGTGATCAGGAGACGTGTTCAAATATGTCTCAGTTTTCCTCCCCTGGTACTCGGGTGCAACATTCCAGACGCTTTACTAACACTCTCCCAACTTGGAGAGTCAGTCCCTTTAACCTCCTGATTGGCCCAGTTTGCAATTTCTGCGGAAGATGAACAGGAATAGCGAGAACCAATGAGAGGCTAGCTGGAGGTGTCTGGACGGGCAAATTTAACTCTCATTTCCCACCAGGAAGAGGAATTAACCAAAGGCTCAGCATGCCGGGCCGGAACCAGATTAGGGCCTGAAGCCATCCTGCGGTGTTGCGGCCAGCTCACAAGAAAGCGAGTTGAAGAAAGGAGCTCAGGGGCACTGTAATTCACAAACCTGCAGAGTTATAAATGACAGCTATCGTCCAAAAATAGACTGAAGTAAGGCTGCCAAGAGGACTTGAAAGCGGGGCAGAATTGCAGGAAACCGATTTCAGGAGGGAGACTGGAATTGCATTGAAAGCATAGGAAAAGAGGCAGAACGTCCACAATGATGCACTGGGCCAAAAAGGGCGTATGCGTTTTTTCCTGAATATATTCAGGAAAAAACGCATACGCCCTTTTTGGCCAACCAAGCAAGCTTGCAAAGGAAATCTGCACTACAATGAAGTCTCACTTCCCCCCGGTCAAAAAGGCCATCTGAAAAAAGTGTAAAATCCAGAAAGGCAGGACAGGCCATTGAGAACTGGGAGCCTTGTTATGCTGATGGGCGGGATGTAAATTGCCAACAGACACTTGGGAGAAGTGTATGGTGTTTCCTGAAACAATTAAAAAACAAAGCAACAGAGCCTAGGGCACTTCCACTTATGGTCCTATAGCTTAGGGAAATTAAAATCAAAAAGACACAGCCACCCCAAAGTTTGGAACGGCTCTGTTTACAAGAACCCCGTTTACAGTACAAGTTCAACATCGCAGAAAGTGAAAAATGGATAAAGAACTTGTGGTACTTACGTACAATGCAGTATCACTCAGCAATGAAATCTATGTCATCAGGCCCTTAGCATCACAATGAGTGGATTCAGGTACGATGATTCTAACTGAAGTAAGTCACACAGAAAAAGAAACATCATAAGATATCACTAATACACGGAATGTAAACTTGGCTACACAGGAACTGAATTCCAAAACAGAACAGGTTCTCAAATTTAGAAAACCAACTTATGCTTGCTTAAGGGGAAAGGTGAGTTGGGTTGCTGCATAAAACCAGAGATTGAAATGAGCACAGATAAAGTTCCTTAAGCCAAATATGGAATAGACAAGAGCTACTCCTTGCTCAACGAAATGGACTCAACACCGCATATTAAACGCCTAAGAATATACCTGACTAGTAAGTATCTTAAAACCTATGGATTGCTATGTCTCCGAAAGAGAATCAAGCATGTGTACAGGGGCATAAACGCAGCAGTGATAGGATTGGAGAGGTTCGGTGAGCAAATGAAGACCCTTTGAAGTCATATTGCATGGTACCCATTCCACGGGTTTCAACTACCCAGGTTTTAGGTATTCTTCCTTCAGCTAAAACATGCATGTGGAACCCAGAGTATGATCAACCATGTGATCGGGAGACGTGTTCAAATATATCTCAGTTTTCCTCCCCTGGTACTCGGGTGCAACATTCCAGACGCTTTACTAACACTCTCCCCACTTGGAGAGTCAGTCCCTTTAACCTCCTGTTTCGCCCAGTTTGCAATTTCTGCGGAAGATGAACAGGAATAGCGAGAACCAATGAGAGGCTAGCTGGAGGTGTCTGGACGGGCAAATTTAACTCTCATTTCCCAACAGGAAGAGGATATAACCAAAGGCTCAGCGTGCCGTACCGGAACCAGATTAGGGCCTGAAGCCATCCTGCGGTGTTGCGGCCAGGTCACAAGAAAGCGAGTTGAAGAAAGGAGCTCAGGGACACTGTAATTCACAAACCTGCAGAGTTATAAATGACAGCTATCGTCCAAAAATAGACTGAAGTAAGGCTGCCAAGAGGACTTGAAAGGGGGGCAGAATTGCAGGAAACTGATTTCAGGAGGTAGACTGGAATTGCATTGAAAGCATAGGAAAAGAGGCAGAACGTCCACAATGATGCACTTGGCCAAAAAGGGCGTATGCGTTTTTTCCTGAATATATTCAGGAAAAAACGCATACGCCCTTTTTGGCCAACCAAGCAAGCTTGCAAAGGAAATCTGCACTACAATGAAGTCTCACTTCCCCCCGGTCAAAAGGGCCATCTGAAAAAAGTGTAAAATCCAGAAAGGCAGGACAGGCCATGGAGAACTGGGAGCCTTGTTATGCTGATGGGCGGGATGTAAATTGCCAACAACCACTCGGGAGAAGTGTATGGTGTTTCCTGAAACATCTAAAAAACAAAGCAACAGAACCTAGGGCACTGCCACTTATAGTCCTATAGCTTAGGGAAATTAAAATCAAAAAGACACAGCCACCCCAAAGTTTGGGACGGCTCTGTTTACAAGAACCTCGTTTACAGTACAAGTTCAACATCGCAGAAAGTGAAAAATGGATAAAGAAGTTGTGGTATTTACTTACAAAGCAATATCACTCAGCAATGAAATCTGTGTCATCAGGCCCTTAGCAGCACAATGAGTGTATTCAGGTATGATGATTCTAACTGAAGTAAGTCACACAGAAAAAGAAACATCATAAGATATCAGTAATACACGGAATGTAAACTTGGCTACACAGGAACTGAATTACAGAACAGAACAGGGTCTCAAATTTAGAAAACCAACTTATGCTTGCTTAAGGGTAAAGGTGAGTTGGGGTGCTGCATAAAACCAGAGATTGAAATGAGCACAGATAAAGTTCCTTAAGTCAAATATGGAATAGACAAGAGCTACTCCTTGCTCAACGAAATGGACTCAACACTGCATATTAAACGCCTAAGAATGTACCTGACTAGTAAGTATCTTAAAACCTATGGATTGCTATGTCTCCGAAAGAGAATCAAGCATGTGTACAGGGGCATAAACGCAGCAGTGATAGGATTGGAGAGGTTCAGTGAGCAAATGAAGACCCTTTGAAGTCATATTGCATGGTACCCATTACACGGGTCTTAACTCTCCAGGTTTAAGGTATTCTTCCTTCAGCTAAAACATGCATGTGGAACCCAAGTATGATCAACCATGTGAACGGGAGACGTGTTCAAATATGTCCCAGTTTTCCTCCCCTGGTACTCGGGTGCAACATTCCAGACGCTTTACTAACACTCTCCCGACTTGGAGAGTCAGCGCCTTTAACCTCCTGTTTGGCCCAGTTTGCAATTTCTGCGGAAGATGAACAGGAATAGCGAGAACCAATGAGAGACTAGCTGGAGGTCTGGACGCTCAAATTTAACTCTCATTTCCCACCAGGAAGAGGAAATAACCAAAGGCTCAGCGTGCCGTGCCGGAACCAGATTAGGGCCTGAAGCCATCCTGCGGTGTTGCGGCCAGGTCACAAGAAAGCAAGTTGAAGAAAGGAGCTCAGGGGCACTGTAATTCACAAACCTGCAGAGTTATAAATGACAGCTATCGTCCAAAAATAGACTGAAGTAAGGCTGCCAAGAGGACTTGAAAGCGGGGCAGAATTGCAGGAAACCGATTTCAGGAGGGAGACTGGAATTGCATTGAAAGCATAGGAA